>NW_017728909.1:37771246-37868700 GCF_001723895.1 Crocodylus porosus
GGACTAGATGATCTGCTCAGGTCCCTTCCGACACTACAAACTATGAAACTATGAAACCCCACCATAAGAGACAAGAGCCCCCCATAAGCCCCCCTGTAAGAGATGAGAGCCTCTGGCCTGCCCCACACATTTCTAAGCAGCTTAGATGGCAGTGGCTCCTTCCAGCTTCTGGCTGCCACCACCTCAGACCCCCCTCCCCCCATCACCCCAAGGGTCAGAGTGTAATTTGAACCCTGGTAATAGAGTTAGTTAATTTGCTGCATCATAAAAATCTATGCCTATTGCTGGGATTACTAGAATGAGGATGTGTTGTATATAAATAGTGAAGGCATGTAAAGTACAAAAAATTCATGAAGGTCCCTGACTTGATAAAACAACTAAAACATTTTTGTTTTTTAAACCTCTTTTTCCATTTTCCTGAGGTACTCTTCCACTGCAAAATAAGAAGTGACAGAAGTGGAAGCTATGAGTGGTGGTTTTTTAACCCTGCCTTAGAGTACTATATTCAACAGCAAAATCCGAGTTGGAGAAGGGAGATGAACAATGTTATTATTGTTTATTTTGTGATGGATACATTAAAGTGCTTAGCTACACCTGTTGTTCTCACAGTGTTTAAGTAGATATTCCTGGTCTGAGGGTGATAACACCATCATTTAAGACTCTTAGACTGAAACTTGGTGTGCATTAGCCGTGATTAGAGGTTTTAAAGCACCAGAATACATTTTCCCCAAATGCGTATTTTTCCAGAATGGACTTAAAGTGGATTGGACTGGGGGGTGGCAAGAAGAGGAGGGGAGGGAGACAGGTGCATTAGTTATAAATGCAATTTTCTAGTCAGGAATAGATTTGCAGCGCAGTCAGTATATTCACACAATTTAAATCACACCCATCCATTTTTAATACTAAAGGCCACATTCTGCCAAGTAAGTCCCTTTGGCAGCAGGGCATGGAAATACCACAGTTACAGAAGTTTTTTTCCAGCCCGAAGGACTTTTACACCCATTTGCTTTAGCTTCATGTGATCAAGTTAGATCAACTGCTGTTGCTTCCTTTCAGAGTAATATGTAGCATCCAACTCCAGTCATCCCATTGTCTTTCTAGTGTGTTGCTGGTCAGGTTCACATTGATGACATAGTGGAGAAAGAGTAGGCAACAGTGGCTATCCCAGGCATTAAAGATCATGGAGGTAAAGTGTTGCCTTTGAAACTTTTGACTAGGCCTATTTTCAGAAAGAAAAAGTTTGAAATACTGGGAGGAAAAAAATGTTATCCCTCCAGATTGCATTTTACAAGAAAACCTCAACTTTCATTTTTTTCCTGATCTAAGTCCCAGACAGCAAAACAACAACAAAACCCAACCAAAGCCAACCCAAAGAATGTCCCACCTTACAGACCACACCTACACAATAAAACTGAGATATATGATAGAAGTCATGACCTCTGGCTGAACTTGGAGGTGGCAATGGAGAAGACACTTGGGAAAAGATGGGAACAGAAGACTCTTTGGGGCCATTGCAGAAAGCTAAGGTGTATGGCATTAATACCAGCCCAGTGAAAACTCTCATTCACAGGATGCCTTCTGCCTAATAATTGTGTACCCTTCAGGTTTCTTGTCTACTCCTATTTTCCCTCAAGCCCTGCCTCAGAGTCATAGAATCATAGAAAATTAGGGCTGGTAGGGACCTCAGGAGGTCATCTAGGCCAACCTCCTGCTCAAAGCAGGACTAGCCCCAACTAGATCATCTCAGCCAAAGCTTTATCTAGCCAGGTCTTATAAACCTCCAAGATGGAAATTCCATCACTGTTTTACTACTCTCCTAGTGAGAAAATTCTTCCTAATATCTAACCTAAACTTCCTTTGCTGCAACTTAAGACCACTACTCCTTGTTTTGTCATCTGCCACCACTAAAAACAGTCCAGCTCCATCCTCTTTGGAACCTCACTTCAGGTAGTTGAAGGCTACTATTAAATCTCCTTGCAGTCTTCTCTTTAGACTAAAGAAGCCCCGTTTTCTTGGCCTCTGTTCATAAGTCATGTGCCCCAGCCCCCAAACCATTTTTGTTGTCCTTCCCTGGACTCTCCAATTTGTCCACAACCTTTCTGTAGTGAGGGCCCAAAACTGAACACAGTACTCCAGATGTGGCCTCACCAGTGCTAAATAGAGGGGAGTAATCGCTTCCCTTGACCTACTGGCAATGCGCCTACAAATGCAGCCCAGTATGCTGTTAGCCTTGTTGGCAACAAGGGCACACTGCTGACTCATATTCAGCTTATTGTCCACTGTAACTCCCAGATGCTGTTCTGCAGATTTGCTGCCCAGCCAGTCAGCCCCCAGCCTGTGCTCGTGTATGGGATTGTTCCTTCCTAAATGCAGGACTTCACACTTGTCCTTTTTGAACATCATCAGATTCCTTTTGGCTCAATTTTCCAATTTGTCTAGATCACTCTGAATTCTAGCCCTATCCTCCAGCATATCTACTATACCCCCAGCTTGGTGTCATCTGCAAACTTGCTGAGGGTGCACTCTGTGCCATCTTCCAGGTCAATGATGAAGACATTGAAGCAAACCAGCTTCAGGTCTGACCTCTGGGGTACTCCACTTGATACCAGCTGCCAACTAGACATTGAACCATTGATTATTATCCGCTGAGCCCAATTATCCAGCAAGTTTTCTATCCACCTTTCATCCAACCCATACTTCCTTAGCTTGCCTACAAAAATGCAGTGGCTGACCATATCAAAAGCCTTGCTAAAATCAAGGTACACCATATCTACCAGTCTCCCCACATCCACAGATCTCATGATAGAAGGAAATTAGGTTGGTCAGGCATGACTTGCCCCTTGTGAATCCACGCTGACTGTTCCTAGTCACATTCTTCTCCTCCAAGTGGTTAGAAATGGATACCTTGAGGGTCTGCTCCATGATTTTTCCAGGAACTGATGCGAGGCAGACTGATCTGTAGTTCCCTGGATTCTCCTTTTTCCCTTTCTTAAATATAAGCACTATGTTTACCCTTTTTCAATTATCTGGGACCTCTCCTGATCGCCATGAGTTTTCAAAGATGATGGCCAGCGGCTCTGAAATCTCATCAGTTGATGCCCTCAGCACCCTACAGAGCATCCCATCCAGCCCCATGGACTTGTATATGTCCAGCTTTTCTAAATAGTCTGTAAACTTTCCTTTTGCTACTGTTGGCTGCTCTCCTCCTCCCCAAACTGTGTTGCCCAGTGCTGTAGTCTGGGAGCTGACCTCGCTTGTAAATACTGAGGTGAAAAAGGCATTGAACACTTCAGCCTTGTCTGCTTCCTCTGTCACTAGGTTGCCTCGCTCATTCAGCAAGGGATCCACACTTTCCCTGATCCTCTTCTTGTTACTGACATACTTGTAGAAACCCTTCTCGTTGCCCTTCACATTCCTTCCTAGCTGCAACTCCAACTGTGCTTTGGCCTTGCTGACTTCATCCCTACATGTCCAAGCAATGCTCTTATACTCCACCCTAGTTATTTGTCCAAGTTTCCACTTCTTATAAGCTTCCTTTTTGTGATTTAGCTTACTTGATAGTTTTCCTGCACATTGGGATGGTTTGTTTCTGCACTTTCAGTAAGGCTTCCTTAAAGTAAAGCCAGGTCTCCTGGACTCATCTCCCCCTCCAACTGGCTTCCCAGGGGATCCTGCCCATGAGTTCCCTGAATGAATCAAAGTCTGCTTTTCTGAAGTCCAGGGTCCTTACTCTGCTGTTCCCCATCCTTCCTTTCTTCAGGATCCTGAACGCAATCATCTCATGGTCATTGCTACCCAAGTTGCCATCTGCTAGTACATTCCTCACCAATTCTTCCCTGTTTGTGAGCAGCAGGTCAAAAAGAGCATGGGCCCTAGTTGGCTGATCCAGCACTTGTACCAAAAAGTTGTCCCCGACACTCTTCAAAAACTTCCTGGATTGCCTACAGACTGCTGTATTGCCCTCATAGCAGATGTCAGGGTGATTGAAGTCCCCCATGAGAACCAGGGCTTGTGATCAGGAAACTTTTGCTAGCTGTTTGAAGAAAGCCTCTTTCACCACTTCCTCCTGGTCTGGTGGTCTAGAGCAGACCCCCACCATGACATCACCCTTGCTGCTTTCCCCTCTGACCCTTACTCAGAGAATTTTGACAAGCCTATCTCTGGTTTCATAATGATCAATGATCTTCCGAGGTCCCTTCCAGCTCTAATGTTTATGAAATAATGGAGCTCTGAACAATCATGTGGCTCTTTTACATAAAATGTGACTAAACCTCCTCCTCTTCTTCCCTGCCTGTTCTTCCTCAACAGTTTGTACCCATCCAGTGCTTCAGTCATGCAAGGTATCCCACCAGTTGTTTGTTATTCCAATCACAACATAGTGCTGTGACTGTGCAAGGCTTGTTCCCCATGCTCTGTGCATTCATGTTCAGGCACCTGAGGTGACTAGTTGATTACCCTGATTTCTCAGGACATATGAGACCACCTCCCCTGTTGCCCCCTCCTGCTTGCTTTTCCTCCGGGTCTCCTGCTCCTCCACTTACCTCAGGGCTTTGGTCTCCATCCCCCAGCAAGCCTAATTTAAAGCCCTCCTCAACAGGTTAGTGAGCCTGTGTGGAAAGCTGCTCTTCCCTCTCTTCATGAGGTGGATCCCATCTCTTCCCAACAATCCTTCTCCTTGGAACAACATCCCATGTTCGAAGAAGTGAAAGCCTGCTGGCAACACCACCTGTACAGCAAGGTATTGAACTGCAGAATGCACCCACTCCTGCCCAGGCCCTTTCCCTTGACTGGAAAGACTGAAGAGAACAGAACATGATCTGAGCCCCAGGCCTCTTCACCCTTGCACCCAGAGCCCTGTACTCACTTTTGATCCACTTAGGGTCTTTTGTAAGTTGAGCTTTTGTAAATTGAGCAGCACCCCATTTCAAAATTATGCAGTGCCATCTTCAGTCTAGAAAGTCTTCAGTCTAGACCTTCAGTCTAGAAAGGCTGAGCACCACTGAACTACTACACAGTTACACATGCAGTACTTTCTTCATGGGGAGGGGGAGAGGGGTCCCCATTCTCCTCCTTTCCTCCTCATGCTGGATTGGGCCACAGAGACCTGAAACAGCCCTAGTTCCATAGTTCAGTGATTCCAGGTGCTCAAACATATTTTTGGTTATTTTTCTCGGTTCTGCATAGTCTTTGTGGGAGTAGCATAGAGTAGTCCAGGGTAATGTCATTCTAAAATGTAACCCCAGTGGTGAGTATGCACAAGACATACTGTGTGCTTGACCTGCAGAGGATGTGGGTCTGTTACATCTAGTTGAGAGACTGGCTTGTTCGTTAACGTTTTAGGGACTCATATACTTTGCTCTAGAGGTCCCCAGAGGGGGAACTACTTGGGAAGAGGGCAGTGGAGGGGGAAAGAGTATGAAGGTGAGCATGTTCTCAAAAGGTCAGGAACTAGGATGTTTGCAGAGATATTTTTATAGTAACAAAACAGTCATACAAGATACCGACATTACACTTCCTAAGGAAATGCTACTGCTAACCGGACTCAACAGCAGCCTGCAGATTTCTACTCTTCCAGTAAGGGAACATTCTGAATGAGTTTGAGAAACTCAGCACAAGTATCATTAACTTTCACTCTGAGCATACAAACAGCTTTGACCACATTTACTTTCATTTGATTTCTCTCGCATCCAAACCCAAACACTTGTTCCATTGGACTGTGTTCCTTACTAGAACAGTAGATTCTACCTGGTACAGCACGACACTTTGAACATAAGTTTTGTAGTTATAAAACAAAACAGATTGATTGAGAAACTGAAAAAGGGTAGCATTTCAGTAAAATCAGGACTTCAAAGATAAAGAAATGAGACAGCATGTGCACTACCAAGAATGCATAAATAAGCTGGGTTTTTTTCCTATAGCCTCAGTATTAAAACCAAAGTATTGTAACAGATTACTTTTCTCTGTCATGGTACAGCAATTCGCAGGCAGCCTTACAGCATTGAATACTAGACATAAATGCATGTACCTGTGTGAAATAAGACTTTCTAAGCCAAACCACACTACCTGGTTGCCCCCAAACTGTGGCAAGAACTGCTGTGTATTATACAATAGGAACACGAAATACAGACGTTCTGCAGGGTGTCAGTGCTCCTGTTCACAAAGGGAGACTTGGCCTAATGGATTACTGGTTGAGAAATAAAGCTGATAAAGTGACACCTATACATAACAGAGTTTGGCTTTCTATTGAAAATGATTCTAAACAAAAAGCAAATAGGTTGTTTTTTAATTATGTGCAGCCTAATATGTATGCATGTATTCATTTCAATACGGTTATATATATATGTGTAACCCGGGCAGTACTCCAAGAGGTACCCTCTCTCCAATTGAAGGGATCAAGCAGGTGCACAAGTGCTGTGGGAGGTGTAGGGACTCTCCTGTCCCTATAGAGCAGAGCCAGACCACCAATGGGGACTTAACCATATACCTTTTAATACTGGGAACATAACAGGCATAAATCAGAGGGTATAGTGGACATTACAGTGCCCCAAGGGGGCAGGATCCAACAAAGGTTAGACATTTACAATCATTGACAAAGAACAGGGTTAACAAAATATAAAACACAAACAGCAGAACATGATACAGGTTGGTGAAATATAAAAAGGCACAAGATGCAAAGTGTCAAATGACAAGGAAACATAGGGCCTTGGTACCTGGAAGGGGAGAAAGAGGGGAAAACATAATGGCCCCTTTCCACTGCAAGAAGATTTGCTTCTTGTTATCTCATTTACCCCAAGTCACCTCAGCTGGGACTTGAGCCCAGATCTCCCACATGGCAGATAGGAACACTGCTATACAAGCACCACTGGTGGCACTGCTCCAGCCTGCTAGGAGTCTTGACCTTCCCGGAACCCGGCCTCATGTTGAGCTGCCTGGCCTCTGACTGGAGGCAGAGCTGGGAACCCCTCAGGTCACTGCTCAGATCCTTCCTGGAGTGGGAGAGTCTCTCCTGCTGGCCTCTCCCAGGGGATCCTGGAGCCCAGTAGGGAGCCTCTCCTGCTGGCTGCACGCCACGCTGCTGAGGGTCCCACTGCTACCTGCAGGTCCTGCTTTTTCAGGCTCTTCCAGGGCACTGCTCCTGCCCCACTGGCTCAGCTCTTACCAGCTCTGTGAAGCTCCTTCCTTGTTGTCCCTCACTGGTCTCTCCCCTGAGTCAGCCCATGCTGCCCCTTTCATTCCCCTCCAGGTGACCCAAGGGGCCAATCGGGACACAGCGGGGTGAGTCTCTGGGGCCTGATTGGTGCGGAAAGGGAATCCCAAGTCCTCCAATTATCTTTTACCCCTTCAAAACCCCTGGGCCAAATCATTACCAGATTGGTGAGGAAAGGGCATCCCAAGTCCTCCAATCATCTTTTGCCCTTTCAAAACTCCTGGGCCAGGTCACTGCCAGCCAGCCCGTCACACACACATATATATATAGCACATGTATCTGATATATAGCATCCCAGTAGGTTAGGTACAAATGTTAAAAGTATTACCCACAAACTACATATATATATATATATATATACACACACGCACACACACACTATAGTTTATGGGCTATATATCAGATTAATAAACAAGCAGCTCAGATACAGAATCACAGCCATAAGTCTTAATATACTTGCAGCATTTTTTTCCATAGATTGTTTTCAGCCCAGCTAGAGGAAACTCAGTCAACCATTAAGGGATATGGTTGACCTTCAGATAGTTTCATTCAATGAGATCACTGTACTTTGGTATTTTTTTCCTGAGTTATTTTATCTAAAGAGATATGGACTCATAACTTAAGAAGATTGTGATATCAAGGAATTTTTATAATGACTTAAATGTATCCATTAAGGAAATAGTTTTAAAGTCCTTACCAACTTTCAGTCACATGGCTTCAGGAATATGACAGAATCTATTTTTAAAAAACAGCATTAGCTCATACGTGCTTTCGGGTCAACCTGGATTCTAACAGACTCTTTTACAGGAATGGACCCTAGAGAAAGTCAAAACCATCCTTACGCCTCAGAAAGAAAAGGTAAAGAGGTAGCATCAGGAAAAAATAAAAGCAGTTTTTCAAATTGTGTACTTGAATGAGCTGAGAGGTAATATTGAGAAGTATGAAACAGCATGAAGGAACTTGGAGCAAAGTGAGTAGACTGAAGAGAGACAAGTGTGAAGGGGATACCAGGTTAGCCTGTGTGCATATGACATGTGTTACGAATACTCGCTGCAGTTGCAGTATTTCATAAATAGCCAATCTAGTTTACAAATTGCCCTTTCATGTTTTTATCCAGCATAAAGTATATGAAATGTGGTGGCAGCAGCAAGTCTAACAAAACCCACAGGAAGTAAAAAGTGTGAACAAGTAAAGCAGCACTGAGAAGCCAAACAAACGGAAGAAGCATGGAGGAACTTAGACCACCAGAAATGCTGGATTTCCAGATGGAGTATTGCCCAAACATGGAACAAGAAAGAAGTGCATCTTATATAAAGGTGACCTGACTGTAAGGGGATAAAGGTGATAATGCAAAGGTAAAGCACATGAAACAAAACTGTCTATGAATAGCTGCAGTGTGACTGTAAGATTCTCAAAATAAGCATATAGCAAAAAACTTGTTTTATTAACAAATATGCTAGTAAATCAATCAACAGTTGAATTCCAGCTGGACTGTAAAGCCAACTGCAATGTAATCCCAGCAACAATAAGTAACAATATGAGACTGTAAAAATAAAACCAAGTGCTAGTAACATAAAAGCAAACAGACAAATACAGGTTGTTGAACTCTCTTGGAGTTCATAGCAAACTGGGGTCACTACACTACCCTCCATCATGGGGAACGTTGAGGAACAGTTAATGTCAAGCCTTGTAACAGACTATTGGGAGATTCACATGCTCACGAAGTTAGATATAGCTCTCCTGAGAGCATTATTAGGAGCCCAGGAGACTACTGAAACTCAGAATCTTAGCCATGGTGGAGCCACTGCAAAGAAGTAGTGTCATTTAGACCTACTCAGTCACTTTATGCTAGGTTCAATGTAGTACTGGTAAGAAAAATCTTTAGGTAAACTGAAGATCTCTACTGATCCAAATAAGTAAAAAATGCAGAATAGAGCATTGAAAGCACTAACCCTCACCAAAAATTGAGGATACACTGCATGATTTACCCAGGGCAAAAGATTCACTGTGTAGGATGCTAAAAATGGTTCCAGACACATGGATGGCCCATCTAGCATAGACAATTTTTTACCACATGTTTTGGCAAGGTGTAGTACCTGCTATAGGCATCAACCTACTCCTAGTGTTTCCATTTTGTACTCACTCAAGCACAAGAGACAGCCAGGTACCAAGATTGTAGCACAGGTCAAGGAAGAAGCAGTTCAGGGCCACAATACCAAGCTTTGACAACTCCTACAGGCACTTGGAGTGAAATATTAGGCTGGATACTGATAAGAAGGACCCAAATGCCCCTGTAACCTTTATCTGTTTACATCTGATACCTTCTAGCTAGATTCTGAGAACCTATGGTTATGAGTACCTGGCTCAAGGCACAGCTATACAGAGTAAGATTCAAAAGGGACCATTTTCTTGGTTCTCTGATGCTGTTTCAACATTTGATAATATGAAAATCAATACTGCAGCTAAAACAGACTGTGATATTCAGTCAGACTCATTTTGTCCTCTTTTTTTTGCCAACAGGAGCTGCCATTAAGGATCTGTGACAGTACCAGTGAAAAAATAATCTCCTTACCACGTTCTATTTAAAATTAAATCCTAATGTGCTAAATAGCCACATGAGTTTTAGCAGCAGAGGATCAGAAGCCTTATTTTGCAAGACATTTCTGTCATTCTTTACTGCACAAAAACGTGATTCAGGGCTTTGTTGTGTGATTGCTCCATGAAACAATAAACCATGGTATACAAACTTGGAAAACCTGAATCAAGTTTCAAGGGATGTAAATGCATTCAATTTAGGTTTGCCATTAATATTTCACTTTTTAAAGAAACCTTTAAAAGGCCTAATGTCATCATTAATATTAACTGTAATGACATATAAGGCCTGTCTTCCACTTCCCAACTTAGTAAATAAGCTCTCTGGAGGGTACAAGCTGCCAACATACGTTGTATATACAAGTACATTTGGTGTGCGTAATGCAATTTCTCTGCTCTGCATTTGTGCATGGGCAGCGCAAGTACACAGTAATACCAAACAAGGATTCTCTGCTCAGACATTGTCAATGCAAAGAAAACTCAGACAAAATTCACCAAGATTTGTTTTGAAACCTATTTTAGTTAAGCTCCTGCAAATCCTTCTGTGGACTTCCTCAAATAGATTTTTAACTGTTTTGTACCAATGTTGTTTAATTCCATAAGTTTCCAAATCAAGTAAAATAAACATAAGCCAGTTGTACACCATATAAGTGCATCTAGACATGGATTGAGTTAAGCTGGTACAAATCTATGTAAAAAAAAATTATTCAAACCAGAGATGCCCTTTACTTTGCTGGCAACTTTTTCATATTTACTTTGCAATTGTGTAGGACCTTATTGAGACATAAAAAATTATACACCCTGCCCACCCAAACTCCAGGCTCCCGCTGCCCCACTGGGCATGGGCCCTGGGCTCCACACTCCTGCCAGCCCTAGCCCCAGCCCCACACTCCATGCTCCCACCCAGCTGCAGCTTTCTTACTTGTTGCCCAGAACCAGCACTGCAGAAGGGACACAAGGAAGAGTTACTGGAGTCCAGGAAAACGGAGCAGGTCCTCTGATGGCTGCAGTTGTGGCAGCAGTGGCCCTGCCCAGAAGCTGTACATGCTGGCTGGGGCTGGGGCTTGCCCCGATGTGAGGGTGGGAGTGAAGCACATGGGCTGGGCAGGGTACAACTAATTGGTGGGTACTTGTGGGCCGAATTAAATCACCTGGTGAACTGGATGTGGCCTGTGGGCCATATTTCGCCCACCCCTGAACTATTTGATCTTAAAAGCTCTGCAAGATGCCTTACTAACTGGAAGCTATGATCTGAAAAGCTGCCTTCCCTGATGATTCTCTTTATAGATAAAGGTGTTACATCCCCACACACAAATGATCTTGCTACCATAGGTAAAAACAGATGTGACATTTGAGTCTGTTCTGACAGATCTGAGTCAACTCATAACCTAGGAGCAGCACAGCCCCTTATACATGCAGCTTGTCCCTGGAATGAATGGCAATTAACTTGAATTAGGAGGCATTGTCCTGAGGAAAAAGTGTTATCTTGGACATTTCACAGATACTTTAAGTGGGACAATGGGCTTGTACATCTGTAGGATCCCAGAATAAAAGGCTTCGTCCCAGGAGAAATCTGAAGTCCCAGGAGAAGTCACCTTCACAGTAGCAGGACATTGGTCTTCATGGTCCGCCTGCTTCACTTGTGGCAAGTTATGGTACTGTCTTGTGGTTATGTCAGGTTGACTTTGTAATTTGTCTACTTGGTTGGACAATGGATTCGTATGGGATCATTTAGATAGGGATGAATCTGCCTCAGGCAAGGGGTTGAATTTGATGACCTCTGGAGATCCCTTCCAGCACTACTTTTCTTTGATTCTAAAAGATATGTTTCTACCCATATAGAGACAGACAGCAAAACTTCCATTGATTTCTATGGGAGTAGATTCATGATTTCTGAAATTCTAGGACCAGGTTTAATCATCCAAAATCCCTAAAAGATGAGTGCACCTCTCCTGAATACAAAGTATCCCCATTTGCTCTATTCCTGCTTATTCACTTATCATTAACCTGTGTGCAGGAATTTGGTGTTCAAGAGATAGAATTAACTGATCAAACTGATGTGGATTATTGCAGTTTCAGAGGAAATGAGCCAACTGCTCCTTCCTGTATCCATAAAAAGGCCTAAGTATAATCAACAGGATTAGGAAGGTTAGTTAATATTCATGAATAGCACATGCCCCCGGAGGTGGGAGCAGCAGGAGCACAGCAGCGGTAAGTGGGGGAACTCCTGCAGATGCCACCGGCACTGTCAGCATTGGGGAGGGGAGTGACGAGCACCGATCGATGGTCGGCGACCACCTCCAGTATCGGCAGCAGCCAGCGGGGATCATGGACCACCGGGAGACACCACTGGTGGTGTCGGTGGCAGGGTGGTGAGCAGCGACCGCCCTCAGGCGCCATCAACAGTGTCGGCAGCACCTTTTTGCAGAGGGTGCATTGCCACACTCAGGGGGTGCATCATCCCTGTTAATATTTCTTAATGTTCCTTGTTTCCTGCTTTCATTGCTTTGAAAGCCTATTAACCTACAGTGGACTGGTTGGGAAGTCACAAAATTTTAGCTTGCTACAACTAACCAAGAGCATAATGGTTGAACATTTGTTGATCTTGAGGCACTTATGCACATGCCTTTTCATCCCACAAGGCACTGGAGATCTGGCGGGTCAAAGCAGACTTGATTAATTGAGTCTTCTCTACACACAAGCTGATGTGCACTGTGCTGCTTCACATACAGTTGTATAAGCAGTGAAATGGGTGTCAGCACACAGAAAATGGCAACAGTGCACTTTTGAACTAAAACACCTCTAATTTGTTTTAGTTCAAAAGCAAGCCACCACCATTTTCTCAGCACTGATGTGCATTTTGCTGCTTATACAACTGCATGCACTGCAAGCATGTGTACAAATGCCCTAGGTGCCTAAAACATTACTAAGCCTAACAAAACCTTTGCTGCCACTCACAAGCATCTCTTGCTACTTCATCCTATAGAAACAGAAATTTATATAGATAAATCCTCCAGACAAATAGGTTTCCATCTGTGGCCACACACAGAGCTGCTAAGTCCTGACACTCCTGCTGTTCAGTGCCCTAAGGAGTGAGTCAGATTCTCAAACTAAGCATTTCAGCAATTGTTCTAAGAGCATACTTAACTTTGCTCAAAAGAGAACTATCTGAGGTGACCCCTATTAAACCCAAGAGCCCATTAATTCACCAGGGATTCTCTTTCAATTTCCTATACAAGGTGTTCCACTTTGTATAAAACAGTTAAATCTTCATTTGATCAGGTAGAAATGGACTGCATAGCTTAGTATTTTGGGTACTTACCAGGAATTTGGGAAAGACAGCCTATCTCTACTACAATCAATGTTTATCCACAGTGGAACGTCCCCAGCTGAAGACACAGGGAGATGCACTCCAGAATGCTCAATAGCGTGGGGATTAGAGCACTTTTCTGGGACTTAGATCAACCAAGTTGAAGTCCCTGCTTCAAAGCAGACAGAATAGCGATCAGGAAACAGAGCCACCTAAAAGACTGAAAGGGGATTTTATAGCAGTCTTTAACTACCTGAAGAGTGGTTCCAAAGAGGATGAAGCTAAACTGTTCTCAGTAGTGACAGATGACAGAACAAGGAGAAATGGTCTCAAGTTGCAGCAAGGGAAATTTAAGTTAGATATTAGGAAAAAAATCTCTCACTAGGAGGGCAGTAAAACTCTGGGACAGGTTACCAAGAAAGGTTGTGCCAATTTGAAAAAATACAATCTTAACACTAAAATCTGAAAGATGTAAGCACTCAGTTGTCTCCAGTGGCACCATGATACATGACAAAGCATCAATAATTTTGGGCAAACTTCCTCACTATGGAGGCAGGTAGATAAGAGAGTCAAAGGGAAAGAGCTGTGACCTGACATCACCAGGATCTACTCTTTCCTCCTAGAACTATTTGCCATATTTGTAGTTAAACATGAGGATTTGAGATTGGCCACCTCAGTCATCTGTGGACTCACTGATAACTTCCTAACGTAACCCAGGAAGACTCAAGGGTGTGCCCTTCCTCTATTGGAAGGGATAGATGAGGCAGGTGATAGTGCTGTGAGAGGGACACCTGGGATTAGAGCATGGGTCCCTCTTTCCTCTATAGAGTCAGTCCCACACCAATGCTCTTAACTATTTACAGTTTATTAAATTATAATATACATACTATCCTTATCCAATATATACAGGTAAGTTTTTCAGTAGGGAATCACCCAACAAATAAAGGAAAACTTCTGGTAAGTATTTCCAGTGATATCATTCAACAACCCTAAGGTTATACTGATAAGTATTTACAAAATGGTTAGCCAGGAACCCCTTCCTAGGACTCCTTGTCCCAATGAGCAACCCACCCTGGGGATGGCCTTCTCAGTCCTGCACCCTACAGAGGCCTGATGCAACTGGTGAGTCCTCAGGATGCCTGTGCAAGGAGGAGGTCTGGATACCCAGATGGGTAAACCAGGTAAGTTAGGGTCAACAGGTAGCTGACAGGAAATCCAGAGGAACCATTAGCAGAGTACAACTGGACAGAAGAAAGGAAGGAGTGGGGGAAAGGTGTGAGCAGATAGCACGCCAATGAGGAACCGATTATACAAAACTAAATGAACCCCATCACATATTGTACAACATATCCACAATCACGATAACAGTCTTACAAAATATAAGGAACAGCTTTACACAATATAAGGTGAGCTACACCTCAATTCCAGTTAGCAAGGGGTCTAGATGGGAGGGAACCTTTCACTCAAGGCTTCCCTCTGCGGGGAGTGTGGGGGGGGCTTATTTAACGAATGCCTCCTCTGTGGGACCTAATTCCACTAGCAACTCACAGTCCTCTCCAAGGAGCCATCAACCAGGCCTCAGAGTCCTCTGCTCAGTCAGTGGCCCCCTGATTCTGTCTGGTTTACACCAAGACCTCCCCTCCTGGCCCTGTGCCCTGCTTTGGGCACCGAGGGTTGTTCCAGCTCTCAACAGGGGGAATCCAGCCACTGCTGGCTGGGTTTGCCCAGCCTTACGCCTGGGCCTTTCCTTTCCCAGGCCTTGTTCTAAGAGGCTCTGGTGCTCTTTTAGTTCCTTGGCTGGGCCACACTCTGGGGATCCAGCTATCTGGCCTATGCTGGGGCTAACCTAGATGACAGCGATCACCACCTGCTGGAATTCACCTTCCAGCGCAAGGTGGCAAAGGCCTGCAGCAAGGCAGCAGCCCTGGACTTCAGGAGGGTGGACTTCAATGAGGTAAGGAGAATAGCTGAGGAGGCACTGAGGTCCCAGAGGGGAGGGGAGTCGGGTGTCCAAGAAGAGTGGTCGTTCCTTAAGGAGATAATCCTCCAAGCCAAAAGGGCAGTAATCTCAACACAGATCAAAGGCGGCAAGAGGGTGCAAAAACCCCCATGGCTCACCAAAAGCATACAGGAATGTCTTCTAGCTGAAAGGGAGACATACATCCAATGGAAAGGAGGACTATACTGCGGTTGCCCAGGGCTGCAGGGGGGCGGTCAGGAAGGCCAAGACAGAGATGGAACTGGGACTAGCTACCTGGATCAAGGACAATAAGAAGTCCTTTTTTAAATATAGAGGGGGCAAAAAGAAGGCACTGGGTTATGCGGGGCCTCTGCAAGACACGCTAGGAAATCTGGTTGTCACACCAGACAACAAAGCTAACCTATTTAACAATTTCTTTGCTTCCATTTTCCTGAGCAGGGACCAGGTCACCCTCCCCCACCGGGACTCCCATAGGCCCCAGGGGAGGCACACCTGCACCAAGGGTCAGTGAGGACCTAATCAGAGAACTTCTGATGGGACTGGACGTATTTAAATCGGCTAGTCCAGATGATCTCCACCCCAGAGTGCTGAGGGAATTAGCAGAGGTGATTGTGGGACCCTGGCATGGATTTACAAGCACTCATGGTGCTCTGGTGTGGTGCCAGAGGACTGGAAAAGGGCCAATGTGGTTCCTATTTTCAAAAAAGGGAGGAAGGAAGACCCAGGAAACTATAGGCCAGTTAGTCTAACCTCAATCCTGGGTCAGCGTTTTGAGAGAATTATCCTGGCGCATGTCCACAAGGGGCCAGCAGGGGAGGTTATGCTTAGGGGCAACAAACATGGGTTCATTAGAGGCAGGTCCTGTCAGACCAACCTGGAAGCCTTCTAC
Organism: Crocodylus porosus; assembly: GCF_001723895.1. Taxonomy (NCBI): domain Eukaryota; kingdom Metazoa; phylum Chordata; order Crocodylia; family Crocodylidae; genus Crocodylus; species Crocodylus porosus. The sequence goes on from NW_017728909.1 coordinate 37,787,226, forward strand.
GACCAGGTCACCAAATCCTTAGAAAGTGTCAAATGCGTGGTCCGCAGACACTGGTTAAAAGGACACTGACAAGGTATTAATATTGTAGTTTTCTTTAACAAGTCTTCTTATATATATTGGAGAACAATATATGCCTCACTATACTTGGAAAGTAGTCAAAATTAGCATGGCAATTTCATGTCTTCAGTTTACATAGCAGTCAACAGTACCACTTATCAATAGGATTATATAACGTTTGCATCCAGAAGTGAAGTAGCCTGATCACATTCTAATGCATTTGTACGGTGCTATCCTGGATAGTGATAATTACCCTGTTGTCAGAGGTGGGCGTAAAAGCCCATGATTTTAACAATGTTTATGGTTAGTAGCTTTGTTTAGAGTGATTAAAACCAAGGTTAGGGACCTAGTACTGATTTCAAGCAGGTTTTACAGCTGTGGAATTTCAAATGAGCAGAATCCAGTCCACTGTGTTTAGAATTCAGAGACTGTCCTCCTCCACCTCTCTTCCAGGTGCTCAGATTAGAAACCTGGAAACTTTGTAGTAATGCTCCATCTTTGCTATTCCTTTGCTGTACCTTCTGGTTAAAACATTACAGTAGGAAACAATTCTGCTAACAGAGAGCAGTGATCCTAGCTGACATTTCTACAACATGGTTTTTGGGGTTTTTTTTTTTATTTGCTAGCATTATGTAATAATACAAGATACAACAAAACTGGGAACAGAAATGCAAGATCTAGCTACATTTCCTATGCCAACAGTCAAAAGGAAGGTCCTTCATGCTCTTCTGATTACACACCATATGCACCATTTAATAGGTTAATCTAGAGAAGGAAAAGGTCAATGACTAACATGAGATTTGAGTTTGGGTTCTTTTAAGCTTCCCAGAAAAACATCCTACTGCTAAAAAATAGCGGTCCAGTAAGCAAGGAGAGAATTTTATGTTTTCCTTATTATGCCTTAAATTGAGAGTAGCAGCTATAGCAGCATAAGACTATTCTCACACCATGTAATAAAAATTATAACACCCTGAAGTAACAACATTGACCAGTGCCATTTCAAGCATGGACTAGTCCCTTCTGCCTCAAGCATGCAACAAGCAGTATGTCACACAACTGCAGGAAAACTGCATGGCCGTCCTAGAGCTCTTTTATACTGTTTCAATAGAATAGATGGCTTATAAAGGGGGGTGCATCAGCCAGTACAGAGATATTGCAAGACTATATCACATAAGCTGTTTCTGAGTTCAGGACAAAGCATTACCAGGTTGAGTCAGGTATAAATGGGAAAGGAGGAAAAAAAGGCCTTTTATTTAACCATCACCTCACCATTCTCCTGGGCATTACCAACAAGTGAGGTCCAATTACAGAAATCCCTCCTCAAGCCTACCTTTCCTTGACCCCAGTCAGACATCACCCATAGAGCACAAACTAAAAAACCTACTCTTCTTCCAGTCAAGAACAAGTTGGGCTTTCCCATTTTAATCCCTCTCTCAAAGCCTGACACCTTTTTATAGGTGCAGCAGGTTGGGGTTGATTGTACCCACTTGTTAACCCTCTCCCAGTCAGTTTGGCGTCTATATAACTGAAACACATGTTGCACGACTAGTGGCATCCCACACTGGGATGCAGGACATTGTGTAAGTAACAATACCTTCTGAAATAAGTGACAACTTTTGAGATTTGGACCTCTTTCAGGTGTGGCCTTACCAGAGTTGCAAAGAGCCAGTTAGTATTTCCTGTCATGTGAAGCGAATACAGTGGCTTTTTGCAGTTTCTTGTTGCTCTGAAAAATCCTAACTTGCTTTCCCTTTTTATAACCCGGAAGTTTTTCAGCAAAGATTTCTTATCCCTTTTCAGCAGCAGTAGGTTGGATGACTTTTCCCAAAGTACTGAACCACATTTTTCCTAGGTTAATCTCATTTTCTGTCCATATACTTAACCTGTACCAGTGCCCTCTGGGGTATATATAAACACGGAATTGCTCTCACTAATATTCATAATCTGACTCAATTTAATGTAATCTGGAAATGTCATTAAATGATATTGACTCCAAGTTCTACATTTTTTAATGAAAATAGCAGTCAGGGCCCCTGTCCTGTAACACTTACACATATGCTTAATTTCCATTGCAAGGATAAAGTTCATCAGAGTTAAATTAAACATACATATGAACACCTGAAGAATCAGGATATCTGAATAGATTTGAGATCTCTCTGGTATAGTGGTAACAATTACAGTGGTGTATTGAGTCCCCAGGCAAAATCAGGCCCCCTTGATGGACATTGTTGATGTACCTAATAAGGAATCCTGAAGAAGTTATAATCCACACAAAGATAAATAAGGAAGGTGAGAAGGAAAGATGGCAGCTGTTTCATATTTAAGGAAATTGAGGCACAAAGTAATTAGTGGCTAGATTCACAAGGACTAATTTTTAGTCTGTCCAGTGGAATGCTCAGCTCCGAGTTAAGTGTCCAGGCTACTGATAAAATATACGGGAAAGTGCGATATCTGCAACTGGCATGCTCAGCAACTAGCAAGCTGAGTGAAGTCTCCTAATTAGCCAATAGGAAATCCTGAGGATAATGGCATGCTTAAAAGGAACTCAGCTGTTTAACTCTTGCCCAGAGGAACCTAGTTGTAGCTGCTTAGGTTTCTTAAGCAAGAGCCATCTCCAGGCTAAGTTCCTATAACAAAGGCAAGGATCGCTTTGGGTGGACCAACTGCAGAGTTGAGATTGAGTTAGTCAAACTTTCAAATGGAAGACATACTTGCACCTGAAATCTTGACTAACTCCATCTCATTTCTGCATTCGCCCAATAAAAGATATGACCCAAAGAAATCCTTGTCTTCCACATAATTCCTCTACCATCCTGGCTACAACATCACTTTAACACATTTCTATTCCAAGTCAGCCCTTTCTTATGAAATACCAGCCAGCCAGCCAGATATAACCATCCACACTAGCACAGGCATTTGGCTGGTGAAAGACCAATTTTCATATCTCCAGTCTGTCTGATTTGGAACAAGGGCATAAAGTCAGGTCCTCCACATGCCAGGGGAGTGTCCTGCCTATCAGCTTATTGGCTATTTCAGACAAAGTCTGTCTCAATTTGTTGATGTGAAAAAGTTCCAATTTGTCTAATAAATAAATATTCACTGGGCCAGAAAGAGAACGTGACTCTATGGCTCAGTGATTCAAGCACTCATCTGGAAGAGGGGAGTGACAAATTCAGTCCTCACTCCACTGAACATTTACTTGTTTATAACATAGAACAACTCTGACATCCGAGACTAAAAAAAGATCTACCCCAGAACACCCAGTACCCTGCTTACTGGAGCAATCTCCAGGCATGTGGGAGATCTAGGATAAAGTCCCTGCTGCAAACCAGGCCAAGTGAGGTCTCTTTCATGCCAGCAGAGTACTCTAATTACTGTTAAATAAAATGTATTATTTAATCCACCCAGAAAATTCCTAACTACTTATCCACTAGGTGTGCAGCTGAATTAGAGGGGGAAAGCCAAGTTTGAGATCCCACCTCGGATTTGGCAAATAGCCAAAGCAACTTAGCAGCTGTACACAAGCCTATCTGCAAAATTGGAGGCATTGAGGTATACAGGTACCTAAACACTTAGACTGAAGTTGCATGGGGGTATTGAGGGCTGTAACAGTGGGTCTGCTCGGGGTCAGTCTCAGTGTGGCCTGCCCACTTGTTGCTGGGCTAACCCCCACATTCTCACCCACCACACCTTGTTGTTATAATTAATAAATAGATATTAATAAGTGGGAGGCTACCCATTTTCTGCCCCAATGCCAGGGGGCACTATCTACTCCTTTCCTCCCCGACACCACAGCTCAAGCCTCGCAGATGGCATCTACAGTTCTCCTTGTCATCAGCCCCCTCACTGGGCCCCAGAACCCTACTGTTGAACCCCACCTAGATTCCTCCCCTCAGGCGGTCTCTTCCACCTTCATACAGAGCAACATAACTCCCTGAACTGATTTGTCTTTGGGTGCAGTCCCCCCACCAGGATTTTTGGCTCACTAGCCCTGGCCCACCTCCAGGCCAATCAGAACCCCAGGTCCTCAGCTCTTGGGCATTCCTTGCAGTGGGCCCCCAGCCCTTTGACCCTTCCAGTCCTGACCCCAGCATCAGCCAGTCAGGGGAAGTTCAGACAGGCCTGAGTCTATGGTTTTGTTCCCTCTCTTCAGGGTCCACCCTCAAGGCCCTCCAAACAAAAAGGGGTAACCCACCCAGTTGTGGGTGTTAGGGGTTAAGGCACCCCAACCCACCTTTCACCAGGGTGGTAACTGGCCTGGTATTCCCTGGGGGCTCCCACACAACTGAGAGCTCCACCAGGCCACCCACTCCTGGCAGAGTGCAGGTTTAGGCCATGCCCAGGATCAGGAGCCTCCTATCCATCCCCTACAGCTCCTGCCTTATCTCAGGATGATATCAGCAGCCCTCCAACCAAACAATGTTGTTGCCTCACCTCTCACAGCTGAACCGCTATGTTTATTTGAGCAGCCCCAGTTCCAAAATGGCTGCCCTAATCAGCCACCTGGAGGCTGCCAGCTCCAGGCCCTTAAAGTGGCAGGCACACACAGTGCCCTGCCACAAGGGCCTCAGTGAACTTATGCAACTAAAATGGAAATTAGGTGCCTAATTTCTTTAGTGTATCTTGCCTAAGTGACTGGTACAGGGTCAGCTTGGGAGTCTGTCCGAGCAAAAAACTGAGCCCAGATCTTCTGAATCCAAGTCACAAGCTTGGATGATACATATATGCCTGTGGGCCAGATCCGGCCGGCAGTGGACTCCATTTCTCAGCAGCCCCTGTCTGTGTGGCTGAGACTGGTTTCCATGGAGGCCCCAGCAGCAGCTGTGCTGTGATAGCATGGGGCCAGGGTTTCCATGGAGATTGGCCCCTGCAGTGCTGGCAGGCAGCAGTGGCACCAGCCTCTTCCTGGTGGTGGGGGGATAAGGTGGGATTGTGCTGCGCGTGGAAGTGGGGCAGGCTTAGCTGCCACTGCCTGTGTGGGCCAGGCAGCAGTGGCACCACTGGGAGGGAGGCTACAGGGAATTTTGGGGTGGCTATAGTTCCTCCCAAGCCCCCCTAGTGTCATCCCTCTTGCCAGGTTCACAGCATGGTGTGGACCTGCTCTGGGGCTGGGCTGGGATCTTGCAGCAGTGACAGCATGGTCCAGAGCTGGGTCAGAGCCACAACCTGCAGCCTGCATATTCTGGGCAGGGGTGTGCAGGCAGCAGATCATGCCTCTGGCCTGGCTCTGGACCACATTGCCACAGCTGCAAGGAACCAGGGCAGAGATGTGATCTGCTGCCTGCATGTCCCTACCTGGGGTGTGCAGGCTGCAGACCACAGCTCTGCCCTAACTGTGGACCATGCTGTCACCACTGCAAGATCCCAGCCCAGCTCCAGAGCAGCTTACCTTACCGTGCACCCTGCCAGCACAGCTGGGGCCAGTCTCCACGGAAACCCTGGCCTTGCGCTATCTCTGTGTGGCTGCCACTAGGGTTTTCATGGATACTGTCCCCATCCATGCGGGCAAGGGCTACTGGGAAATGGAGTCTGGTCACTGGCCAGATCTTGCATTTTGTTCACCCCAGTATAAGCTCAAATATTATGTTGATTGTCTGACAGTAGATATTTTAGAAGGCCTAATTATCTCAATTTAGCTTTATTTTTCCTGTTAAGTGCAGCTTTCAAGAAGATATACCACTAATGCTATAAGAAACTGCATTTTACTATCATTTTCTTTCATTAACAGGCATCATAAGAAAAAGAACAAGACATTTTATTTCCGTTTCTAAGTACAGAATAAGTTTGCCTACCCTTGCATTGTTGCGTTATTTGTCTTCTGGGTTGGTTTAATAAATGTCATCAACAGGTTTACTTTGTTATTATAACATCATATAAATCTCTGTAATTGTTTAAAGGGTTTGCTTTTATCTAGCTTGATTTTCTTACAAAAAAGAAAAATCTGAAAAGTGCGAAGTATTTGAAATGCCTTTGCTACAGAAAATCATTGTGGTTGAAAAATGCAAAGCAGCCATTTTATACTATACTTGAACCTGTTTTTTACAGGCCCAGAAGCCTGGGGAAATTGGAATTGCACAGGAGAATGTCAGGTTTCATTTTTTTTTAAAAGAAAGAATTTCTCCTTTTTCTTTGAAAATTTAGCTATTCAGAGATGCACAAATTGTAATTTTTCCTCAGTGAGCAAAGGTTATTCTTAGTCCACTCAAAGCCACCTGGAGCTGACCGTTGGCATCTAAAATAACCTTAATAAGTATAACAAGGAGAATCTAGATGTGCTACCTTAACCAGGTTGCTTGCCAGATGAACTTGCCATATTTACAAAGTCCTTAGCAAAGCTCATTAGGTCCTTGGTGAGCCTTACGCTGAAAATTTCATAACTCAATATTTATAATGGGAACAGGGAATCCAAACCTCCAGGCAGCTGTAAAAACCTGAACTGTGCATTCTCAGGTTCTCAGTATGTCAGTGGAAGGCTCCAATATTTTAGCTTACAATTGACCTTCCCAAACAAAAATGCATAAAAGTGGTTTCTATTAGAAAATGGTGAATTGACTCAAAGGCTTTGTCCATATGAGTGCAGCCATGCAGTATGTGGTGCCACACATGCAGGCATTCTCTGTACTGCTAACTTGCAGCATGGGGAGGAGGGGGTAAGTTTCTCCTGGGGTCAAAAAACCCATGCCAAAAAAAGCAGGGTGGTGCATATGGCAGTAGCACACACCACCAAAAACCAGAGCCTGGCTAGCCAGAACCACAGTTGCAGCCCTGGGAGGCCCTCAGGGCCCCAGGTAAGGCTTCTGGGGCCAGCACAGCTGCTGACCACTACCTGGCCTGGGGTAACCCACCATGCACCAGAGTGCACATAACTTGGGCATTCCCTGGGGCACAAGGTGTGCCACTGCTACTTGCCCCTGGGGAAACAAATGTCCATGTCTGTGTTGATGTGCCCAAAGATTTTGCAGAAATATACTTCTGTTTTTAGATTTTTTTGCAAAGAATTATTAAAATGTTTTATCTGAAACATGTTTTAGCTTTTATGGTTTGTATTATGAAATCAGAATGAAAAAGTGAAAAATTAGGGCTTTCAATTAATCACTGTTAATGTGCACAATTAACGCAAGAACCAATTAATGCATTATTTTTTTAATGTGTTAATTACACACATTGTTTTGGAGCCTGCACCTGGGCTGCCCCACCCTGTTGTGGTCACCGACACCTCCAGGCTGTACCACGGGGCAGTGGTGGCAGTGCAGAGGAGCTGTAGTGCAGCCCAAGCATGGGCTCTGGGCAGCTGCAGCAGAGAGAGGGGTGCACCCATGCAGGTACCCATACACAACCCCCATCCAGGGTCCTGAGCAGCCAGGTTGGCAGTGCCAGGGGCTTGGGAAAGACTTCCCTGACCAGCATGAGGCTGCCTGGCACCCTTGGGCTCCATGTGGGTCTGGACTGCCTGAGAGCTCTGGCACAAGCCACCTCCAGGCCTGCAGGTCCCCACACATCCCCAGTCCAGGCCTCAAAGGGAATGGCAGCAATGGTGGCCCCATACTCTGCATTCCCACAGAGACAGCCATTGCCTGTAGGTTGGATTCCCACGGAGCCATCTCCTGCAGCCCCCAGCTCATACTGCACTGCAAGCCCAACCCCAGCCCAACACTAATAGAGCCCCATCCATGTCCACAGCCAATGCTGCTGGGCTCCAGACTCCCCTGAAGGCAACCCCCCACTTCCCCAAGCTCCAAACCCCACAAACATGCTCACAGCCCCCTGACCTTCACAAATCCCCCCCCACACCCCCCCACACCCATCTCCCATCTACAAAGAATATGCATGACTGCATAATGTTGAGTTTTTCTGTGCATAATTTTGAGTTTTTAGCTGTGCAATTAAATCAAGTGCAATTTTTTTAATTGCGCAACTAATGGTGATCACATTTTTAAACTGTTTGACAGCCCTAGTAAGCATTAAATATTGTACAGTTGATTGACATTTCATTCTGATTTGGATAAAAGAAAAATTTAAATTTCAGAATTTCTTGAAATATGCTTTGACCAATTCTACATACTGACCTTACTTAATGGCAGAAAATACAAGTGTTCTGCATGACAATTGTACATGTTAGAATTACCAACAAATCAAATCTGAATTTTCTCTACATCACTATACTTTTGAAATATGATAGGTCTAAATAAGTTTTATAAAATGTGTTTTACCCTTTTAGCAAATTCTAATTTTTCAACCATGTATTGGATTATCTTACTTGCTCAGATTTGGGTAAAGATCTTTCAGCTTCCCCATTTCCACATACTTACTCAAAAAAAGAAAACATATTGAGAGATTGAGCAGGATGAAGTTAAAAGTAGGTAAAACAATGCATATAAAAGGGAGATGAATTGCCAATGCAGGAAAAAATTAAATTCCAGCCTTTTGAATGTTGGAGTGGTTGACTTTGCAGCAAATGGTATCAGCTCGTATTTGCTCCATTGTGATAGAGTCTCCAGGGAAGTCAGTCACCATTGGACCATTGGTTTGCCCCTCTGCTTGCAGGCTTCTGTTGTTTGTGAAATCTATGGAACGTGTGTTTCTGCAGTATGGCAGTTGGAGATGTATGTATCTAACCTTTGCTCCTTAGTAATATCTGTCTCTTTTTCTCTTGCAGAGAGTTTTTTGTGAGGGGTGGGGTGTCACAGGCCAGCTGGGCACTGCGAGTGTATCGATTTTATCACAGGCCAACTGGGCTGTTTAATTCAGTCTCGGATCGAGGAGACAAAGTTGGGAGTGAAATGAAGGCAAATTTATTATAGCTTACACATACACAACAGTTAACAGAAAGTTAAATGCGATAAGCAGATAATGCAGTTTTAAAGAGCTAATAGTAAATAACAGATAATAACAACAGATAGATCAATTCTGTCGCAGGCCAACTGAGCACTGCGACGGTATTAGCCACTGGGCTGTTCAAAACAACAGATAAACAGACATGGGTTGGCAACTTATCAATAGTCCCTCAATGCCAGGTGTGCGTCAAGTGATTCCAGTGAAGCCAGGCGTCCCCGATTGACACTGTCAGAGGGATTACCGGGGAAGGTCGCTTGATCAGGATCTGACCCTCACTCGCACCGGGAGTCCAGGGTCTGGGCGTAGAACAGAAATGACCGTTCTGTTCCCTCCTTTCTGCTAGTTACCTGATGCATGTGCTTTTTATACCTGGTCTTATGCTAATCTGTTGGCTTTAGAGCCACTTATAATGTTGCCCTATGGGATTGAAAGGTGTTAAAATTATCATAGAAGGTTACTGCTCAGACTTGGGTTTATCCAATAAGCAAATTATAATGCAGCACCTTTAGGTTTGAAATTGGCATTGCTCTGCCTAAGCCCCAATACCTTTTAGGTTTCATTTGAATATGCTTTCTTGGGATGTGCTTTCCTGGAATGTGTTGGGTGTGCCAGGTAGTTGAATCCAGTTTTTATCGTTAAAGCTGAACCCTGAGCAGAAACCATTAGGTCAGCTAATCTCACAACTACAGCTTTGCTTATGGGTCCCAGTCAGTCCAAAAACAGTTAATTTTATCATTTTGGTTAAACTTATGACAGACAAGTTACATTTGCAGTTTACAAACTTACAAGCTTTATATTAACTAATATTGCGTGTTTAGGCAAAATACCAAATGCCTCTAAGAAGCGCATATTTATTGCTTATTAATCCCTCTAGTTCTGGCCATCACAGAGGGGGGATGGAAGGAAGGAATCTCCAGCTGTCTTCATAATATTTATTTTTTTGGACAATATTCATCCTCTGACTAGTCTGTCTCTAAGTCCTGGGTAAGGAATACCATGATGCTTCCCAAGTCTCTCTCTTTTGCCACCCCAAATGAAAGCACAATATGCTTCATGTACTTTGAAACAAACCAGACTGCTATATTTAACATGTTTCAGTTAACACTTGGTTTTCCAAAGCTTTCTGTTTGATTGATTAAATGCCATTTTTGCTTTCCATTTTAAGACAGCATTTTGGATCTAAGCACATTTATTTTAATGCTAGCAGCTCTGAAGAGGGTGCATTCTATTCAGGACTTTACCCTGAGGTAAAGCCAGTGTAGTCCTGAAGACAGCTTGATTTGGTAAATAGGATACTGAACTAAAAGTTGGGAGTTACAGGTATGAATTCCAGCTCTGCCACCGACTTGCTGAGTGACACTGAACAAGTCACTTCACCTTTCTGATTCCTCATTACACTTTGTAGATTATAAATACTTGAGACAAAAAACTGATGCCTATGAAGAGGCCTTTAGGCAGTACTACAAAATTAGAGTTGCACTGTATTTGTTGGTAATACAGTGCACCTACTTCCACCAATTACTGCTGTGGGATTCATGTCCTATATAAGGTGTTAGTATTATCTTTTTTTTTTAATTTTGGAGAAGGTGAATGGGAAAAGGTTCAGTTTGTAAAGAGCATCAAGAGTCAAGAAAATCAATACTCATAAAGCAGATTTCCTTTCTTCTGATGCCAATTTCAGTTACATTAATAAGTCATGAACTTGCTCATCAGTCCAGGTTTTCTTTCCAATGTTTGCTTTGTTCTATATTCCTCAAAAAAGATTGAGGAGGATTAGAGATACACACACTAAAAAACCTTCTGCAATTCTTCACCCCCCACTGGACAAAGGCAAGGCTGACAGGGTTAAGAGGAAAGCTATGGTTAGAGTAAAGGGAATTAGGAGATCCGGGTTCCTGTTTAGGCCACAGATTTCCTGCATGAGTTTAAACAAATTACCTAATATCTGTGAGCCAGATTTTTACAAGCATTTCAATACGCAATGGTGCAGATAGCACCTACTGCCTTTAAATATCTCACCTTGTGTCCCTAAGTTTCCTCATCCCCAAAATAGGAAAAAAAATTCGTATCTCACAGGAGTGTTGTAAGCTTTAACTCATTAAAAAAATGAAATGTTTAGACAATATGGTATGGAAAGCTCTAGAGAATTACAATATACATTATTATACCCGTTAACCATTTCCTCCTCCCTCTTTGGAAGCTGAGTGTTAAAATTGTTACCTACTTATATTTTGTATACTGAAACATTGAACCAAATATAACTAAAAATAATTCCATTTAATAATGTGTTCTTCATCAACAAATGCTTAAACCAGATTTGTTTTATTTGGCACATTTCTGAAAGCACTCATCTTGTTTCACAGAGGCAAAGGAAAAAAAAACAAAAAAGCTTTGTAATATGATTTCCAAGGGTAGAAGTAGCACATATTTTTCAAAGTAGTCACATTTAGATCTACAATAAAATCTATGCAGTACTTACACACTATTTGTTACACTGGGAAACAATGAGATTTTTGTAGTGCATTAGGAAAATTGTCTTCCATCCACTCGTTTTACCTAAGGGCTTAGACTGAACTAATGGAAATGTAACTTGAGAGTTTGGGGGTCCTTTATTGCTTTTAGAGAGGCAGCATATTTGTGCATATGCCAGCTATAGGATTATATAGTAAATGGTTTATTATAATGAAAAAGAAACTGCAAAATAAAGAAAGCACTTGGTTATTTAGCTAGTCTTGTACAATCCATAGTTAAGTTTGAATCTGTGAGTAGAGAGTAATATGTTGTTGAACTGTGTCTTGTTAAACTTTGGTTTAACTATTTTGGATTGTATGTGTTGAATTGGTGTCATTTACAGCAAAAAGCTCTTATCCAGCATCCATGCAAAGTGGGGGGTGCTGAATAACTAAATATGCTGGTTACCTGAGTCTTTGCCTGGTCGGGCTGCCACCCCTCCCGTCACATCTGGTGCGTCAGTGTACTAGGGGACAGGCATCATGCCACCTCTCCCACCCCTCCCCCAGCATCAGTGTGCCAGGGGACAGGAAGGAGGGCCCGCGCAGGCTGCTTTGCCCTGGGCCGTGGCATGAAGTGGGACTCAGTGAAACTGGAAGTGAGACGTCTGGTTTCACTTTTGCCACATCAACCAGCATGCCAGGTAATAGAGCATGCGGGTTAATGAAGCCAATAACACGGCTTTTTCTGTACTTATTAATGAATCTAAAATCAATAGAGCCCCTGAGCGGTATGTAGGAGCATGATGGGTCATACTTTATATTATAGTTCCATTCACAAATGGTTTTAAAAAAGAGGGAGTTATTAAGAAATATTACAAGTGTATTATCAGTGGGCACATCTACACGTTCATTAATGTCCTTTAGATACTGCACATTTAGTTTAGTACTGACTTAATAAAGTACTAACTAAATGCACAGTTACTAGAGTTACTGTGCAGTAGTGCTGGCACAAGTTTTTTTTGTGATGCTTACAGTCAGGCCGGCTAGGGTCTGGAACCAACTTCCAAGAGAAGTGGTGCAGGCTCCTACCCTGGGGATTTTTAAGAGGAGGTTAGATGAACATCTTGCTGGGGTCGTTTGACCCCAGTACTCTTTCCTGCCATGGCAGGGGGTCGGACTAGATGATCTGCTCAGGTCCCTTCCAATCCTAGAAACTATGAAACTATAGTAACACTGCACAGTAGGATATTTGCATGGTTTTCGACTGCCACATTAATGGACAGTATTATTAGGTTAATGCACAGTAAGCATCTCGTGTAGTATGTATTCAAGATAATCACATCAGAAGAAGGCTTTGCAGATGGTTTAAGCCACGATTGCAAACAAATTATTGATCTATGTATTCTTTTACTGTCAGTCATTTATTAATACATTTATTCAAAAGTCCCAAGTGCTATCCTGCAACTCAGGCTAGCCTGACTGGCACACAATTTCCGTAGTCAATAGCACACAATGAGCACTGTGGCTAACATCACAGGCAGTTGCTTTGTCTACTCTCAAGAGATTTATGTCCCATGCCTGCTGTTGCAAGACTTCATAGATTTCTTAGATTTCATAGTCAGTAGGGCTAGAAGGGACCTCATGAGACAATAAGGTCCAGCCCCCTGCCCAAGGGGCAGGAAGTCAGCTAGGGTTCAGGTTTATAGGTTCATAGGTGTAGGGTTGGAAGGGACCTGAGCAGATCATCAAGTCTGACCCCCTGCCCTGGGCAGAAATGAATATTGGGCTCATAGGACCCCTGGTAAGTTTAAGCTCATATTACCCCAGCTAGGTAATTATCAAGCTTCCTTTTAAAGACCCCTAAGGTAGGAGCCAGCATCACTTCCAGATCCTGGCCACCCTGACTGTGAAGTAGTGCCTCCTGATGTCTAGCCTGAACCTACTCTCAATCAACTTGTGGCCGTTATTCCTTGTTACTCCAGGAGGTGCTTGGGGGAACAGGGACTCACCCATTCCCCTCTGGTCCCCTGGTAAGTTTATAGATGGCCTCTAGATCCCCTCTCAGCCTTCTCTTGTGAAGATTGAATAGTTCAAGTCCTGTAGCCTCTCCTCGTAGGGTCTGCCCTGCTGCCTCCTGATCACATGAGTGGCCCTCCTCTGGACCCTCTCAATGCTGGCCACATCCCTCCTGAATGCGGTCTCCAGAACTGGATGCAGTATTCCAACTGTGACCTGACCAGTGCCACACAGAGGGGCAGGATCACCTCCTTGGGCCTGCCCGTGATGCATCTGTTAGCCTTACTGACCACGTCCTCAAATTGGCAGCCCATGTTCATTTTAGAAACCGATAATGACTCCAAAATCTCCTTCTGCCAGTGTGCTTTTGAGAAGGGAGTTCCCCAGCCTATAGGTATGCTGTTGCTTCCTTCTGCCCAAGTGCACTTGTCAGCATTGAATCCCGTCCTATTCACATTTGCCCATCCCTGTAACTGTCCAGGTCCAGCTGTATCCTATCCCTCCCCTCTAGTGTGCCCACCTTGCCACAAATCTTGGTGTCATCAGTGAATTTGAACAGGGTGCTTTTCACCTCCTCGTTCAAGTCGCTAATAAAGAAATTGAACAGTATGGGCCTAAGGATTGAGCCTTGGGGGACTCCACTGCCCACATCCCTCCAGGTCGAATATGACCATCCATCACCACTCTCTAGGTCCAGCCCCCTAGCCAAGTTGTGACCCATCTGACTGTGTAGGCATCAGAGAGACAGTTGCCTAGCTTTTTAATGAGACTGGGGCAAGAGACAGTGTCAAAGGCCTGCCTGAAGTCCAGAAAGACTACATCTACCATAACACTTGTATCCAATAATTTTGTGACCTGATTGTAGAAGGCAATCAGGTTGGTCAGACAGGACCTGCCCCTAATGAAGCCATGTTGGTTGCCCTTGAACATCATCCCCCCTGCCGGTCCCTCACAGATGTGCTCCTGGATAATTTTCTCAAAGAGCTTCCCCAGGACCGAAGTAAGACTAACAGGCCTATAGCTGCCTGGGTCCTCCCCCTTTTGAAAATGGGGACCACATTGGCTTTCTTCCAGTCTTCTGGCACCTGGCCAGAGCACCACAAGTGCTCGTAAAGCTGTGCCAGGGGCCCCGTGATGACCCCTGCCAATTCCCTCATCACTCTGGGGTGGAGAGCATCTGGACCTGCTGATTTGAACATGTCCAGCCCCTCCAGAAGTTTCCTAACTCTGTCTTACCTGACCCTAGGCCTGGCAGAGTCTCTCCTAAGTCCATCCTGAATCCCAGTGGGGGAGAAGTCCCAGTCCCTGCTCAGAAAGCTGGAGGCAATGAATTTGTTAAAAAGGTCTGCTTTTTCATCTGGTGCAACCACCAGATTGCCAAGCATATCCTGCAGAGGCCCCACATTGCCTATTGCCATCTTTTTATTCCCTATGTATTTAAAAAAGGACTTTTTGTTGTCTTTGATCCCTGTTGCTAGCCCTAGTTCCATCTCCACCTTAGCCTTCCTAACAGCCTCCTTACAGACTTGAGCGATGGAGGTATAATCCTCTTTGGTGATAACCCCTTCCTTCCACTGGATGTATGCCTCCTTTCTGGTTTTCCTGAATGCCTTTGGCAAGCCAAGGGGGCTTTTGAGCACTCTTGCCCCTTTAGCTCGTGTTGGGACTGTCACCCCTTGGGCTTGGAGAATCATCTCCTTAAGGAACGACCACTCATCTTGAACACCTAGTTCCCCTACTCTCCAGGACTGCAGTACCTCTTCTACTAATCTCTTCAACTTGTTGAAGTCAGTCCTCCTGAAGTCAAGGGCTACTGCCTTGCTGCAGGCCCTTGACACCCTACTCTGGATGGTGAATTCCAGTAGGTGATGATCGCTATCACCCAGGTAGTCGAGAACCTGGACTCCCTTCACGAGGTTGTCACCTGTGGCCAGGACCAGGTCCAGCAGGGCATTCCCCCTGGTGGGACTGTGCACCTCCTGAGTTAGGCGGAGGTCTTGTATCTCAGCAAGGAACCTACGTAAGCAGTCAGACCTGGCTGACTGCTCCTCCCAGCAAATGTCTGGGTAGTTTATGTCACCCAGGATGACCACATCCCTTGAATTAACTGCCTCCACAAGCTGACCTGAGAATTCCCAGTCCAGCTCTTCCCCCTGATTGGGTGGTCTGTAGTAGACTCTCACCGTTAAGTCTCTTTCCTTGTGACCCCCTTGTATTCTGACCCAGAGCACTTCAGTCTGCCCCTCCTCTGACCCCATCCTGTTAGTTGAGGACATGTATTTCTCTTTGACATTGAGCACTACACTTCCGCCTTTCCTCCCCATTCTGTCCTGTCTGTAAAGTTTGTAGCCCCTAATGTTTACCACCCAATCATAGTTGAATCCCACCAGGTTTCAGTGAGCCCTACTATGTCTGGGTTTGTACTAGCTATCCAGAAGACAACTTCCTCCTGGTTATTCCCCATACTTTGAGCATTAGTGTAAAAGCATTTAAGGCCTCCTATCGGTGCATGCCCTCCCCCCCCCCCGATTCCTACGCCTATCTGAACCCTTGTCACTTACCTAGGTACTTCTTGTGCTCGTCACCTGTCTTGCCTGGGAGGTGTCCTCGTGCCCTCTTGTGACCCCATTTTCCAGTGAAGCTAGTTTAAAGCATGTCGTAAGAGATCAGCCAACCTGGAAGAAAAGACATGCTTGCTTGAGGCACATGTGCACCTACTCCAGACTAAAGCCCCAACTGCCGGGGGCTTGATTAAACTGCAGCTTTTAAGGGCTGTGGTTTGAATTACCTGTGCTGGCCCAGCAGCCAATCAGACCGCTCTAGCCTTGCTCAGCCAATCAGGCTGTTCCAGGGTCAGATCATGCCAGCAAGATAAGCATCCAACCATTTCTTAAAGGTTTCCAGACTATGTGGTTGCACCACTTCTGGGGGGAGTCTGTTCCAGATTTTGGAGACTCGGGCAATAAAGGAGTTTTTCCTGTGTCCAGGCTAAAACAGTCTAGAATTCCAGCACTTTGTGACCATTAGACCTTGTCTTTCCTTGGGATACCCTGGTGAACAAGTGTTTTCCCAGTTCCTAATGAACACCCCTTATATACTGCTTTTATAGGCTGCCACCAAATACCCCTGAGCCTATGCTTTTCCAGGATGAAGACTCCAATGCCTATCAGCCTCTCCTCATAAGGCCAGTTTTCTTGAGCTCTAATCATGTGTGTGGCTCTCCTCTGGACTCTCTCAAGCTTCTCCACATCCTCTCTAAAGTGTGGAGCCCAGAATTGGATGCAATACTCCAGCTACAGCCTCACCAAGGCTGAGTAAAGTGGGAGTATGACTTCTTGGGTCTTGCTTGAGATGCATCAGTAGATGCAAGCCAAGGTTTTATTTGCTTTGCCAGCTGCGGCATCACATTGGTAGCTCCTGTTCATCTTGTGATCAATCATGACCCCCAAGTCTCTTTCAGTCATGTGCTAGTGAGTGTAGCACTGCTAAGCCTATAAGTATGATGTGGATTTTTTGCCCCAAGGTATTGCATTTCTCCATGTTGAATGTCATCAGATTTTTAGCTGCCTACTTTGTGAAGCTGTCCAGGTTGGTCCAGATTGCCAGCCTATGCTCTAGAGCAGGGTTGGGGAATGTCCGGGCTGTGGGCCGACCAGGGACTCAATTTCCCAGTGGCCCCTGCCCTCATGGCTTGTGCTGGTCTCCAGGGAGACCCCAGCCATGCCTGCATGGGAAAGCTCAAGCTAGGGTTGTCATGGAGACCAGTCTCTACCATGCAGGCAGCCGAAACAGCAGAGCAGCGCAGCACAGCACAGTGCAGGAGGCTGCTCCGGAGCAGCTGGGAATGTGGGACAGGGGCAGCTTGCTCTGGAGCCAGGGCAGAGGTGCAATCCCCTGCTTGCATGTCCCTGTCCAGAGGGTGCAGGCTACAGATCATGGCTTTGCCCTGGCTCTGGAGCAAGCTGCCCCCATCCCACAATCCCAGCTGCACTGCGCTGCAGGCTGCGGGCGCGGCAAAGGATGGTCTCCATGGCGACCCCAGTCTGAGCTTTCCCATGCAAGCATGGCTGGGGTCTCCATGGAGACTGGCACAAGCCATGTGGGTAGGGGTAGCTGGGAAATGGGGTCCCCAGCTGACCGGATCCTTTCCGCAGGCCGGACATTCCCCTTCCCTGCTGTATAGTGACAGCACTTCCCCATAATTTGGTGTCATAGAGGTCTTTCAAAGTCTGTGTCCTGGTGTTTTCCCATCTTTAATATTTAACTGGATTTATGAAAATGTCATAAAGGGAGCTCAGTAATATTCTTTAGTCAACTTTGTGCAAGAATTTAAGGTTAGCCACTACAAATGCCTTTCAATTAATACTCCTTTCTTTCTTCATTCGCACCCCAAACCCTAACACCATTTGAATACTTGTGAAAAGGTAATTTTTAAAT
This sequence comes from Crocodylus porosus, assembly GCF_001723895.1. NCBI lineage: Eukaryota > Metazoa > Chordata > Crocodylia > Crocodylidae > Crocodylus > Crocodylus porosus. Next base: position 37,805,024 of record NW_017728909.1, read on the forward strand.
GTAGCCTGAAAGGTAGAAAGTAAATTTGGGGGACCTTTGCAAAATGCCCAGTCAGTTGCCACTTAATTTATCCTAATGAGATACAATAGGAAGATAACAATATGAATCTGCCTATGGAAATACTTTGACAGACTTTGCTGAATGTCGGTATAACATATTGTTATGAAATATATATTCACTGCAATATAAATGCCACCTTATTAGGAAAGTCCCTTTCTGATCTGAATTTCTCAGGTGATAGGGCTGTGGGAAAGAAGAACAAAGGAAGGATGTGGTATAGGAAACAAAATAGTTCCTCCCAACACTATACAAAGTAATTTAGTATTCATTGCGTTGACATCACGATGAATTGGTTGGGAATACATTTTGAGAACTGGAAAAATATTCATTACTTATGTAGTTTCTATTCAATCCATTATTTCAGTATCACACAAAAGCAACAGCCTCCTACTCTGAAGAAGAGCAAACAGAGGGAGAAAGAGAGAGCTGGAATTCTTGCTCTTAAGATTACAAATTAGTGCTGGTGGATTTGCATGCATTCCTACTAAACAGCTGGGTAGCTCTAAGCACCCAAAGCCTTCCTAGTTCTTCTGTACCCTTTAAAAACTGTAATTTTGAGGGACCTTACACCCTTATTATTCATGCAGATCGTATTTTGCCCTGCCATCATATTATTTGGGTGATAAATACTGTTCCCTGTCCACCCTGCTGTTATAATTCTGCAATATTCTGTTCTATTTCCATTAGCAGTCTTTACATGCGTTGAAGCTACCTACATTTTATTTCCATTGCATTCTGTTTAGTTGTTGCATGAGGCATTGGTTTAGGGAACAAGAGATTAACAAAATACAAGAAAAATAAAGAGAAAGAGGAGGAGAAAACTGAAAAATATTGCAAAAGTATTTCAAACATATAATGAATCAAGAGGCCACTAACTTCTCCCTTTTTGGTAATGTTTGATACATGAAAACTGTCATGTGCATGTGGTAAAAGTAATCAGCAAAACTGCAAGCAGAAGTGTACCTTTGCTGCTAACTGTAAAAACAATGATAAAAACAAAATACCAACAATTATAGTTCAATGAAAAATAATTCACATCCAAGAGGGGAAAATAGAAACAGAGCAAACCTTATGTTTTCCGCCTTTGTAGCTGGCAGTCATTCAGAGGTAAAAAAGTAAATATAACAAGACAGCAAAAAAAGCTACCATGTGGGAACATGTAAGACAATAGCTGAGAAGTAACTGGAATGTGTTCTGAGGGGCCACAGCTAAGGCATATTCCACATCAGCTCAGAGCTTTTTACACTGTTTCCTACCTGTAATCCTTGGGGGAAGCTACAACCAAGTGGTGTTAGGGGAAGTGGAATCCATAAAAAGTAGATTCAAAGGGCCTTTTTGCTAATCCTGATCATACCATAAAAACATCCTGATACAATAAAAATCTCAATTCTTTTTGAGATTCCACCATGGGAAAGATTTTTGTCCTGAGAAAACCATTGGGATGGTATGACACATCCTTTTTCAGTTCATGAATACAACAATAGTCATGTTATTTTTATGTTTATTTAAAAATTAAATGTTTCCCAGCTGCTGGACAACGTATTTGTTCTTGAAATGCAACTTTTTCTGTCAATATGATTGGATTATTTAAGACCTACTGCATCAGGCACATGCAGCTGCACTGAACAACATGTTTTATTAACAATCCTAGCATTCAAGCAGATAAAATCATATCAAGATTGATTTCCCTTTGTATGCCAGTCTTCTGACATTTCAGAGAGAGAAGTCTAGAGAGCCACGAAAATGTGCATGGTTACAAGTTGCAATGTATTCTTGCACCCTATGAACTCTGGCAAAGAATGTATAGTCACAGTTCAACAGTATATTTCCATTGGGATTTCAGTAAGAATATGCTGTAACTGTAGTTTAGCCTGCTACAGTGCCAAAACTTCATCTTCTTCTTTGATAATATGTTCTCAATTCTTTTTTTCTGATAGTCTTAATCACATACAATCTTCAGATCTGCCTTAGCTTCCCAGCCCCAAGGGCGAGGAACCCAGATATTTATCTCCCCATTTATATCATGTGTCAATGGCATTCATACAGCATCATCTAAATGGTCAGCTCCACAGACATGAAAGGGCCAGAGACAGGAGGGATTTTTAAAAAATGGGTAGTAATATCCCCAACAAGGATAAGATGTTGTCCTAGCTGGGTCTATGCCACTTCTCATTTCCAGTCCACAAGAGGCATGTTGAAAGAAAGAGACTATCAATAGCTTATGCACCAGCTCTTTGTTCTGGATGGATGTTGAGCAAAAGTTAGGCTGAATACCCTTCATAACTGCTTTAAACCACAATGAAAATTGGCAGAAACTGAAACATATGGGACTCACATAAGTAACAAAGTGCAATGTCCCGTTGTTGAGTTCAGCTTTGGAATGGTAATGACATGGCTTCAACAACAGAGAAAACAAGCATTTAGGTCCTATTTAGAAGCATGCATGGATGTTAAATGATCGCACAGAAGTCCAAGCTGCTACATTTTTCATTTTAAGAAGATGAAGTTGTAAGGAAACTGAGGCTAAGGTGACCTCCTACTTTGATTCCTTTCTTTACTACTCCTTCCTCTCCTATGATGCCTGTATGTTTGTTTCAGTAAATGAGAGTTTCATTGACACACTTTCAAATTTGACCCGGAGACTTAAAGTTAAACCAAATGGCAATACTAAATCCGTTCCAGGGCCCTTGATGACTCTTTTCTCCATCTACTGTGTTTGAAGTCTGAATGATGATCTCATAAGGTGATGTTCAAGGACATTTTGTTTCAGTGATACCATTTTTCAACTTTTTGCTTATTTTCAACTTAAGCTAAATTATGTTTTTAATTGAGTTTTGTCCTCCACTTCTATCACTGGTCTGAAAGACTTATAGGTCTTCATAAATGGATGTACAGTATTCCAAAGGAAAATAGATTTGCCTGGAAATGCTAAAGCACTTGAAAATGTATTTTGCAAATTCTGGAAAATGAACACAGAACAATCATCAAACAAATTCACTAACCAAGACGTGGTAATGGAAATTTTACAAATGAAACTACATCATCTAATATGTTATGATAAACCTACTATCAGTGGTAAGGGAGCATAAAGTGGTAGAAAGAATTATAGGCAGACAAGTTTCTTTGGGTAAATCTGCTATCTTTTATTAGACCAACTCAAGTAGTTGAAAAAATTCTTGTTGCAAACTTTTGGGTACAAATACCCCGCATCAACCTGAAGAAATGTCTGCAATTGGTCTGTGCTCTTCCTGGATGGAATAGCCATTCAGGATGAGCACAGAGCAACTGCAGGTGCTTCCTCAGCCTGAGGAAGGGTATATGTATCCAAAAGCTTGCAACATTTTTTCCAGCTATTTGAGATAGTCTAATAAATGATATCAGCTTTACCCAAAGAACCTTGTCTGCTTATGTCCTTAGACCAACACATCTATAACCTATACTCCTGAAAGAAAGAATTAAAAGCATAAGTTTTCACACAGAAGACCTATGTCTAAACTTTTATTATAAGAGAAAAAGATGTTAGTACTGTCATACCATTTACTGTTGCTTGTTATTCACTTTAAGCTTATCAGATAATTGAGCACAATTGATATTCTTCATAAACACTCAGGACCGAGCATGCAAGACCACAGCATAGTTGCTGATACTGTAAGGTATTGAAATTAATAAAATTCTGCACATAAACTAGGGTTAGGCAATTATTTTGGGTGGAGGGCTGCTTACTGAGTTTTGGCAAGCTGTTGAGGGCCGCATGGGTAGCCCTGCCCCTTGACAGTTGCCCTGCCTCCTGGTCGCCATCTTTTGATTGAAAGCCCTGCCCCCTAACCCCTGAACTTTGCTATCTGAAGTCCTTCCACTTGCCCCTAGAAGTACTCCTTTCAGCAAGGGGTTTTGCCATCTCAGAACCAGAAAAATACCAAACTATATTCTAAAAAGTGAACATCTACAACATTCATTAATTTGATTTCAAACAATAGTTTTGTCCTGATTTACATGCATTTGTGTAGTGTACACAGAAGTGATTGTATATAATAGCTTAACATGAAGTCTTGCTCTTGTGTACTGTGGAGAGGTGGGGGGCATAGGGGGTGGGAGGCTGTGGCTGTGTCAGTAAGTGGGGTAAGGGGGAGGGTGTGTGTGGAGGGTGGAAGGGTGGGCGAGCATGTGGATATGTGTGTGGATATGTGGGGTTTGGGTGGGTACGGGGTTTGTGGGGGTCTGTGTGTGAGGGGAGGGTGGCTGAGATGTGTGAGGGGGTGCAGGTGTGGGGATCTGCATTTATAGCAGTGCGAGGGGGGATGTGGGTGCATGTGTATGTGTGTGGGACTTGCCCTATGACTACACACACACGTGCGCTCTGTCCCTCCCTTCCTACACACACACACACGCACACACAGACAGAGCTATTTCCCTGCTTTTCTGCCCACCACCAACTGCTCTGGCACCATGTGGCTCCTGGTTGCATGGCCGTGACTGCAAGATTCAGCAGGAGCCAGCCCAGCCTGGCCCTGAGGACTGGGTCCTTGCCTGTCCCCCTCCCACCCTGCATTCTTATCTGAGTTTCCTTCTCCAGTGGAGGGAGGTGGGGAACAGCCCCAGGGTCCCAGGCCAGAAGGCTCTGGTAGGCAGGGGCTTCTAGTTGGAGTGGGAGGGGCCTAGAGGTTGGATGGGCCTGGGCAGGCCTTCCTGCTGGCTTGCTCTGGGTCCAGCTGCCTCTGGTTCCTATTATCTTTGGCAGTCATGGAACTTTCTGTTGGGATTGTCAAGAGACACCTCTCAATGCAAGGTGCATGCTTATCCACTCAGAAATGACCACTAGTTAATTTTCTATAAGCTACCAAACAGCTATTGCAGGAGAATCAGTTCTGATCCCTGCTAATTTGAACTAGATAAAAAGGAAAAGGACCCTATGGGGCAAATTCTATTCCACTTGTTAGATATTAAAGTGGACTTAGGCTGACAAGGTTCTTTGGGTAAATGTAATATCTTTTATTAGAACAAGTAAATAGTTGGAGAAAATATTCTTCGCAAGCTTTCAGGCACAAACACCCCTTTTTAAGACACAAGGGGGTTTAGTCTAGCAAACTGGACTTAAGGCACTTACTACAATTCTACTCCAGGTTTTTTCAAATCCACTCTGTTGAAAATCTATTACTTCACCTACTTGTATAACACAACATTATAGTACTCTTAAAACAGTCACAAAAAGCAGCGAGGTGGACGAGGACCCATACACCTTTTGCATTAAGTGTTTTTCAAGGATTCAAGCAGATAGGAATAGAATTAGATTTAGGCATCTAGGGCCCCTGAGAGATGGTTAATCACATCTTAAGTAGTGATCTGGCCACATGTTCATTCAATTGTGATAAAACAAGGAACAAGTCACAAAGTTATTACACACATAAAAATATATATAATAACTGGTTGGGCTGGGGTAGCATCTGACCAGCTGCCTTGTGCTGCTGAGGATTTAGCCTCTCTTTACCTGCTGGCTCAGCTGCTCCAGGTTCAAATCCCCAAGATCCTGACAAACAGCTAGTGTCTGCACCCTGCACATCAGCAGAGGTGGCAAGGGTTGGGCATCTGCTGCTGTTCTTGTACATCTCCCAGGTAGATGCCTGGGGTTTGTTTCCTGGGAACCCACTGTTTATTCCACTACTGCTTCCCATCCTATATTCCCATTAATTTATTTTTCATAAAGGAAGACTTGTTCTTTCTTATTTAAAGTGTCAATATAGAGTTTTACTTTTTTCTTTCATACTCTTTTTAAGGGCTCTGGCTCAAATCCATTGGCATGAAAACATTTTTAACACAACTGTTTTTGGCATGTATCATCTACTTCTGCCTCATAGGAGTGCAACCCTAAACCACACAGATTTTATGTTTGTTGTATTTCATCTTTTTCTTTTACTGCTTCATACGGAAAAAATTTTCCATTTAGATCATCATTGGAAAGTTGGAGTGCCATTTCCAGTTGTCAAAGGCAGACATGTGCGCTATCATTCTTTAATGAATAATGATATGTACCACTGAGAGAAGGTAGATTGTCAGCAATTGCTATAATGGAATGGGCTACCTCCCTGACCAGCATGAGCTCTACCCCCTTCCTCAATGTAATTAGCTGCTGCTAATACTACCAGCTATATTATGAAAAGGAGAACTGTACAGATTTCAGAAGAGAATAATTTAGCCCTTTAAACTGCCAATTCACACACATACACACACATGCATGCATGCACACGCATGCGCACACACACACACACATACATACACAAGCAATTAAAATACAAACACAATAGCTTTGTTGAGTCAGATTTGGCCAGCTCTATTGGTTCTGTGTTTAGACATGAAGCTCGTTATTGCCAGCTGCAAGCAGCGTACAAAAGATTAGAACATAAAAAACTTCAGTCTTATCATATGAGAAGACAAATTCATTTTTCTTTAAGATGAGCCAAATTAACTAAACTGCTCTCTGGCCCTATAGTAGAGCTACATGGTAAAGCTGATCTAGTGTGAAACTTTCAGAGAAGTAGCAGCACATGTACATTCCTAGGTAAAGGCAGTGAATGAAAATACCAAAGAAGCTGGCAACTTCAGAGCATTTTTTGTTGGTTTCTTTAACCAAGAATACTCAAAACGCAGTAGCTTGATGGCTTTGTTCTTTGTTCCATAACCTGCTTTGACACAGAACAGATAGGGGACACGATTTCAGATTAGTCAGGATATTTTGTTTCCAACTTCTGTTAGTGATAATTGAGTTATCTCTAGGAAAATTCAGCACAGTAGTAGTACATTTCAAAATATTCAAGTTTCCTTTGTTATGTAGTTCATTGAAGATCACAGAAAAAGTAGTAGTATATCTGAATATATGTTTATGAGTTATTCATGAACAACTCATCCAATCATGTGCATGCCTATTGTGATTACTTTAGGTCAGTTGTGTAAGTAAGCAATTTACTGCCATGACCATTCACCATAAAAGTGAATTTAAGTGACAGTATAGTCACATAAAACATATTTCAAAATGAGTGATTACAAGGTTCAACTACAAAACACAAAAGAAAGAAAACAACAGTCACAGTCAGCTTAAAATCTGAATATCTGATATTTCCAGGCACCTCTCCAGGGAAGGAGAACTGAGCAAAATTTTGAACAACAAATTTAAAGCTATCATCCTTTTGGAGATGCTCTGAAAACAAAAAGTGTTTCATTTCATTATGTAAACTACTATCCTCAGTCTTTGGGAAAAAAGTTCTTTAATTTTCAGTGCAAGATATGTTATCATATTTTCACATTTTCTATACATCTACCTATATTTTCTTCTAAAGAATATGAACAATAATCTTGTCCAGGGAATCCATTCAGCTTTTTTTTCCATATTCACATATAAAAATTGCAAACATAGAAGTTAGAAATAGAGAAGACCTGTTGGATTATTTTATCCAACTTTGTTCTGCCCATATAGTGCTATTTTCCCCTTTTGTACTATCTAAGCATCTGTCCCATCCAACATCAAATGAATCCAAAGCTTGAGTGTCCCTTTGAAAACTATTCTGGTGTGGAACAGATCATACTTTAAAGACATTCTTCTCTATATTCATACTGCAACTTTTCTGGCATGGAGCCATTGCTAGAGGTACTTGTGAAGCAGTAACAACAATTGTGCCTGTATGCACAGAATCCTTGCAACACAGTATATTAAAGACTTTTACAGCTGAAGTACCACGCAGCGTAACACAGTAAAGTTTCTGTGTCATTTGAACTCTTTACAAAGCTGGCACAGATGAGGCATTTCACTTTTTGTCTGAACTTGCCTTGGAAAGAATAATTTCTAAGTACTGCAGCAGCTGGCCAAAGCACGTGGGTGCAGATTTTTCTCTGCTGCCCTAAATGCTGTATGCTGTTATGAGCTTCCATGTATTTCATTTCACTCTCACCCCAACCTGAACTCTTAAAGCTCAGCTGTAAAAAGCCTAAGTACCCTTTAAAGATCAGTATAATGGAATGTCTAAACCATGCATTTTAATATGGAAAGCTGCAGAATAAGGGCAGAGAGGAACATAGCCCTTAGTTCTCTAAGACTTTTCAGAGTATTGACATCAATAATTAAGCTGAAAAAATATGAATCTGCTCTTATTTAGCAGCCTGCATGTTCTGAAAGGACAAATGCACTTAAACATGGCATATGTAAAATCCTATTTAAATAGGATAAAAAAAAAGAAGTGGCCTAGAAGAAAGATAACACAGAGGTAGTTTTTGGATGTTATACAGGGATTTCTTTTAAAGGAGGTCTCTCTTTATTGGTCCTAATCACATTATCAAATACCTTTTAAGCAGTGATTAATAAATTTAAAAAGACATGACAGGCAAAATGTAGAGGAAAGGGTTCACATGGAAACCAAGGGAAACATGACAGTTTAGTTGCTAAATCCATGGTTACAACTTTTCCTTTTGTAGCCATTTGTATAGGAATAGTTCAGTTCAATGGAGGGAGAAAGGATGAGAGAGAGGATGCTGAAGAGGGAGTATGCTAAAAACAGAGAATGGGGGAAAGTGAATGAGACTTAGCCTGAGGCAGGAGTAGCTGGGCAGGATTTCAGGGCTCAAGAACAAGCAACCAATCTGTAAAGAGGAGCTTATGTCCAGAGTGACTATTTCACAATACTGGCATCTTCAGTCTCATCTCTGTACACCTGCCTGTGTGTCTGCTTTTGCCAGTTTTAGTTTTCCTTGGCTCTTGAGTTTCCTTTGCCAAGCCCACGTAGCCTGGGGAAGTGGGGGTGCTGCAATAGTGCAAACATGGCAGAAGAGGGTGGCTTTATTATACCTGTCCAGGCTGGATTTCATCTTTCTCCATCTCTTTCTAGTGCTACGGGGGGCTATTTTTTTAGCTGCTCCCTCTATTTCAGATTCAGTCCTCCTAACATTGTCCAGGTAACAACTGACTTCTATCATTTGACAACAAGGGCCAAAAACCACTGTTTCTGGTGACTGCTGATACAGGGACCAGCAAGTGGTGTCCTCACCCTCTCACCCAAGACACTAGGAACACAAATTCCAGAAGTATTACAGAGCTGCTTAACTGATGGCAATCCAGAAGGCAGCAAGCAGCTGAGTAGTGTTTTCCATATTACTGAGGGCTGGATTGTTTTTATGTGGGAAGAACTTGGATTGCCTAGTAAGCAGAGAGGTATGCAGTCCTGCATTCCCCTGTGATAACATACAAATGAAGCTTATTCCCTTGGATTCAAGGCAGCTGAAGAAACTTGCCTAGTAAGTGTTATGCAGAGAATCACATAAGGATAGAGAAACTATGGGCGTGTACAGACGGTGCCATTAAAAGTGCTTTATTGCCATGACTTTACAGAAGTGACAGGTTTACAGCACTTTAAAATGGGTACAATGCCTTAAACTAACCCTTGTTAAATGAGGTATTACATTTGAAATGCTGTATTTTACAGCAGTTTAGCAACCTTTAGTTGCTAAAGTTTAGCAGCTTTAAGTAACTTCTGTAAATTGGTCAAATTTCTGGCCATTCTGCCAGTATCCCATGGGCTTTTTGAGCTTGGTTAGTGCTCCCCTACCACATCCCCACACCTTCCCTCCCCCAACCTGAGACCCTGCCTCGCTGGGGACCAGAGGCTTGGAACAAGGCCAGGTGAGAGCTAGTGCCCAGCCTTGTGGGAGCTGTGGGTCTACCACAAGACACAAGGCATTCCCAAAGCATAGACTTTAAGAACAATGCCAAAAATCACAAGAGTTGGCAACAAACACTGCAAATCTGAACCATGAAGAGCAGAAACTTTACTTTTTTTTCTGTCTTAGATGGGTCTTTTACTCTGATAGAAAAATCCAGACTGAGAAACTGCCCCAATGAAAAAGTGTGGACAGTACAGTACCAGTACATTTCTGCAAAAAGTTTCAGATCCAGTGAATCAGCATTTTCCAAAAAAAGCATTTTGTCAAAAAATTCCAATAGGTCTGGAACTAAACAAGGTGTAACAAAAATGTCACAACTGCAGTTTTGGAAGATAGAAATAGTAACCTCCTTGCCCTTATATTAATCTTCATACAGCATAAGTGATATGCAGGAAGCTTACCTTCCATTATCTGTCTCAGTATAACAGTTTATATATCCTGGCATGACTGACTGATAGATGTCAAGCCCAGAGTTGCAGACTTGCTGCTGAAGTTCAATATCACTTCTTTCTCTTTTATCACATGGTCGCAGGTCTGCAAACTCACTAAGACTGGATTCTCTCAAAGCCACATTATTTCATGCTTTCTCTATCAGGGATAAAATATTTGTAATAAGCAGTAAAGTACAATTAAAAACAGGGAAGAGCACTAAATAGCAGCAGAACAAGTTCTGAGAGAAGGGAATTTATGGACCAAATCTTTGGGATAAGATGGTGAAGATAGGATACAAGTGAAGTGGAATCTGTTACAGATAAACAGTGTAATTTCAAGGGTTATATGTGCTATATAGCAATAAATACTGTAGCAGAAATAAAATGCCAAACCAAGTGAAGAGAGACAAGTGAAAAGGATGGAATTAAAATAGACCTTCTAAGAGAGAGCAAAAGTAGTATATAAAAGTACAAGTGTAAAATAATGGCATTGACAAGACAGGCAGAGGGAAAGAATTAACAGTTCTAAGGACAAATAATATGCCAAGTGAAATTTGGAGCATCTGGACAGTAAAGGAGACAAAGACCTTTATGGTATTACAAGGGGAAAGCATGTGACAAGAGGTGACTTTAAGGAAAATGCAACAAATTAGTTGCTTGCTCATTGGGAGTTGGAAGAACATTGTGTTTATCACTGGAAGAAGTTATATCCTGAAGGTGTTCTGACTGTTAAATATCAGGAAAAAAATCCATTTTGGACCTGATAAACCTCCCACTCACAGCTAATTACACCTAACAACTTAAAGAATTAAAGCTTTGAAAGAAGAAACAACTTAGCTATTAAAAGAGTTCTTTTCTCAGGAGTAATTGGACAATTTAAGATCTATCAAAGTGTTGGGGCATTTGTTTATTTAAGGCAAAACCAGAAATACATGATATAATCTCACCCATTATCATTTACAACAGCTTGCAATAGGTAAAGAGAAAGGCACCAGGAGATGTTATCAACGTTCTGTCAGTCCAGCCTCTAACCAAGATTCATATTCTTTCCCCAGATAGTCTTTTGGAGCACAGAGCTCTTTTCTGTCTGCCATTATGACACATGCTCTGGAACCATTAAATTATGTCTGCCAAACTCAGAACCTGAAAGGCTGATTCTACACTACTGAACTGACCCCGATTCTGGCTGTTAATAAATTGTAGCTCTATCTTATGCAACAAGCAGAAGAGAGTTACTACAAAACATGAAATATGAGAGAAATATGGATAAAAATAGACACAATTCTAAAACCCAGCTAAACCGCATCACTTGTAAACCATATGATGTGTTTTTTCCCTGCAAAGTAAAGTTCTGTAAATATGTTAGAAATAAAAAACCAAGCATCTTAGAAAAACTTGAATAGCACCCGTCTTCCCTGTGCTCCAGTTTGATGCTGGGCCTCAAGTTCTCCATAGAGTTAAGAATATAGGTCTGTTGGGAATGACATAGACTGGAGAAGCCAGTTTTATGGCCAGCTCCTAGCCAAAACAAACAACATACATTTTAGTTGTGTAAAAATTGACACCAGCCCATACATTGTTTACATAAGTGATTCAGGGCAAAGGGTTGGTTCCTGTTTTGCTGTACTGTCTGTCCCTTACATGGTTGTGTAATGGGTGGAGATGCTGAGAGAAGCATTCCTGCTCCTTTGCATAGTTTTCAGATATGCTAGAAATAATTACATCCCCTGTATTCTGGAGCAGTCAGGATCCTAATTTGGGAAATGTGGGACAAGAGGAAGACGAAGCTACAGTCATGGTTATGGTCCCACAGACCTGGTCAGCTGCATTTGAAGAGAGATACTGGGAAGTAACCTGTACCCTTAAAGTGTAAACAGGCTGGCAACCATTCTTAAAAGCTTAAGAGGAACTAATAATTATGCTGATACTGAAAAGAGTTATTAATGCAACAGACACTTAAAAATATAAAGGGAAGACTATACATAGAAAATCATGAAAACTCAGAAGGCTTCTTTGGTCATTCAGCAAAACTAATCGTATTTAGTAACACAAATAGACCTCCCACACTGGATGTAGAATCTTGCTATGGGAAAGCAATTTTACCTGTTACAACCCATGCAGTTTCTTCACTGTTGTCTGAAACCTTGCATGGACAGAGCAAAGTTTGCTCAGTTGTCCTGAAACTTGGGAATAAATTGCCCTTATTTTATTTTATCTCAGGAGAATTTGTACCACCTTGCACATAAGGTACCCAAAGTTCTGTCAGAAACCAAAAACTTCTCTTTTCACACCCTCTTAACCACAGATCAGTTGCCAATAACCTGACACTTAAGCCACCTTGAAAGAGCGCCTTTAGAATTTGCATCCTGATATCACGGGTGACGGTGGGGGGACGGCACCGTTTGTTGGTCCTTGTAACAGCAACTGGGATTCTCAGTTCTTAGTCAGATGACAGTCATATTTACTTTTGTAAACCTGACACATTAATAACTGGAAGTAAAGTAACAAACAAATTTCTATCTCTGATCAGCACTTTTCTGTGCCACACTGCTGTTACAATAATAGTACCTACCCAGATCTCTTAAAATACAGAACAACAAAAATAGCATAATCTAATGGTCCAACTAACCCTAGTGGTTCAACCCTCTAAGGAGTTATCTACACTGGAAAGATCTTTCTGGTATAACTACATAAGAAGATCCAGGAGGGAAGCTGCACAACACCATTTCCTTCAGCTGTGTGACACATGCATAGTGCACTTTCTGCTTACTAGCATGGAGGGGTATCACCTGCCAGAGCTGAGAAAGTGCTGAGAGCTCATGGCACATATGCACCACAGCTAAAAGGTAGAGATGGAAGTGACCACACTACCATGCTCCCCTGTATCCAACCTTGTATAACTATACCATTATATACCATAATACAGGGAAAAGGAAATATTTTCTGAGTCTACTGTGAGCTTCTCCCAGCATCATTCCATCAGTTATGGATGTAATTTTTGAGCGTGGACCAGGCCTAATTTTGAACAAGCATTTCACTTACTCAGCACTTCTGGATTAAATTGTCTAGTTGTGCCCAAATTTGACTTGCTGCCGTAAGGTCTGAGCAAGGAAAAAAATGACTATATATGTTTAAAGTATACATATTTTTTCAATAAGAGACAAATTGAAAAAAATACATTCCCTGTTATAAGATTGTTGGTTGTATCCACGTTGGTCTAAGGACACAGGCAGACAAGGTTCTTTGGGTAGATATGATTTCTTTCATTAGACCAAATGAATGGATGAAAAATTGTTCTTTGCAAGCTTTTGAGCACAAACACCCTTCTTCAGGCATATAGGGACAGACTCCCTATATGCCTAAGAAAGTGTTTGTGCCCCAAAACTTGCAAAAAACAATTTTTCAAACTATTCAGTTGTAAAAGATATCACATCTACCCAAAGAACCGTGTCTTCCCTGTTATAAAATACTTTAAAAAGAACAGTCCTAGCACCAGAAGATCTCTGGTCAGAAAGTTGAAACTTGGCAGGAAAATAATCCTTAGTGAGGACACAAGGCTCAAAGCATTTCCATGAAAACTGGTGTGATATGGTTAAGCAATGAAGGGCTCAAAATTGTACTTAGCACATCCACAGCAATTTGGGAATAACTATTTTTCATGCTCTTTACCAACAGCCTAGTCCAAGAAAGTTTGTATGCATGTTGGTAGTTATGTTAGCAGTCTAAAGAATGAGAACAGCTTCCAGAGATGACAGTTAAAAATGTATATGGTTCTTTCTCACATTCTTCTGTTCTTAATTGTTCAGATAAAGTATGATATTAATTATATTTTGAAAACTGCATATGAATAGATGCATCAATTACAGTATAATTCTTATGAACATCCTGTGAAGATGCTTCTTTTCTGGTCCTAAGCCAAGTACATCATCGTTGGCAACCCTTCACAGTCGAGGACAATTGTCTTCTATGACTGCCTTATCTGCAGGTCCAAAGATAGTTAACAAGACCAAGTCAGGATCAACAGGTTGTACTGTAACTTTGGCATGTGTTTCCACGTGGAACAGGAGGCTTTGGATTCTTGATTCAGTCCACCACATGATGTTTCTGCTTTTCCCACTTTTCCATCTCCTGTTGTCATTGTAAGATTCTTGTGGAAGATTCTTCTTCCATTTGGGACAGTCCTCAGTAATAGTCTTCTTTGAGTTCATGCTGATATTGCATTTTTTCAAACTGACCTTGAGGACATCCTTGAAGTGCTTTCTTTGCCCTTTTTTGACTGTATGCATTGACCAAGCTGGAAGAATAAGACTTGCTTTGGGAGTCTGGTGCTGGACATCTGGATGACGTGGCCAGCTCAGAAAAGTTGATGATGGATGAACATTGACTCGATACTCATGATGTTTGCTTGCGAGAGGATGTTAATGTTGGTACGTCTGTCTTCCCACTGGATTCGAAGGATCTTCCACAGGCAGTGTTATGGTACTTCTCCAGTGACTTGAGGTGACTCCTATATGTTGTCTACATCTCAGCTCTCTACAGTAAGGTAGGGATCATGACTCCATGATAAACTGTGAGCTTGGTTTCAAATCTGATGTTGCGATCTTTGAATACCTATTTTCTCAGGCATCTGAAAGTTACACTTGAACATTCGAGGATTTCTTAGCAGATGTCAGCTTTCTGTGAGAGATGACTTCTGAGGTATGGGAAATATTCAACGTTCTTCAGACTCTAACCATAAATCTGAATTACTGGATCTGAGGACTGTTTGTTAGGAGACTCTTGAGGGAGGACTTTAGTCTTCTGAATGTAAAGCATCAGTCCCATTCTCCTATATGCCTTGTAAAGATGTCAATGATTGCCTGAAGATCTGCTTCCGGGTGAGCATACACTACAGCAAGGGTTTTCAAACTGTTTTGGATCAGTGCACCTCCGGTGGCCAGACACAGAATGGGAGGCAGGGGAGGCAGTGGCACACAGCCAGACGTAGAGCGGGGGATGGGAGTTGATAGCACGCAGTCAAATGCGGAGCGGCAGCAGCCACTGCATGCAAGCTTCCCCTGACCCTCATGTCCAGCTGGGTGGGTGGTGCCTGCGTGGCAGCATAGGATGGTGCCCATCCCTGCCTGTCCGTGCATACCCGCTAGGGCCTTCTCAAGTACCCCCAAGGGTATGCAACCCCTGCACTACAGTATCATCAGCATACTAGAGCTTGATGATTGAGGTCAGGGCAGGCTTTGTTTTAGTTCAGAGTTGGCTGAAATTAAACACCACCTTACTGCTCATTCTGTAGTTTAGCTGTACTCCAACTGGAATCTTGTTAGTGATCAGATGTAGCATCATAGTAAGGAATATCAAGAAAAGCATTGGAGCAATGAAACAGCCTTGTTTAACTCCCATCTTAACCTCAAAGGGATCTATGATAGATCTGTTACTGAGAACTACTGCTCATATACCATCATGGAGCAGGCAAAGAATGGTGAAAAACTTCAGTGGGCGTCTGTACCTCAAAAGGATCCTCTACAGCCCTTCTTTGCTGACAGTCAAAGGCTTTTGTGAGGTCAAAAGTTGTCATATAGAGACATTTACATTGTTCCCAGTTTTTTTTCTTGCAGCTGGTGAGCAGCGAAGATCATGTCAGCTGTGCCTCTTAATGCTCTAAATCCACACTGAGATTCCAGGAAAAGCTCTTCAGCAAGTGGAAAGAGATGGTTCAGGAGGATTCACACAATGATTTTTCCTTTGGTGGACAGCAAGGCTGTAATTTCCATAGTGAACTTGTCTCCTTCTTTGAGGATTGCCATGATCATGGTGTCCCTGAGGTCACCTGGCATTTCCTCTTCATTCCAGATCCTTAAAATGAGGGCATGGAGCTGTGATGTGAACTTCTCTCCCCCCCCACTTAAAGATTTCAGCAGGGATTCCATCTGGTCTAGATGCCTTGTCATTCTTCATTTGCTTGATGGCTTTCCTCACCTTTGTCAAGGGTTGGAAGGATTATAAGAAAAGTTGATGATGGATGAGGTTGATGAGGTCATCTCTGACTGGGTGGTGCAGGATGGAATTAACAACACTGTCATCAACAACAGAGTCTTGATTAAGATGGCCTTCAAAATGCTCTATCCAATGGGCATTGATGGCTCCCCTTTTTTTGATCAGGTCTCCTCCATCCTTAGGTCTCAAAGGCATTGCACCCAGAGTACTCAGACTGTAGGTGGCTTTGGTGGCACTAAAGAAACTATGCATATCATGAATGTCAGTGAGATGTTGAATCTCCTTTGCCTCATCTTCCCACCACTGGTTTTCATATTGCAGGTCCATCTTTGGACTTCTGCCTTGGCTTGTTGTTGATTCAGTATCTTTTGCTCGGAGTTGGTGTCATTCTACTAAGCACAAAAGGCTTTGTGCTTGTGGCTGATCAAATCTTGGATCTCCTAGTATTCTCAGCAAACCAGTTTTGGTGTTTCCTGGTAGAGAACCCAAGTGTCTCTTTGGAGGCACTGATGACAATGGACTTGAAGGCACACCAAGCACTGCTGACATTCTCCCATTGTTGTCAGTTGAAATTTGGCAGTTTTTCATTGAAGCACTTGTGGAAGAGGTCTCACTTGATTAGGTTCTTGAACCTTTTGACGCTGATCTTCCATTGGCATTGCTTCTGCTGCAGCCATCACTTGGCAGACAGTTTGTGTGCCTTAAGTGAGTGGATGAGTCAATGATTGATCCAGCAATTGTCAGCTCCTAGCATAGCTTGAGTGATATGGACATTGTTACAATCCCAGGCATAAGCAATGATATGGCCAATCAGGTGCCAATGTTTTGATCATGGTTGTTGTCATGATGTCTTGTACCTGTTTTTCTGGCAGAACAGGATGCTGGTGGTGGTAAGTCCAAGTTCTATGCATTTGGTCAAGAGGAGGATGCCATTGGAGTTAATCTTTCCCAAACCTTTCTCACTGATGGTTCTGTTCCAGAGTTTCAAGGCTCTTCCAACTCTGGTGTTGAGATCACCATGCAGATTTGGTAAAGTTTGGCATAGAATCGCCAAGCAGACTTAGTTAAGGTTGACATAGAATTCCTCTTGATCTCATTTGCAGCATCAAGAATTGGGGCATATGCACTGATAACAGTGTCTGTTGGCTTCCTGCCAATTTGAGACAGAGATCATGAGGCACTCATTAATTCTAATAGGGAACTTGTTGAGTTGGTTCATGAGTTCATTCTTAATGGCAAAGCCAACTCTGTGACATCAGTGTTCTCTTTCCTGTTTACCGTGCCAAAGGAATAGCCGCCTTCTTATTCTTCGAACTGATCATTCACTGCTTGCCGAGTTCTGCTCAGTGCAGTGATGACAATGTTGTGTCACCTCAGCTTGAGCCACAATTGCAGTGCTGTGCTCTAGACATTCACTATTAGGATCTTAGAGTAGCTCCTGACCTGTCAAATGTCTCATTAATACTTCTACTTCAAGTTTTTATTCAACATACTTGCTCCTTTGAGAAATTTACATTCCTCTTACTTTGAAATCTCACAAGTGGCTATTACAAATTGGAACTACTGTAATTTGGGGGGTTAAATATTCAGTAATCAGCAGATCAAAGTAAACTTTATATTTACCTGCACTGGAGTAGTTTCTGAAACTCCCGTTACCCACCAAAATAAAACATCAATGATTTAGCTGTTGTTTGCAACTGACTGAAGATTCAAGTATGCTTTAAAAGAAACAATTTATGAAACTAGAAGACTAATGTGAAGGAAAAATAATATATTGGGCAAGAGAATAGGCTGAAAGGATTCCTAATACAACCCTGAAGCCGCGGCATGGTGCAAATCCTACTTGTCACACGTGAAGTTGAAATTCTTTAGGTGGCATCCTATATTCTTCTGGACTAGATTTAAACATCTAAGTCCCAAAAATGCCAATAAGGCACAGGCCAGCATTCTATTTATGCACACATATGTAGTGCTTCATGTGTAGAGCCATGTGTGCAAGAATAGTGTGCCAGTCTGTCCATATGGCAAGATTTAGCCAGCCATGTAGATGACCAAATTTGGTTGCAGGCATCCAGAAAAAAATAGAATGCCACTCCTGTCTGAAGAATCTAATGCATATTGCAGATATCAATTATATATTACAATGTGAGCTACTTTAATTTCTTTTTAACGATTTTGGGGTTCAAAATAGCCTTTCCCCCCTGCAACTACTTTTTTTTTATAAAATTGTCAAAATTGTTCATGGAAAAAAATGGGCCACTTTGAAACTTTTATTTCAATGTTTTACTGAAAACATCATATACAAAGATACACACATGCGTGCACACACACACACTATGGGGGAGCAGGAGGTTAGCTTGTTCAAAGTTAATTGCAGACTTGAATCCTGTTTTCTGCTCTCAGGCCGTGTTCATACCACTGAGATGTGAAGTTTTTGGCCCAGATCAGAAAAACCAGTTGTGCATATGTACCTGCTGGTTCTTTAAAACAAAAAAAAAGTTTGGTGAATTTAAAATTTGTTCCTAAAAGATGGATTGTTTCAAAACCTGTTTATGTGGATGTACATTCTTTCTATAATAATGTCATTTTTTTTATGTCACTTAAGCCTCCTGGGACTCCCAGGCCAGTGCCTTAACCAATGGACTATGCTGCCACTTAGATAAAAGTCTTCTTAAAATTATCCTCTGAGCTTAAATGGTTCATTTATCATGGTCTAAATTTCCAGTACAATCTTAAAATTTCCAGACTGAAAAATTAGCAAAGCTCTCAATAAAACCAAAAGAAATCCAAGTGGCAAAGAAACTCATTAAGTTATTGGTCCTGCTCTTACTGCAATGACTGGAAATTCTGCCTTCAACTTCAGTGGGGAACAGTATTTGTTCCTTAATGACCTAATCCATATGGTATTATATTAGACCTAGCAATGACAGAAGAGATCTGTCTCTACTTTCCCCTACCTTTGTTCTCAGCTCACAAACTGCTGGCTGAGCTATACAACAGCCTAATTAGAAGCTTGTCAGGGTTGAGTTAGAGTAAGTGGAACTCCCTTTTAGACTAGCAACATTTATGACAACTGTTACAAAACAAGTACATGTATAAGCAGGGTAGCGTGTTTGACACTTCAAAACATGCTCACTTAGGAATATAGCACTGAAAGGGGCTTTCTGGCACATTAACTCCAGTGTCCTACTCCTGTAAGCAATCATTTCATATAATCTGCTTTTAAAAATTATTAAACTGTGTTAAATAGCTTTTCCTGTCCCTACTGCTCCTATTCAAAGGCTAAGTGAAAAGCAGAACAGGCAATTGAGGTTTATTCAGTTTCTACCTTTGTGTTTCCAAACCCCCCCACAAGTAATAAGACAATTTACCTGTGAGATACAGGTGCTTTGGAATAGGTTATGGACTTGTCTGAAAATGATATTGAGTGCATGAAGGATTGGGGATGGGGTGCACAGAGGCTAAAGGAATCTGGTACCTTTTAGCCTTGGCCTGGCACACACATAAGAATCAAGAATTTCTAGTCTATACACAGAGTTTACAAATATTATTCCCCCCTTTACACATTACAGGTATTGCACAATTAACTGTGCAATTATATAGAGACCAGCTACAAGTACAAAGTAGCTATTACTCAATAAAAAGCTCCAACCAGCTACAAAGTTAGACCTAAAAAATGTGTACTAAATTTATAGCTGGTTATCAAGCTTTAATTTGCATGTGTAACAGGGTCTTCCCCTGCAGCTGGGAGCCCCATCAGCTGACAGGACTCTCAGCCACACGAGTGTACCTTGCTCAGTGTGAAAACCCTGAATCTTGGGGACTGTGGCTGCCATGATCCCCAAGGCTTGGGGGTCCATGAAACCCCCAGTCCACATAAGGCTCTTTGCCCCAGCTGCACCTTACACAGCCAGGACTGCAGGTACCATAGCTGCCAGGTTGCCTAGTCCTGGCTGAACCTCACATGCAGCAGGGACCAGGAACCCTATCAATCGCGGGGGTCTCTCGGCTCTAGCTGCATATGGGCCCCATGGCTGCATGCCCCCTCAGGAAAGGGGGCTTCCAGCTGTGGAAGCTTGCTTTCTGCCAGTGCAGGGGGAGTCCAGGATCCGCTCCCCCTGCACTACCAATAAGTTGTCATTGGATCTAATGGGCAATCCCATAGTTACGCCTCCAGACACGCACGTGTAGAACTGAAGGAGGTACAATTGTGTGGAATACGCATTATATCTAATCATACCTTGATCTGCAAATATAGAGAGGGGCTTACATTGGTACTAGTGGCAGTGGCAGTAGAGTTGGACAGTATAGTATGTGTAGTAAATAAACTATAATGCATTTTTAAACCATGTTAATTTTTGTTCACTGTTAACATCAAGGTGGGTATACTCTGAAGTTATATTAGTGTTAAAAGACCCAGGTTTTTTCCCCATGGACTCATTTTCCACGATGTGCAGATATTGCTTGAAAATTTGCTAAACTTCTGGGCAGACCAAATAATCGGGGAAGAATTATTCATCCTAGAGAATTTATAATTTGCTAGAGAAGCAGCAAATTATAAATACCTTCTACTGGTTGCAAATGGCCCTGCTCTGTGGAGTATTCCTGAATCAATAGATATCCATATATTCTAATCCTATATTCACTAATTTACTTGCACACATTTCATACTAAGTTAAATTCAAGGTCTTGATCCTCATATTTAAGACCTTTGCTATCTCTGGGACAGATACCTCCTGCCCTTTCCACAGCAAAGACAGGAAGGCATATTGTGACTGTTTATTACTAAGGTAGTGGATTCTACAGTTCTCAAGGAGTTATCTCAGTGTAGAGATTACAAGGGAACTAAAGACTCAATTGAGCTCAAAACTATTTGTGTACATGACAATGCATATACATTTATGTAGGCCTTCTCTCACTGCTGGATGTCTACCTTATGGACGTTTTTAAGCTTCAACTGATAAAAAATGGATAGCTGGTGTACTGCTAACTTGTTTAACATTTACTCAGGTGTGGCTATGATGAGTACCTAAAATGTATATGCAGAAGTGATTAAGTCACCCCAAGGTAAATCTACATCCCATGATGTGTTGTTTAAAGATAGATTGAATACTGGAAGTGGTATATCCATATTATCATGGGACTCCTCTTATGTTAACTTACCCTACCTCATATAGAGCAAGTGTAGACATATTCATAGACCTTTACTTTCTGTGACCCTTTCAACATTTTAAGGTATATACTCTTTAACTCTGATAATCATTTTCTTTATTCTTCCTATGCAGGCCGTTAGCTAGAACACCACAGGTCTCCACAGTCTAAAACCTCTCCAGCATAATAGACACAGTGGGATTCAATCACTTTAATCTTCATTGGGGATCAAGTACTGAGATTGCATAGAGTCAGCTTTCAAACTTGGGCCTAGATTCTAGTCCAGTGAGTGTTGTACAGGTACTTGAAGAGACTGGGACCAAGAAAAAAGAAAATATGAATCAATGTAAAAAAACCTAAGCAACAGTGTTGTTCTTAGATCAAACAGGGAGATGTGGATTGGGCACAAGTGTAATAAAGCCCTGGCGCATATGCAGATTTGTGTATCACTAACTTTTGGGGAAAGATTTTTTTTTCTAAACAATATGGCGTTAGCAATAAAATCTCCTACTGTGGCTGCAGTTATACTAGTATAAAGGTGCCTTAGACTGATACAGTTTAGAGATGGTTTATCCTCATATGATGTGTACACACTAAGGGGGTAGCATCTTATTAACTATATCTGTCCAAATGAAGTGGTACAACTGGTGAGTAGACAAAAGAAATGAAAGACAAAAGACCTTAAACATTATCTAACACAGTTTGTATTATCTCATTATCTTAGTATATTAATTATTTTTAATCTTGTTTCAACAAACTGTATGCAGACTAATAACCAACTCCAGAAGCCTTTAAAAACTTGATGCTGCTGCCAGTTAACAGTGAGGATAAGAAAACAATCACTTGATAGTAATAATGCAGTATGTTTCTGGCAATGAAGACTTCAAATCTGAGAAACACACACTTATTGGAAAAAATATAGTATAAACATGTGTCTAATGACTTGTTTATATGGGATTCTAATTTATTTTTGTTCAATCACTCTATTCATGCCTTCTTCAGAGCTCTAGAGCAACACTAGGCAAGCTTTCTCCTTAGGAGCTTAAATTTGCCTTTGCTAGCTCAGCAAGCAGGAGACCAGGTTACGCAAGGGTTCATATAAAACCTACCATATGTTAGCTCAGACTGTTAAACACAGGACATCTGTCTCACTGTGCTATTAAATATTTCTTAGACCAACCCACACAAATGTTATATATCATAAAGTTATGCCCCCAAAAAGTTATTTCCCTTTTAGGCCTGCTTTTCTGTACAGTGAAGTCATCACTGTAGGACTGTTATCATCAATTCACAGGGGGGTAGGCTTGGGCCTTCTCTGTTTGTCAACAACTGCATAAGATTTTAGAAGGGTATTACCATGTTATCTCATGGAAATAGATTCAACAAGCAACTAGAAGACTCAAAATTTAATACAAAAATGGAAGACCTTCCCCTACAAAAATGTAACAACACAACAAAATGACTGGACTGTCTACAGAGCTGTAAATAGATTTAGTTACCAAACTACTCCTCTGGATTATTACTATTATTATTGTTATTAACATCTTCATATTCTCAGTAATGATAGATGTAATTGCTAATAATAATAAACACTTGTGCTTTTATGACTTAGTCGTAAGCCTAAAATGATGGCATGCTACCAAAGACACAGACATTTGCAGGGACTAGAGCAGGGTGGAATAGAATGTTCTTAGACACCTAAATCCAGCGAGGCGCCTCGTAGGCACAAATCAACCCATCTACTTTTTCATCGTCTTTCCTCCTTCCTTTTAGGCATTAACGGCACCTACACACATGTCCAATGCCTGCTCTGACACATGCTAAATAGCACACCTTAGACCAGACACAATTCATCAAGTATGCTGGAGTATGTTAATTAGCACATTCCAACTGCCTCAGCATTGTGTGTATTCAGTAGCGCTTTGCAAAGCTTTGGGTGCTAATTTGATTTGGAGGAGATTCAGCCTGATTCAGTGGCTGAATCTCCAAATCTGAATTGAATCAGGGGACTAATTAAAAGGTCCAAATTGATTCAGAAAAGATTCGGAGAGCGCCGGCAATTTGGGTAGTCCCCACTGGCTGCAGCAGGGAGCTGGACCCATGATGGTAAGTAGGGGCAGGGGAGGGGACCATGGGGGGACCCGTGCCAGGCCCTATCTCCTCCCTGCTTCCCCAGCCCCCTGAGTGTCCTCTTAACCCCACCTGCTCTCCCAGCCCCCCATGACTGCCCCGCCCATCCTAGAGCAGAGCCCCCCACACAGCGTGGGGCAGTGTGAGGCAGTGGGGATCACCCCCCTGCCCGGCAGCCCGTGAGCATGGGCTTTTCTTTAAAGAACTGGGAGCTGGGAAAGCGGGTGGGGCAGCCATTGAGAGGGGGCGAGGGATAGGGTCAATTCAGAGATTCAGCCAAGTTTGGCTGCAGCCAAATCTCCAAATCAGATTTGACCAAATCAATTTGGGACAGTGATCAAGTCACCGGATCAAAATACACTGAATCAGCCAAATGTGAATCCGAAGCAAATAGTAGCTGCTTTGCACAAGCATAGTATTCAGCATCCCTGTGCTTCAACATTGCAGTGGGGATGCTTTAAGCAAAGCTTATCAAATGAGCTTTAGTTAAAGTGCCTCCAGCACCATTTTGAAGTGCAGGACACTGAATACATGAGACATTGTGGTCGCTTTTATTACAGCAGTTCCTTTAAATAAAGCCCCCCCCTGCCCCCGACTGCAGAACACATGTAAAGACACCCTAAAAGGCATGTTAGTTAAAACATCATTTTGCCCCTAACAGTGTGTATTAGTCAATCTTGCTCAGAGTTCCTCAGGATTTCCTTCCTCTTCTAATTCAGATGCTTGGCTTCATGGGAAAAAGTACAAGACATTGTGGTTAAGGAATAACTTCAGATGCCAATCATAGTATGAGTTATTAAACATTAAAGACCAGATCCTGTGCCACCTAAGTGTGATTCTATTCCACCCTGCTTGAACTCCTGAAAAAACAGTTAATGCAAAAGGTGGCTGCGTCCTTCACCGTTTTTTTTATGACAGTCTCCCCAAGCTCAGTTGAAGGCATGTTATCAAAGATGCATTATCTTTTTCAGGGACTTGAACAATATGGAGTAGAATGCCTCTTAGGCCCCAAGTTCAGTTTGGTGCCTAGCAGGTGGAATAAAATTTGGTCCTTAGTGACTGTTGTCTATGTTTTAATACATTAATACTAACAGAAGCTTGAAACTTAGTTCCTCATTGTCCATCCTGCTCAATGTCATATTAATAATCTCCAAGTTAGAAAACAGGATAGCTTTAGAATTCCTTCAAATTCGATTTATTCCCCAGCTTAGTGATGGACTTAAAGAACAAGCGAGAGCTTTGAAAAGTCGCTGTCTGTCTTTAGACTGTGGGCATCTTGGCTTTCTGCCTGCTGTGCAGCCTCGTAGTCAACTGTGAGTGCTGTCTAACATGGATACTGTAAAGGCCCCTCTCCTCGGTATCAGCCTTTTAGTCTGCAGCGCTGATTAGGTGCAGTCAGTAGCACCACACAGATGAGCCATCTTGCAAAATCATTGTTAAAGCAGAGCAAAGAGACTTTGACTTTAAACCCTGTGGTGCAAGAGGTACTCTTGTTCAAGTTACTTAACCACAGCTCCTTTGCCTGCATTCTGCATTGTGGAGCAAGCTGTCCTCATATACCCAATGTGGGGATTTATACAAGACTAGTGTTACCAGTTTGCTTGAAAAACCTTGTTCTCTCATTGCTTTGAATACAGCTAGTAAAATGAATTAACTCTGGTTCTCATTTGGGGTCACCGGAAATACACAATGCAGACAATTCATGCAAAAATGCAGCCTTGGGGACTGCCTTTGGATTTCAGCATTTCTAATAAAATTTATGGATGAACGTAAGAGCATAGTCCCAGCTCTCTCAGGAAAACAGTTGTTCAAAAGGGACCAAAAGCTTGTCCTTTGTGGCCGCATTCAGATGTGCAAGGCTGTACACTTGCAGTGGCACAGATAGTAGTGGCAAAATTTGTGCCACTACTTTGAGCCACAGCACACAGCCCTGTTCATGCACTTTGGTGAGGGATAAATTGTCCTGCTTCAGGGAAACTGCCTTTTCCCCACTCATCCCAGCATACTGCAGCAGCTGGGGCACAAATGAAATAGTAGAGACACTCTCGCCAGCAGCCAGAACATCTCCCTGGAGGACCTAGCCTCCATTGGTTCCCGGTAATGTGTACCGTGCCACTGTTTTTCCCCCTTGGCATTTTTTTTTTTGCTGCTGGGAAATCCTGGTAGCAAATTTTGCCCTTGTGCTGCAAATTTTGCAGTGCGGGGTAGTTTAATGTTCCAAGTATTTGGTTTGTGGCACCACAAACTGCACATGCCTGCATGTCTGGACGTGGCCTGTGATGCCTCACGCCACAGCCATGAAATCTGAGTTACAAGCAGAATCTGGGCCAGATCATTCTGCCTCCCACCACACCCAAGGTATAAGATGCCTTTTGGCTTATACACCCTGGCCTGGTTTATTGCTCTGCTTAAGCAGCAGAACTGCCCGAATCTTTTTTACTTTAACAAATAGGACTTACAGTCTCAGATATGCCCGTTCCAAAGCAGCATTAGAGTTCATTGCAGCTGCATGCAGAATAAATTAGATACAGGATTTTGGGGCTCTTTTGGGATATAGGATATGAAATAACAAAGTTACCTTTTACCTGCCTCTGCCTTCATCAGTTTGATGGTTGGAGTAAGAGTTTTCCCCTTTTTCTAATCCAAAAGACAGTTTCAGTACAAGCCATAAACCAGAAATAAATTATAATAAAAATTCCCTGGAGCATTGTATAAGAGGTTTAACCAAATTCTCTGAAATTATTTCAGCTGATACAGGGTTTCTGGTTATTGCTGTGTTAGTCTAAGGACATAGACAAGCAATCAGCCTTCAGCTGATACAAGAATTTATGGAAAAACTGCACATTAACACCAAACAAGTTGCTTAGTAAATTATTGGTGTGTTTTGAGTTTTATGTGTATAGCTAATTAAAACATACTGTTTAATTTTACTTATTGTTTAATGAATATATCAGGGATTGAGATTCCCACGCCCCCCCTCACTGCGGCAGTAACAGCCCTGTACCCAATATTGATGCATCACTATGACATGAAAAAAGCCAAACACAGTATATTTGGAGGCAATCAGTGTTTCCAGGTTTCATGTAAATAGTACATCATTGTTTACTTTGTCTGCCTGCCTTGTTTACTACACCTCTTGTCTCTGATCAAAGTCAAAGATCATGTACCTCCCTGGGGCATGCAGTGATTAAAGTTGATTGAAGCAGCAGGAGAGCTATGACTGCATGGACCTGTGAGGCGCTAGAGCTGGGCACTGCTCAGCCAAGCCACAGAAAGCATCTGAACTTCTTCCTTTGCTTCTAACAGTGCAAGGAGGACTGTCCTCCTCAGGACATTACCTGCTATTACTTGTATGTACAGCTCCTCAAACAGTTAAATCCTAATCCAGGAGTGGGTAATTATTTGGCAGAGAAGGCCAAATAACAAATTTCGGTGAGCTGTTCAGGGCTGCACACACATACATATATGTGCACATGCTCCAAGGCCTCAGCCTACCCACAGCCTGGAGCCAGCACCTGCCAGCCACATCTGTGGCTATAGTGATAGAGGATGGAGCCTGGCTGTAGGCCTTTGCACAGCCCCATCCCACCATCAGGGCTCCTGGTGCATGCATGCACACACCCCCACCCTATGGCTCCCAGGGCAGGAGGGGACAATGCAATGGCCCATGACCAGGATCCATCCCACATGCGCAGGGGTGGACAAACTGCAGTCAGGCCCAGTGGCTTCTGGGTAGAACCAGATCTGCCCACCCAGCACCACGTGAGGGTTGGAGCCAGAGCCATTGGGGCCTGAGCACAGCTCACCCAGGGCCTGCTCCACAGTGCTAGGCAGATAGGGCTGTTTCCACTCAGCATCCCACACAATGCCTGGGAGATGCAGGCTGGCCCTGCAGGCCCTGGGAACCGCCTGCCAGCAAAGCCTGGAGACTGAAAGTGCTCGCCAAAGGCCTGCAGGGCCAGCTTGCATCTCCCAAGTGTCATGGGGGGGCACTGGGCAGAAGGCATCTGGGTGGGTGCCTACCCACCCAGCAGGCCCTGGTGAGCTGCACTCAGGCCCCCACCTCTGCTGGCAGGCAACACAGGTGGCAAGTCCAGCCTCTGCTGTCACTGTGCAGAGCCAGGTGGGTGGGTAGAGTGCTTCTACCCAGCATCCCCCAAGGTATCAGAGGCCAGAGCTGGAGCCACCGCCTACAGGCTGGATTAGAACCAATTGGCAAACCAGTTCTGACCCATGGGCTGTATTTTGTCCACCTCTGTCCTAATTCTTGTTTTGAGTCTCAAATGGGCAACTGCAATAAAAATGATGCTCTGGGCACTGACAGACATGCAGTTTCCTGCTCTAACTCATGGGGCTTCACAGGAAGTGCCATGAATTAGAGCAACCCCCGCACTGAGCTTCCACATTGACAAGAAGAGCTCAATCAAAAAAGATCAAAATGATCTGATTGCATTGTATAAGTGCCTTCCTGGGGAGAAAATACCTGATACTAAAACAGTCTTTAATCTAGTGGAGAAAGGCATAACAAGAACCAATGGTCAGAAGTTAAAAAACTCACATCAGAAACAAGGCACAGTGTTTAGCAGTGAGGACTTCTTAACTACTAGAATAAACCACCAAAAGATAGTGAATCCACTTCTCCCAGTATCTTCAAAGTAAGATTAAATGACTTTAAAGAGTATATGTTTTAACCAAACACAAGTGATGGGGCTTGGTACAGAGTAACTGGAGAAAACTCAAATTGCTTGGGTTTTGCAGGAGGTCAGACTACATGAACTAGGGGTCCTTCTGTCTCTACAACCTATTAATTAAATCCTCTCTCTCAAATGTGTCCAACTGGCCATAAGTCTTTTTAGATGATACATCTCAGGTGGGCAAATCAGTTGGTACTTTTGAAAATGTTGTCCTACTTCTGTTTTGCAGGACTCATGATTTCTGAGGCTGAGAACAAACGCATGACAGAAATCCTACAGTAAAACTAGATCCTAAGTAACTATATCTAGAAACAGTGAGAGCAAGCTAGAAAAGTATTCTGAAATGTTGTTGATAAGCCTATAGTATGAGATGGCAGCCCTGTCCTTGGTAGTCATTGCTGATAATTTCTCTTTACTTTCCTGTGCTACAGAATGTGAAAAGCATGTGTGAAAGGCTTGTCAAAACAAGGACTGAAGACAGTGATAAACTTCTCTGTTATGACCCCAGGGAGGGTAATAGAATTGCTCCCACACTTTAGTTGGGTATCTCAGATTGGGTTGCAAGTGGCAATGGCCGTCCACCATGGATTCTGTCCCGATGTATTCTGTGTTGGTCACTGTTTGAACCCTGCCATCAATTGTCTGATGACACTAGATGTTTGATTCTTCAGGCATTATTCCATCAAGTCTTTTTAGCTCTTTCACCCATGCAGTGAACTTGCTAGGAGTGCATGGGTGTATTGGAATACTAATTATTCTCCTTCACCATTTATGAAACAATAGGGAGTCAAAACACCAGCTGGCAAAACATTTCTGGCTCTACCCACTACTTCGCACATGTCTGAAGCAGATGGACTGTACTGATGAATGGATGGCCAGAAGAGGAATGGGTTGGCCATTTGAAGGAATGTATTTCCACACTGCCAGTAGGGTCAGGCAGCCCGGCAGAAAACAAACAAAAGCAGACATGGGACACAAATTAGGAGAAAAAAAAATTTAGCACTATGCAAATATCTGGCTGGGTCTTGGTCTCTACACATGAGCAGATGGTTTGCCTACCCCATACGCTGCTGAGACTTCAAGCAAAGGTATCAGATGTGCATGTGGTCTTTTGATATAGATTTCTGTTCACTAGAAAAATGGAATAGATGCATTTTTGTACAGACTGCTAAAGATCCATCAGAGGACAGCAAATGTTAGACCTGGATCCTGCCAGGAACTCCATGAGCAGAGAGAAGCACTGGGGCTTCTTACTGGCATGGGGGGCTGCTCTTGTGTACAGTTTAGTAACACTCAGGGCCAAACAATCTGACTGAAGTTTCATTCATTCAGTGTCTGAGCTCTAACTGATCAGCGTTGTGTAACATTAGCTACTTCATAACATAACAACAGGTTTCTGCTGGCTCATGCCAGAGCCTCTTAAAGGGTATGGGCAAGTACATTTAGAGCTGTTTCAAAAGGGGAATATTTCAAAAGGGCAGCAGCTGTTATGTTTCAATTATTATGCATGGACAAGCTGAGAACAATATACATCTAGCAAAACCTCTCCAACCTTAGTGCTTCATCCAGGGTTAAAACTGAAGCAGTTTTGCCAAATTTGTATTGCTCCCCAACTTGGTCACATCATGTAACAATTAGAACATACCAGATTCTGACCTTTTGAAACAGCTCCAAATGTATGTGTGGACCATCAGAAAACAGATCCCTGAACCATGAAGAACAGCTTTCACATCTAAAGGCTGTTATTATTGGATCAGGAAGGATTCATATCAGTAGCCTAGGAGATAAGAAGCTATTTCAACATCAGCCCCTAAAACAGTACAATTCTACCAGCAGCAAATAACTTACTCCTACAGCCACAGTGATCCAATGGCATTTACTCATGTGTGCCAGAGTCAAAGAATCAAATCCATTTTTACCCTAGGTTCTTTGACCTGAGAAGCTGTATTCCACACATTTAGGATTTCCAGTTTCTTTGTTAGTTACAGGAAGTAATGTGCTCTGACATATGATATTTACTGTGTCAAGGTATGAAGCAATGCCAGATACATGCACCTGAAGTCAATTTATTTTTCTTGCAAACTCTTTGAGTATTATGATTTTAAACATAGCTATTTAAAGTGTATCATGCAAAGGGTTTTTTTTAGAAACATTTTAAATACATTTGTGAAATGGTATTATGTCAGACATACAAGGAGGACATGCTGTCCTCAGTGTATTTTGCACATTTTTATACATCTCAAAACAGCATCAACTCCATATGGCTTGGGATTCTCCTGCTAAACTTCATATATCTCCATTAATGCTGGGCACAGCATGAAAAATCCCCAGTCCAAATGAAAAGCCAGCTGGTAGGTAAGTTATAGTTAAGAAAAAAGTGTTTTTAAAAAGGATGGTTCCTATAAACTAGTATAAATGTTATGGGAGACAGGAATTAACACATAAATTAAATAGGGAACTAAACAGGGAATCAGTAAGAGAAATCTACATTTTTAAACAGAAGGTGGCAGGTTTTAAACAAGGGGCCAGAGAAAGGGCCTGTAAGTAAACCCCCCTTCCCCCATTTCACGCACTAACTCATCTGTTGGCATACATAAAATCTTATTCATAGCACATAAAAATATTTAAAAGGAGATATTATTTAATAGGAAAATACAGTTAAATTTATCTTAATGAAAACTTGGGAGTGATAATATTATTTAATTATTACTTTTCATCCAATAATCTTATTTGTGTAATTTTTCTTGAAGTCAATTGAGTATTAAAACATCACAGTGAGTTTGTAAATTGCCTCTATTTGATCTGTTGTTTAGGAAGATTATGTGATTTTTAGGGTCAAACAGCAAGTCAGTAGCTCTCAGAGTATCTTCTAAAAAAAAAAGAAAGGACACATACAACTTTTCCAACAAATAAATGATTTATAAACCACTAGTCCATATTCCATACTAAAAGCATATATGTTTCTTACTTACATTAAAAAATACAAACTTTTTTTCCTGCATTCTTTTAATACCACTTAGACTCATGTACCATACATACTATACTATACATAACCTCAAAGTAGGATCAATTCCAAATGAAATTAAGAAAATTCTTATTCAATATGTAAACTTTATTTTCCATCACTTAATGGGCTCATCTCAAAGATGCCTAATGTCAAATTATGCTTCTATCACTTCATCTTTTTGAAATGTCCAATTTGTAGAGTCAGATCTACCTAACTCTATAATGAGCTTCTGACTCTTTACACCTAGTTTAAATTTAAAAACACAGATTTTTTTTACTTATAACCAGCACTATGTATTCATGTATAAATGTTTCATTGATACACATATTGACATTTCAGCATACTTCAGTATGTACTAAGACATAGGAATTAGACAATATTCACATGCTCTAAGCAATGGAAAGTAAACATCAGATTCCTATGTTATTGCTGGTTGTTTTTTTATGGCAGTAACTCCTGGAGATTCATTGATAAGGGTCTCATCATACTAGGTACAGATTAGTAGTAAAAACGAATGGAAAAATAGTTGCTTAGCCAGGTTATGGAAGAATTGGGTTCAACTCTATCTGCCTGGAAGGGTTCAGGAAAGCAAGGATACAGGCCATGGCAGAAGAGAAACAGTCTCCACCTCCTCATGTTGAAGTTGGTCCATACCACAGACACAAATTCAGGATTCGCTGGGCTGAAGCAGGAGTGGGCAATTATTTCAGCTGTAGGTCCACTTAACGACTTTTGGTGAGTTGTCACGGGGCACAAGGGTAGCCCCACCCCTTGACAGGGGCTGGAAGATCACCATCTTGGGGCCAAAAGTTCCACCCCTGACCCTTGCCACCAGAAGTCATTCCTCCCACCTCCTTGCTCCCAGAAATACTCTTTTTGGGAGTGGGGGCTGCCATCTTGGAACCAGAAAAAATACAGATCATATACTAAAAATCAAACATCTACATAATGTATTTTAATTTTGTTTAAAAAATACTTTTGTCCTGATTTACCTGTGTTTGTATAGTGTATATAGAGGTGACTGGAGGTGACCTCAAAATAAAGTATTATGCTTGTATATTGGGGGGGTTGTTGAAGAAGTTTGGGGGAGTGTAGATGTGTGGGGGCTTTGGAGGGGTTGTGAAGGGGTGTAGAGGGTATGGGTGTGTGTGGGGATTTGTGCATGGGTGTGGGTCTCCCCCCACCACAATCACTCCCATGGCACTTATCCTTTGCTGCCAGAAGCAGCAGCAGCAGGCCCTCAGGATGCTCTTGGCCCATGGAAGGCAAAGCACCACAGTAGTATATGGCTCCCGAGACCTGCATGTGGCCTCATGGAGCCCACTTGGCTTGGCCTGCTTGTGTACATCTGAACCAGACCATGCTGGCTCCACCTCCAGTGCCCGCTCCATGCCAGCACGTGGGGCTACTGGTACTGCAGGTGAAAGCTGCATGCCATCAGACCAGGCCAAGCCAGACTAGCTCTGTACTTCAATGTGGGGCTTTCAGCACTCCATCAGGGAGCTGCACATGCTTGGCATGGAGCCTGCCTGGCCTGATGGCATGCAGACTGGGAGCCACGGGGAGTCACATACCATCAGGCTAGGCAGGCTCCAGGCTCCCATGTGCAGCTTTCCCACTGTAGAGCTGGAAGCCCCACATGGAAGCATAGAGCTGGCCCAGCCCAGCCCAAGGGTGCACAGCTACTGCCTGCAATGCCAGGAGCCCCACATGCTGGTATAGAGCCAGGCTGGTCTAGGTTGAATGCACACACCAGCAGCCCAGTCTGTGGGGGCTCTGTGCTGCCACATTCAGCTCCCAGGATTCAGCCAGAGCCATGTACCACTGTGGGGCTCTGCCTGAAGCAAGCCAGGAGTGCCCACCTGCTGCAGAGGGGAACCCACACCTCCATCCACAAACTACACCCCCATCTCTACCTCCTCATTTACCAGCTGACCAGTTGCATACTGTAACAGGGAGCCTATTGACCCTATTATAAAGAAAACAGAAGAAGAACTTACTGAGGAGCGGGGATGCTGGCTATGGGTGATGACATCAAACAGTCTCCCAGACAGAGATCTCAATGGCTGAGAAGCACTTACAATTACTGACCAGAAAAGAAGCAGGGAAACACCTTTAAAAGAATGTTTCCTCAAACAATGAACCCCCAGAAGGGGACTGGGAAGCAGAGATCAACCCAGTGGGTTGGGGCAACTTGTACAGAGGCACAGAAACTTTGCAACAGGGTTCAAGCGAGAGATTTCCTATGCATCATGAAGGTACTTACCTGAAAACTGCATGGAAAAAGTGAGTCTTCTGAAGCATGGGAGGGGAGCATGGATCACTGAACCACTACTAGTGGAATCTAAAGAGATAAAGAAAAAGGAATCAATTAGAAAGGGAAGCTCAGCTGGGAGCTGCACCCCAGACTTAGTCTAGGGCCAGACATTCAAAAAGCCCTAGCCTGAATTGATTCAGTTTTTGCAGGTTAGTTGAAGCTATGCAGTTTAAACTGATTACTGGCTGGACAGATATGTTCTGTTAAACCAGGAAATGCAAGCACATGCCTTCAGTGGCTCAGGACAGAGGCTGGGGGGGCACTAGAGTGTGCTGCTACCAGACAGAGCAGTGGGGATGGGGAAAAAGTCCTTTCTCTGAAGCAGGCATGTATTGAACACAGCAATTTGCAAAGCATACAGCAAGAAACTACCAAAAATCTTTGCCTAAGCTAAGATACATCCCAGTAAAACACAGCATACACAACTTACTCTAAAAATGTAAATGAGGAAGCAAGAGAAAGCCTTGCATAAGTCTTACATAATCCTATGTCTCTTTATAGCCAGGCATTCAGAAAGGCTTTGTTTAGGCATTCACACCTTTTGCAGGTTCTGCTTTACAATATAAATGTAACGCTCTGCATTCTTTGGTGAAGCTGTTTGCAACTTCACCTAACTACATCTCCAGCACACTATGATGATGACAGCCAACCCCTCCCCCCAAAGTTGCTGGCAGGAAGGGGGTGGAATTAAATCTGTCCCTGCCTGGCTGCAGGCAAGCCATAGAAGCAAGCTGGTCCTCAGGGTTTGCTGGGAGCGGGGAGAAAACAGAGGTGCAATTTGCCTCAGGGGCCATGGCAGCGCAGCTCCCACCAGACAGCAGAAAGCTCTGCCCCCTGCTCCAAATAGAGAGCAAAGAGGAGGAGCAAGACCGAAACAGAGAGCAGAGCCCCACCCAGCCCAGAGAGCATGCTGGGAAGAGGCGGGATTTTGATTTGACTTAAACCAGCAAGGAGTCTGGGACAAACATTGCATAAACCAGTTTGAGCCAAATCAGTTAAATCTGACACTACATTCAACCAGGTTTATATCAAATCAGTTTCAGTCAATTTTCAAACTGGTTTATGTGCACTGAATGTCTGTTCCGTCACAGGTTTAAACCAGTTTCTGATCATTTAAACCAATTTATGCGTAATGTCTGTCCCTAGCCTTAAAGACTATAAAGAAGGATTTTGCTGACCTGGTTCTCTAATTTGAATATTTTGTGCTTGCATTGAGTGAGAAGTATTAATTCACCTTGTAAAGATCAAGCATAAGACCTGCAATCATCTTTCACTTATTTATTTTCCCATTAAAGGCATGGCAAAGAGTGAACGACAATGATTATTGCCAGAATTTACGCACTGTAACACATACTGCTGCACTTGGTGCCTCCATATGGGGCTCCAAGATAGAGCAGCAGAAGCCCCATGGAGGTGGAAGCACAGGGCCTGTCCAAGCCAGTGGTGTGAGACCTCCGAAAGCCCCACTGGCATTTAGAGCAGCAGCCACAGGCCAGTAATAATTGTTTTTTGGAGGGCTGGATAGAATGGCCTGGCAGACTGGATCCATCCCACAGGCCAGATTTTGCGCACCCCTGGGCTAAAGGGTAAGTCTGAGCATGACTGGAGTAGTTGTTAGGATTCTCACCATGGAAAGTGGGTCCTAAGTTCCAGGCCTTGTTGACAGGAATATTTGTGCATATTAACCTACGGCCATTTGATTTATAAACACATGATCAGTTCTCAGAACAGGAACTGGAATCTAGGACATATCCTCTCATGTGAATGTCCCAAATACTAGGCCAGAAAGCTATGCTCACTTTATCTTTTAACACACAATCTAACTAGAAAAAAAAAGAATACTCCACTCTTGGCTCTTTTTTTTAAATGGGCATTTAACTCCAGGAACTGGTTCTGGCTGCAAATCTCAAGTTGAGGGATTCATGTTAGTTTTTGAGGGAGTGGGATTTAAGATACAGCCCTGTTCTCAATATTTCATTATGTTATAGTTATAGGCATCTCTCCACTCACCATGCTGTTTCTTGTGGATCCCTTTCTAAGGTGCCTGTTCATCCTGTAGGAAGCTAACCCAGGGCTGAGATTTACACACTTCTGGTATGGTTTCACACGGAAATAATAGCTATCTGTGTTTCAGCAAAAAGCACTTCTAATTCTATATTATGAAGGCTACAAGTGGTCCTGGTTGCAACCAAGAAGACAAGTTAATAACTGTAACCAGTAGGAAGAAGTGAGACTGCAAACTTGGCAGGTGCAATGCTTCACTGAACATCTAGCAAAATATTAGCCACTTCAGTTTCCTGACTTGAGAAACATTGCTTGGAATAAGACTGTATTTTCTAAAAGAGAAGCATGGCCCCATAACACAACATTTTTACTGGAACTTGCAGGATTCTTTTATTTGCATATTATCTAGTCAGTAGAAAAACCATACTACAGAGTTCAGTCAGTGCATGCTAAGTAGCAGAACATTATAAAAGAACACTCATAACAGAAAGGAAATCGCTTCATTTAAATACAGTTGGAAACCATTAAAAAAAAGTCAGTGATAAAGACAAAAGGATTGTGGCAGAAATTCTGGACAATGTTGGGTCATGTTTGCATTACAAGAGCTTTGACGCAGTTTACATTGTTAAATGCTGAAGGTTTAGTCACCACCCAGAATTTGATTTCATAATACAAAATGTGCAGGACATGTCCAAACATCCCATTTTTAAGCAGTAAGAATTCCTTTCATGACAAAAAAATCCTGACTCTTCCTGGAGATTGAAGGAAATATGCACTACAAAGCTGCACTGGTATTCACAGAAATTCATATCAATGAGGACATATTTCTAATCTGTAACCACTCTCTCTGCACTTTCATTATCAGTCTGTCAGGCTTCTATTATAAATCTCTATTTTCACCGCCCTACAAGCCAGCAATAAAAATTCACTGCAGTCTGGCACAAATTCTCACCCTATGCATGGCTCTGACTTATACTCCTCTTAAAATGCTACTACAAAAAAAGGAACTCAGCCAAGACGATGAATATATTAATGGCCTCTGCATTCACAAAGGCAAATTCAGGGTCAGTAGGAGCGCAGTTTGCACAAATGAGTCCACAGTCTTAAATTCCATCTTTGCTTCACACCGAGCACTTGGGTACTAAAGGAGCTTCCTTACAGCGGAGATGCTATGGATTTGGAATGTGCAGAGAATGAGAGAGCAACACAGCTTTGGCTCTACATCCCAATTTTGTGAGTCTGAGAGCTCTTTACCAGCCAATTTTCTTCTCAACTAAAGAGAGAGCAACAGCAAGGCAGATTTTCAGCTACTTACTTCCAGGAAAGATCCCAGCACTGGAGAATGGGAAGAAGACAATCAAGGCTTTCCAAATTTGTCCCTGGCACATTATAGAGTAGGTGGGGATGGCTATTGATCCATAACAGTCCCCAAGAGAAAAATTCACCAGCTACAGGTACACAGTCATGTTCTACTACACCCCAGACACTTGCCTCCCTCATTCCCTGTTGTGGAAGCTATAGGTACAGAAGCAAAGAATCTGGCTGTGGTAGCACCCTGCCACTGGGAAGTCCAAGATACAAGGGTATCCCTCGCTGGGAAGTTATAGGCAGTCTCCACTTCCCTTCTGCTGCTTGGGTTGTACATGTGGACTGGTCCAACATCTCCATCTTTTTATTTGTTTAATTGAAGTTCTCTCTAAACATACAGAGTCCAGTGCTATCTATGCTGTGAAGCATAGCAGGCAAAAACCCTGTGGAAATCTAAAGGAATATGTGACTAGGTAGCAAGTTATATTTCAGCTTCCCCTCTTCATCTCTAACCTACTCCTCCTCCTCATACCCTCACACTTTTTTTGTTCCTTACCGATCTTGGAGGGTGTGGATGGGGAAGGGTTGCAGCCAAGATCCCAGAGGCAACAGAAGTAGAGCACTGCTGCAGGGAGATAGGAGGGGCAGAAATGGGACTTCATATTGCACAGCGGACTCCATGTTGCATAACATCTGAATCAGTAGTGTCAGGGCCTCAGTTCAGAAAAGTGCACAAACACAAGGTGCTTCTGCTGAATCAGGCTCTGGGTGAATTTTTTTTCCCCATAGACCCCTGACCTATACAGCCTATCAGACCATGTCCATCAGCCCTCCTGCAGGCTATGAACACCAGGAAGATTCACCCCATTAAAACTATAGCCCCTTGACTTCTCATGTACCGTCATCAGACGGAGGAAATAGGGCCCACAGAGAATACATCCCAAGGTTGCATCCAAATGAGTGTGGCTGTGCAGTATGTGGTGCCACCAACCCATTTGTGTGCCACTGCCCCTGGGACCCTAGCCTCCATGACCCTAGGTGTGCCACTGCTTCTTGTCCCTGGGGAAGCAAATGTCCATGGGCATGTAGATATAGCCCAAATGTTATTCAAAAGACTATAGAGGGTAGATTTGTTTCTTAACATATGTGATCAGGTCTGATGGTTTGGATAAGTGAAACATCTCTTATTGATCTCATTTATTATGATTACCATATTTACTTACATAATGCATGCACCTTTGAAATAGGCATCTAATTCCAAGAGGTCCCAGGTTGTAAATCGAAAGTCAGGCGAGGCAGTTTAAGTCATGGCATGTCTTTCTAGATTTTGGGCTTCTTTAGGGACAGAGTAGTTCCTCCTTTTAGTTTATGAGTTCCTCCTCACAGATACCACTGGACTGCTCATCAGTCAAGGCTTGCCCACTGCTCATCGCTCCAGCAGTGGGCACAATGTGAAGAGGCAGTATTAACATATATGCTGACTCTTGATTGCTCCTTCACTTGGAAAAAAGTTCCTTGGAGGGTACTGAAGCTTTTTCACTGACGCTGCATGCTACCAGAGAGGCCTGGGGATGGAAGCCCAGTCTACTCCAAAGAATTTTGTTTTAAAGGTAAATTACATCAGATAGTCCATGAATATATCTAAAGAACAGAGCACCATCCATTAGGCAGACAGACTGCAGTGAAATTCACCTCAGTGGCACTGCATTAAAATACTTAACAGAGATAGGCAACTGATACTGAGCAAAAACTGTGCTGATATTAAGATACTGGTTAATGTATTTTAATATTTCATTCTCCTCTGTTTCCAGCTGAGACTAGAGGATAAGGTTGCAAAAGGATGCAAAAAAAATTGTTTGGGCAAAATTTCAGCTCCACTAGATTGCAAGGATATAACTAGATCTCTCACATGACCCTGTTTCCAAGACACTGAGCCCAGTAATACAGTTCAGAAAATTTGAAGAAGGTTTACAGGAGCATTTGAACATCTGAGTGGTTTATCCATTAACCAAAGTTCCTCCATCACCAGTGTTTGTATCCAGTAGAGTAAATTTCACTAAAATGCACATGACTGTATTCAAAACTTATTTTTACATACCAGAGTGAGACTCTGGGGTGACAGGTTCATCCTGAGAGGTTGTCTTTGTCCCCTGCACACATAGAAAATAATTGTGCCAGCCCT
Source organism: Crocodylus porosus (assembly GCF_001723895.1). Classification (NCBI taxonomy): domain Eukaryota; kingdom Metazoa; phylum Chordata; order Crocodylia; family Crocodylidae; genus Crocodylus; species Crocodylus porosus. The sequence goes on from NW_017728909.1 coordinate 37,843,998, forward strand.
GAACAATCCTACACGAAAGGAGCATTGACTGGGGCACTGTCAATCCACAGTGGCTCCAAACCCATACACAGCTTGTGGTCACTATTCTGGCATTTAGCCTCTGACCAGAAAGCAAATGCCATCTCCCTCCAGCTTATCCCCAGAAAACTAGCAACTCTGGCATGGGGCGAGAAGGAGAAAGGAGAAGAGAGTAAACAACATCCCTAATAAATAATCCTGTATAACAGGTGCTCTACTTCCATTTACACAGCTAACCCCTAGGTAAAAGGATGGGACTAAATAAAATTAGTCCAAAAAGTCAGATTTAAAATGTATTTTTTAGGCCCAAGAACAAGGGATATAAAATACAAAATAAAATATGGTTTGGTATTTGCCAGGAAAAAAATCCAAATTCTCTCTCCTTGTAATCCTAACACATGGTCTTTTGACTGGATGATGTTTAGCAACATCCAGACAAACCTCGTTTGAAAAAAAAATTAATGATCCAGTTCAAATAAATCATTTGTAGAGAAAGAAATTTGTTCAGCCTTTCTCCCTTAGATGAAGTCACTATAAATAACAGTCCTTCCACCCAGGATATTTTGAACTGCTAAACTAACAGCTGCCAATTGGAAGAGTCCAACTTCAACACTGCTGGAAAAATACTTTAAATAGTGCAGGTGCTAACTGAATTTGTGAAGCTTCTGAATAGGTAACAAACACCAAATTACAATATATCACTTCCTACCTTTGTTGTTTTTTTTAAAAAATTGTTTCTAGCCCATAATCACACCTCACCATCTTTGAAAATGACAAATATCTTAAAATATTGCTGTAGTCCTAGAATATAACAAGCAGAAAACAAATCCATGAGACACTGGGGCCAGCCAGCTGTTCCTGCAGTCGGGAGTTCAATGCCATGGTCACACCAGTAGGTTTACAGCATTGGGTGTGTGCCAGTTTCACATATCAGCATTTGAGGCTGTGTGCTTTAGTTACATGGGGTGAGAGAGAGAGATGTGTTGGAAAAAACATGAGACAACATAATACATATGAATGATACATCTGAGCCAGCTCAAGTGAACTGCTACTCGTGTCCCTTCTCCTCTCCTCTTTAAAATAGGTCACTTTCTAAGGTTGCTTCTCTAGATTTTAATCCCTTTAGGCCCCCACTCTGCAAACACTCAGGCATGTGATTAATTTTGACGACTCATATGCATGAAGTGCTTGCAGAGTAGGGGCTTTAATTTGTTGTGACAATATCAGGGGACTGGGATCTAAGTAGCAATGTGTGATGAATGCATTATAAATGATTCCAACAATAGCGGGCATTGCTAATCCATTCATCTGGCCAGATTCTGTTTCTGCTCAGGAATTTAGGGATTGTCACATCTGATGAGATCAATAATCCATGTAATATGGTATCTTGTTCCTGTGAGATGCCTGTATCAGATGTTTCAAAGGAAAGCGCAAGAATCCCTGTAATTATGTAAAACATTCCCTGGAGGAACTTCCTTCCTAACCCCAGGCTATTAGCAGTTGGCTTGTGAATTATACCTGCCTGCTGGTTTTGCTTGGTGTGTAGGATGGCAGAACTTGGTTCACTGTTTCTATTTCAAGTCTGCAGATGCATTTAAAAGTGCTCTTTTCCTAATGCTCTGTGTTCTCTCATTCTGTGTGGCAAAGTTACTGCTGTTTAACCAAGGTTGTAGTTGCAGTCCACTGCTTACTACCATCATCCATATCTTATTTCTATCAACCCCTTTGTCTGAAGTTAAAGTTAAAAATTGCTTTTACCACCTTATAACAGTGCAGGACAGATTAATTTTTCATTTTAATCATATTGTAAAGCACCATGACCAGACAAAAATCAGGAAAGCTGAGAAGAAAACTTGGAAACGTAAATGAAAAATAGAACCATTTCTTGGAAGTTTCCTTCTAGCCTACTCTAAGGTAAGACACTGTAAAGTTCCATTTGTTGTAATTTAAAAAGAGCAAAGAATACAGCTTTTAGAAAAATGAGTAATAGTAATTGGACAACATAATACATATTTTTGTCTTATAATTTTAGCTGCATATGAAAAAGACTAATTGTATTTCTTACAGGTTTTCTTTCTTCAGTGAACTGCAGGTGCCTGAGGAAGTTCTGTCATCATAATGTATTACCAATGCCTTAACTTCAGTTTTCAATTCCCTGAGCAATTCGTCAGAGGCCAGAAATCAAAACTTACTGAGAAATGACCGATCCACTCCAATAATTGAATTCACAACAATACAGGTAAAGCAATGAGGGATTGTCCTCTTCTAAAATATAAACATTTGGGAATTGGGCAATTACAATATTATGGTCATAATTTTGTACTGAAGGATTGTTTTGTTTGTTTTGTTTTTTTACATACAACATGCACCTTTTCCCCAAAAATCTGCCTTCTAATACTGGGGTGCATGTATTAAGTGGAGAAGCTGATCTTCTCTCTGTAATAGAAGCACCCTACTTTGATTCCTGCTCCACAGCATAGCAACTGTTGTATAATCATTCAGTCAGCTGATGAAGTCATTAACTTAAAGGCTTATTATTCTTCACTCCAGAAGTGTTGAATGATCATTTCCCTTTCTAGTAGCCTTGATGTTCCACTAACCAAGCTAACTTTTTTAAAGGCAATTTTGCTGACTGTTAACTGCTTCTGGCCTCCCTCCTCTTATTTCACACCTTGGAGACTCCTTAGCAATTTTCAAAATCATAGATTCACTCATGGAGACTAGTTTTCAGGAGCAGCTAGGGTTTCAACTTAAGCAGGAATGTGAGGGTGAGTCAGCTGAAGGTTAACTTTGTCCCTGCTTTATACAGCCATAACTCTAGATCTCTCTTTTTTTTTTAACTTAATTCTGCCTTTCAAAGAACAAAATGCATCATATATTCTGGGGCATGCTATATGCAAGAAAATGTGATAAGAGTTTTTGTTTTGGGGGGGATGGTTGTTCTTTTTTAAAAAAGCCCTACAACATATTAACACATTTATAATTTTCTTTATGGCCAGACACTTGGTATCCAGGTTCTTTTTAAGCTGTAGCCTGATAGACTATCATAAATGAGGGCTTTCACCCTACTGCATGAAGATTTGGCAGCATGGAAGTACTTTATGAATTCATTTTTGTTTTGCTAGAACTCCCCCTTCCCCCTCAAAAGAAAAAGAAGCATTTTCCCAATAACAGATTCCCAAGGTAGTTATCCCATTGTTTTAAAACTATTTATTCACAGTGAGTTGTGGTTCAAAACAGGAGTTTATTAGACCATGGGGATGTCCTTACTAGCATCATAGTAGTTTCTGCAGTAGTGCAGATAAACCCATGCTTCATTTAAATCCATGCTTACTACCAACATAGCTTCTGTGGCAGCCCAGAGGTTCTTGCAGGTAAATTTATCCTGCTTCTACATATGGTTTTGTAGCCACCTCTGAGCTGTAACTAATATGTTTAGATTGCTGCTAGCACCCATACCAGATTTAAAGTCACTGGCTTGGGTACATTTACAGTACACAGCAATGATTACTATGGCTGTGGTATACACATTATGCCTCTGCGAAGTGACTAGTATTCACTTTGGATTCATTCTGATTCGGCCAATTCAGGGGACTGTAGCTTGATTTGGTGATTCGAACCACTGTCCTGAATCAATGTGGCCAAATCTGATTCAAGATTTGGCCAACACCGAATTGGCCGAATTTCCAAATCAAAACAGGCCCCATCCCCCGCCTGCTCTCCCACCCCCAACAATGCTTGCCTTGCCTGGCCCCAGCATCCCAGTTCTTTAAAAAAAAAAAACATAAAGCCCTGCACTCACCAGATCCCACCAGGCAGGGGAGCAATCCCCACTGCCCCGTGCTGCATGGGGGGTTCTTCCACGAGCCCCCAGAAGGCCCGATGGCCACTGCAGTAGCTGGTGAGTGTGGAGGGTTTTTAAGAGCTGGGATGCTGGGGCTGGGTGGGGTAACCGTTGACTGGGCTGGGAGAGCAGGTATGGGCCCCCCCGCATGGTCCCCTCCCCTAGCCTCCTACTTACAGGCCTGGAGCCCAGGTCCAGCTCCCTGCAGCGGTGAGCAGGGACTCCCTGAATCACCAGATCTGAACCTGTCTCTGAGTCTTTTGAGAATGGATACAGATTTTTTTATTGGTCTCCCGATTTGATTCAGATTCAGAGATTTGGCCAGCGAATCAGGCCAAATCTCCTCCAAATTGAATCAGCACCTGAAGCTTTGCACAGCCCTAATAGATATACACTATGTCTGGTACTAGGCAGCCTGTTTTATGCAAAAGGGAACTCCAACATTGATTAAGAGATGAGTCCATGACTTCTGGCTAATATATCCCTCTATGTACACAGTTATATCAATATGGAGAGTCAACTGCTATACCCTGTTCTACCTGACCAGAGTGAACTATAGAGCAAGCCTTTCTAAAAGTTTACATTAAGTGTCCTTGGTTTATTCTACCAGCTATTACTTTGTATATCTCCATTATGTCCTTTGTATTAGTTGCCGCTAATGAAACAAGAACAATCTCTTCCAAACCAGAAGGAAAATCTTTAAAAATGTACTTTTGAAGATGTTTCACATAGTCCCCCGACATTCTGCATCAAGCAGATTTTAAGTCAGTCACCATCTGTGTGGAATTCAAAATAATTTGGAGAATATTCAAGCTTTAAAAAAAAAAAAAGAAAGAAAGAAAGAAAGAAAACATCCTTCTTTTAGAGTAAAAAGAGTGAGTCACTCTGTCAGATGTTGATGGTCAACAAAAAATAAAATGAAAGCCAACCAGCCAGAATGAAAAATAGGAGACTAATTGTAGTAGGCTGGAACAGTCAATCAGGGATACTCCCACAGAAAGTAGTTTCTCTCAGCTGAAATATCCTACTTCAGGAGTACAGTCTCCTGTATCCTTTACTAATACATTACACCAATGATTCGAAGCCAAGGTGCCGTGGGATTCCTTTAAGGGTACTGTGAGGTCATGCACAATATTAGCAGTGTTAAACGTACAAATAACTACACATAATTCACAAGACAAACCCAGAGATTTCAAATAGGAATCCATAATGTCAAAAGCGTTTCTGACCTGTTGTGTTTTTTTCTGAGTTCTTTGCAACAGAAGAATTGTTCTATTATTTTTCTGTAATAAAAAAAAAAAAAAGTAAAAACGAAGAGCTGGTATTTTTCAAGGAGTACCTTGAAATGGTTGAGAGCCATGTATTATGCCATCAGCTACTCTTGGGATAAAAAAATACCTTAGAAGATGAGGCCTTTTCCCTCCTTTTTTTCTGTAGGATTGCTGATGGGAAGAAATGTCTGTAGCTCCTGCTCCTTGGATGTACACCTTTAAGGGTTTGTTTTCAACGGCTATAGCCCAGAAGACCTATATCACAATAGTTAGTCTGCAATAGCCATTACACTTTAGCTTCCCATGAAGATACTTATTTCTCATTAAGAGTGCCTTTTTACAGTTGACTGAATCTATTGCAGAGTCAAATCAAGTACCTTTTTGCACTTTCTAGGACAGTTCCAAATTTTGGAGGTCACTGTCCTGAGAGAATACTTGAACTGGAACTTTTGTCCCAAATTTATAATTGGTTCTGAAGTGTCTGGGCCCCTCACCTCTAAACATTCTCTTGTGTATGGGTATCAGAACTTACCCCTAAATGAATAGTATCCATAAATGTTGCAGAACTGAATACCAAGGCATCCAGCAGCACTGGGAAAGATGGCACTTTCCATGAGCTTCCTAGGGAGGCACAATTCAGGACCTGGTTGCAAAAATGTAACACTTTATCCCTTAAGGAATGCCTAGAGAGACAGGCCTTTCCATTAAAAGAACATGATTAAAAGAGGATGTATCAGCATCTTCCTGCCAGAGCAAAAGCTGAAGAAATTTGAAACCATGTCTGGAAGCTTAATAGTGACAACATCAAGAGAAGGGATAAGAACAAAACTGCAATTTTCTAAATTTATAGGGATTTGGGATTTTCTTTTATGATTTAAGCAGAGATGAGCTGTTGGTTTTCAATCTAAGAGTGGGAGGTTTTTAATGATAGAGTGATAAAGAACATTCTGAGATTATATGATTCATCACAACATGCTGGTTGTTCTAAAGTATGTGTTTACATCCTTAGACTGATGGGTTTAAATTTTCATACTGTGCTGAACTGTGTATAGGACTACACTGTTAAATAGAATCAATGAGGTTTATGTACATCCAGATTTCTGCATTCTGTCTTCAGTTTATTATGTACCTTTTTCATTAAGTATCAACAAAGTATTTGAGATCTGCTATGGCTTTTCAACTGAAAAAAAAAATCATAGCTACATGAAGCTATGGGAATTTATAGCTAATACAAGGGTACATAGCTGGTTCAGGGTTATCAATTAGCTCACAAAGTCTTCCAAGACAATACAGTCCTTTATTCCCAGGGCATGCCTGTCCCCCAGGCATCCTCCCACATCAGTTGGTCCTCAAACACTAACATAAACACAGTCCAGAAAAGGTTAATGCATAGGTCTGAGTCCTCTTCATACCTGTAAAAAGTTAACTCACAAGTATGAGCAGCGGTAAGTCATAGGCCTCTGGCTTACTGCTGCTCCTCTCAGGCTAGCTGACTCAACTCTCAGCAATGATGTTACTGCTCCCAGTTTGGCAGCTGCTGGGTCTCTGCTCAGACCCTGAGAGTTCCTGGTCCAGTATTGTAGCCACTGGTCAAGCCATTCTCATCTTCTGACTCCCACTGGCTTCCCTTCCCTAGGAGCCTTTTGATTTCTTGTGGCTGCTAATTATCTCCCTCAGCTGGCACAGCTCTCCTGAGCAGCCTGTAATTAGCTGTACAGCTCACAGCTGGGCTGAAGCCTCTGACCTTGCAGCCTGCCATAGGGTGGTCACCTGATAATATTGGAACATGTCCCCATTTCTATAGATTCACTTCAACTTTTGGATTGGAGCATGATCGGATAAATGACCTACAAATGTATGGTGCTGTGGTAGACCATGGGCTTGTTGTAATATTTCCCGATTTGTGTCCATGTTGTGATAATATTGCATGCCTCCATTTCTCTGAGTAGTTTGTACATAGGGAAAGAAGGAGTTAATTGTGTTAGGCACCAGAGCTGTGGAGATTCTCCTAAGTGTTAGTGAAAAATGGACCGTAAAGAAATCAGTGAGTCAATTTGTATATGAAGACCCTGCATAGCAACAAGTAGACTCCAGCCTTAGCCCCTGCTCTTCTAGTGCCAAAGAAGAACTTGAAAGAGAGTGTCTTGAACAATAGAGACACCCAGAAACAGGGAAGGCACAAAATGAGAAGGCTGAGAGATGGACAGAGAACAGCGAAGCCTGTTCCTTCCTCTAGAGACTGCTTGGGTATCAGGGCCTGAAGGCTATCCCTGCTTTACTGCTGTTGTCTGATAAATGTTAATTCTGTTTAAGAGGCACTGTCTGCTCTACTACATATGACTTCAGGTAAAACCAGGGGGGATCAGGGACCAAATGGCCATGTTTTTGGAGACCAAGGAACCAAAGGCTTACCCTCTCTAGAAGCTACACCCGGACTGGCTTATGAGGGAAGGAGAGGGTACTCCAAGACCCTTACTCCATTGTGTAAGGCTGGGGAGCCCAAGCAAGTCCTTCCCTACAGCGGTATAACTTGACACTTGGGCAGTATGGGGAGGGGAGCAGAGGGAAAGAACCAGCCACTTACCTCCCTGTGAAGGGACTGCCACATCTGTGATAGCAAGGTGGGCTGCTACTGCCTCAGCCGTGGCAGGTGCAGCTGGGGGCTCCTTGCTGGCTGTCTTTCTCACACGCCCTCTGAATCAGCACCTGAGGCTAGTGCCCCATTTGCTTTGCTGCTCTTCCCCTACTGCCCTGCAAATTATACTACTGCTTCCCTGGGGAACAGATGTCTAATTGGTTTATCTGAAGAAGATTGCTCAAAGAAAGACTACTTCAGTTCATTTATTTCATCAATCAGCGATGTGGGTTTTCCAGAAAATTTTGAATTGGAAAATTTTCCAAAAATGTTTCCAATGCCCTAAATAGAGTGTGTTCTGAGTTTAGCATGTTTATTTCACTTATATTTAGTAAATAAAAATGGAAAAAGTACCCCATGTTAATTTTATGTCCCAATAGCTACAAGTATTTGAACTGGAATATTTGATTAGGAACAAAGTTAAATACAGCATGCTTAATGTGGTTTAAATGTTGTATTCAAACAAATTCAAAGCTTTATGTGGAAAGAAAATTTTTTTTTTGGAATACTTGTGAAAAAGTAAAGACACTACACAATAGCATGTACTTTCCTTACATTGTTTGTTTAAATTTAAGAAGTGAAGGCACTGAAAACTCTGGACACTACTCTTAGCACACCCAAAGAACTGACTGCATGATATGCCACGGTTGTCCACTCCTCTCTTCCACTGAGGTCACTGCAGCACCTCCAGTTTCACTGTCACTGTCTGTAGAATCACTTGCACTACTTATTCATCCCATTTCAGAATCAAATTGAGGCAAATCTGATTCACAGCTACTTGAACCACATTCTCTTTTGCTAAAGGTGGGTTTTACCAATGAGTCTATGGGCAAAGGCAACTTACCATCACACTGCATCTCCTTCACTAGTTGTGCTTCTGGAGAATCAGTCAAGCACAGAGATTCTGAGAAACAGAAACAAGCTTAGTGGTGTGTTCATTTGTTAGTCTATTCTTCTTCCTGGTCTTGATTGAACTGAAAGCCTTCCGGTTCACTTCACAAGAAGCTGCTATTGGTGGAATGGTTAGGATCCTTAGAGCAGTCCTGGACAGCAGTTGGATGTTACAGTATCCCTTCCACCACATATTCCCTGCTGCCTGCCAAGCTAACCTAATATTGTACTGGCATCCATTCATTGTTATCAATGAATTTTATGAAACAATGAATGTTTAGAAATGGAACGTTTTCCATGGAAAAATAAAGCACCAGAAAATTTTCCAGAAAAATCTCCATTTTGGAAAATTTTCCACCCTTCATCTCTGTAGTCTGATCAAAGATTAGATGAGTTCTTCAGAAAAGAAAGGAAGATGAAGATTGGGTGAACCACCCTGAATCCTTGAGACTAACTGTAGACATTTATGTAGATTATGTACTAAAGTAAAAGTTACAGCCCCTCTACCCCTGTCCTGTTGGAACCAGTCTTTCAAAGTCCAGACACCTCCTTCATAGTTCTAAGGGCGTGTGTAGACTGCTTGCCACAGGTCTAATTAGTAGCACAGAGGGCCTTCCACCAAACATCTTATTAAACAAGAGCTCCAAGCCCAAGTTCTAGTCCAAATTCTTTATTTCATTTGCATGTTTATAACTTCAGTGTTATGCAGCCTTCAGTGTGATGCTGCGGCTAGTATGAACATGAGCCTTCAGTGTGATGCTGCAGCTAGTAAAGTGAGCAAAACACTGGCGTGCATCCATAGATACTTCTCAAGCAGATCCCGGGACGTCATTCTTCTACTGTACTTGGCCTTGGTGAGGCTGCAGCTGGAGTACTGCGTCTAGTTTTGGGCTCCGCAATTCAAAAAGGATGTGGAGGAGCTTGAGCGGGTGCAGAAGAGAGCCCCGTGCATGATCAGAGGTCAGGAAAACAGACCTTATGATGAGAGGCTGAGAGCAATGGGGCTATTCAGCCTGGAAAAGTGCAAGCTCAGGGGTGGTCTGGTGGCCACCTATAAGCTTATCAGGAGTGCTCATCAGGATCTGGGGGAATGACTGTTCACCAGAGGCCCCCAAGGGATGACAAGATTGAACGGTCCAAACTCGACTGTGACCGGTTCAGGCTAGACATAAGAAAGAACTTTTTTACTGTCCGAGCCCCCAAGGTTTGGAACAGACTGCCACTGGAGGTGGTTCAAGCGCCCACTTTGAAAGCCTTCAAAACACATTTGGATGCTTATCTTACTGGGATCCTATGACCCCAGCTGACTTCCTGCCCCTGAGGCAGGGGGCTGGACTCGATGATCCTCTGGGGTCCAGCCCAAATGTCTATGAAATCTATGAAACTCAAAACAACTAGACACATGGTGAATAACTTGGAATATTTCTGTATAATTTAATATATTGTTTTCTTTCAGGTTCTTTTAAATCAGTTTTTTTCCCCCTTTTTGTTTATAATTTTTAAATAGTGATATAGTGAATTCTTGGCTGAGGAGACATCTGACTGTAATGATATGTATGTACAAATATAAGCACTTCTGGTCTATAAAAATCATTGCCAATTAGTGGTAGTTTCTGGGTTCTCAGTGTATTAGCCTTTAACCCCAAGAAGAGGAGAAAATGGGTCATCCTTTTCATATTGTTCTGCAGAGAATGACAGTCTGGCAAAGTAAGAGTAGCTTGTTAGCTTCAGTTCATAATTTCTGCCCTTTCTGCTGACTGTCAATGCAGTTAGCTGAGAAATACAGTACTAAGGGTACAAAAGAGTAATGAAATCAGGAAAAATATTAGCGAGCAGCTTTAGACAGTTCAATAAGTTGAGTAAAAATCCTGGAATACTGTAGAGTAAGAATTCAAATATTAGATTTTCAAAAAATATTTTAGGTTGTTTTTAAAAAAGTAGTTTAAAAACAAGGTAAATAATCTAAGTACTTGATTAAAACATGTAAGAAATAGTTTCAGGGCTAAATTTTCAAAAAATGTTAACAAATGAAATATGATAGTTCAAAAGCAGTTATTTTGTATTATTTATGCATGTAAAGGAAGATATAAATTGTATATAAATGCAAATTTATGTTACGTGAAAAATATATATACAGTAAAAGCTTTGTTATCTGGCACCGACGGGGAATGGGGCGTGCCAGATAACAAAATATGCTGTTTAACTGAGCGGCCCAAACAGGTGCCTCGCCCGCTGCATCCAGGGCATCGCCGCTCATCCCACCGTCCCTCCCGCCGCATTGCCACCCCTTCCACAGGCCCTGAGGGACTGGGAGGCAGGCCCCATGCAAGCTGCTATGCCCCAGGCCATGGGGGCTTGGCAGTGCAGGCTGCTTTGCCTCGAGCCATGGGGGCTCAGGGAAACCGGAAGTGCCACGGTGGGCACTTCCAGTTTCGCTTTTCCCTTACAAGCCAACATCCCAGTTAACAGAGTATGCCGACTTGTAAGGTGCCGGATAGTGCAGCTTTTACTGTATTGCTAGACTTCCAGATCTGTAGTATTATTTTGGCAACAGAAAGGAGATTTAGAGTAACTGGAATAAAAGTTTTCTTTTCCAGTTTCTGGTTATATCTCCTTATTTAAACACTAGTTAGTCTGATATATCTAGAAGCTTTATCATGCAAGACTGTAAAAGTAATGGTTCAAATCCTTAACTATAGCCATTAACCACATAGCTCAAGTCAGGGAAGCAAGAAGTAAAGCTCAACTTTGCACTTTCTAATGTGATGCCATTGTGTCTGGAGACAGTGCATTAGAATATATTAAAGCAGTCGGTTTGTTTTGGCTGGCAAGAGTCCCATGAAACCTTAAAAATGGTCCAGGATCAGCACAAGGTAAAGAAGTTGCATAAAATCACACAAACTTCCTTTTGTCATGCCCTGTACCTCAGGAACAGGGAGAGAAGATTTAGGAGGTGTAACACCAGCTTTGTGATGATAGAGGAGAATCAGCACTGGGATAAGCCTTGAAGAACTGAGTTCATGGCCAGATTGCTAAAAGGGACATGCCACAGGTACTCCCAGAGACAAGCTGATTGAAGCCTTAAGTGAAAATATGGTCATTGCATGATGCAGTTAGAATTTAATATACAATCTTCATGTCTGTCTGCTAGTGCTTTGCCATTAGATTCAACAAAGTGACTTTATTTGCAACTACCATTTACTTGCGATTTTTTATGTACTTTATTTTAAACTACACTAAATAAAATTTTCTTGCATCTACAATTACTGGAATTATATATACATATAAACTGTAAAATCACAGGACTTCTAATTCTAAGGAAGGGGAAGCAATAATCAGTTGTAATAGGCTCTGCTCATTAGGTCAAAGGTAAGGCACCTGGATTCCCTGTTCCCGTCCCAGTGCTCTGCAAAAATTAGCTGAAATAAGTGGCCTTTACTCTCTTTTTGCACACAGGAAAGAAGTGGTGAGGAGGGTGCTGTTGTAGAGGTGGTTAAAACATCTTTGTGCTCTCTGTATTCTCAGACTGATCAGGCCTGCCCAGCTGTCAGCTTCAATTAGAGCAGCTTCAAGGGTCTTCTAATTTATGTTCTGTTCCTGAAGCCCTCTGTAAGCAGTAAGAAGCAAAGAAGAACTGGAACATACCAGCCTTTAAGTCATAATTCTGACCTCTCTGGGCATGTCCAGACGAGCACACACGTGTGTCTGGCAGCATCTCAAAGCCCTTTGAGATGCTGCAAGAGGCACGTGCGGGAATGAAAAAACATTTCCCGTGCTGCAAATTTGCAGTGCAGGGGCAAAATTAGAGCCCTGGATATCCAGGGGTCAAAAAAAACACAGTAGAAAAAAGCAGGGCAGGGCACGGTCCTGGACTGTGCTCTGAGGCAGCAGGAGGCTAGGTTCTCCACAGAGATGATTGGGTAACAGCCAGAGTGTCTCTATGGCTGGCCCTTGCCTTGGTGCTGAAGCATGCTGCCTACCCCTGCAGGGCAGGCAGCATGCCAGTCACAGGGAGCTGGACTCAGGCTCTAGTGCTGGTAAGTCGGGCTGGGAGGGCTGGAGGAGAGGGGAAGGGACCATGGAGGGGAACTCCTCTGGCCCTGCCCACTCCCCCAGCATCCCGGGTCACTGCCCTGCCTGGACCCAACCTCTGCCTGCCCCCAGAGGCTCCCGATCACTGCCCTGCCCAGCCCCACACCCCACCTGCCCCCCCTCCTGAATCCCTCACCATCACTGCCCCTCCAGGCCCCAGCACTCCATCAATTGAAAAAAAAAAAAAAGCCAAAAAAACCCCACATTCACCAGCAGTAGCAGCTGCCACTGGGGTCAGTGGGGCCCTCCCGCACAGTGTGGGGCTGAGTGACAGCTGCAGCAACCCCAGCCTTGGTCCTGCTGCCCCCCATTGCCCAGTGCTGCATGGTGAGGGCTCTGTCAGGATGCCCCACAGCCCCTACAGCCCCTGCTACTGTCAGTGAATAGAGGATTTTTTTTAAGTGTTGGAGGCTGGGGGTGCAAGCAGGGGATGGGGCCAGGCAAGGCAGCCACTGAAGGGTCTGAGGGAGTGGGTAGGGGGTGAGGCAGCCATCAGGGGGAGCTGCATGAGCCGATAGGGGATGGGGTCAAGTGGGACAGCAATCCAGGGGGCTACGGGAGCAAGCAGGGGTGCGGCATGTGGGCCCTGCAAGGGGGGGTGGTGGTAGCCCCTGTGGTGGGGGCTGTGGCCCCTGTTGGGGGCAGAAAAACATGTAAGTATTTAGAATTCACTTTATTATGATGATAGAGGCACTGGCAGGCTTCCAAATTGCTTTATCGCTGTAGATATATCAATAAAATATTGCCCAAGTGATCACTGTCTTTCTGTCTCTCTCTCTCTCTCTATATATATGTATAGTGGCCTTTTGTTTTAATTGTAGAGGAACATGGATTTGGGGATATTTTACTGAGTGACTCTGGGATTTTTTTTATCAGGGATTTTTCAGTTTTCTAATAGGGAACACCAGAATTCCTGCTAGGGAGGCCAGTGGCAGGACACTGTCTGCTCAGAGCTGGCATCTTGGTCCCAACTGGAGGTGGCTAACCTCCTGGCCAAGTGGGGCCAGGAGGCCATGCTTTGACAGTTCAAAGCAGGCCACCACACCTGGAACATCTTCCGGGTGACAGGTGCCCAGATGGCAAGGCAGGTGTGCCGCACAAAGGCCAACTTTGTAGCCACATACCACTGGCAGGTGGCCCAGAGGGGCAGATGCCTCTACTGGCTCTGCAGTCCCCATCCGAGTCTGGCAGGTGCAGAGCAGGTCACAGCCAGGCAGCAGCCCCCACTGCCAGAGTGCTGCAGTGGGTAGAGGGTGCAGGGAACTCTCAGGGCTGCTTTATTAGTCCAGCTAGCACAAGGGGTAATGTCCCCAGGTACCAGTTGGCTGGGCCCCAGAAGCTCCTGAGAGTGAGTAGCTCTGAGCTACTTGACAGGACAGCTTTTTGTATGGATAGGGCCAAAACAGGGCAGCTTTGTATACAGCTGGGGACGGCGCAGGTGGTGGCCCTGGGATCTAGCTCCCCCTGGCTGCAGATCCAAAAGAAGCTAGGCAGGGTTATTTTGCTCCAAGAGGCACAGTTTGCCCCACACCAAAGTGCATGTCTGGGCACGTGTGCTGAGGCAAAAAGCCCCAGCACAAATTTGCACCACTTCTATTTGAACTGCCGCAAGCAGAAATAGAAACCCAGTATAAAGCAAGCAAGAAGATGAATAATCTGATAGGTGCCAGACCTGGTTTCATTTCTAATAGGCTGTGTCCACACTGTGTTGTTTAAATAGAAGGGTGCCTGAACCTTCACGTTAGATATTCACATTGTGTCAGCCCAGTGCACAGCAATAGGATGTTCAATTACTTGTGGATAGAACAAAAAGTGCATTAGCATATTTATCATTATACTTTAAAATAAGATTGAGTACTCATTAACCATGAATAAAAGAATGCAAATGAAATGAAATCCTCACAGGCAATTTTAAGTGCTCAAGACCTTGCCACTTCAACCAAAACCTTTTGCCAGTGTGCTCTATGGAGATTACACTTACATGTAATTTGATGCTTTCTAGCTGCTTATGAAAAATAAAAATGGAATTCCATTTTTCAAAGTAGTTAGTATTTACAGTTCACCCATGCTGCTGCCTTTTCTTCCTTACAAATCAGAAGATGTAAATAAGTGTGCCAGGTTATTTTGGGGGGGGCAGGTATGCCAATAGCTGCTTTCCAATCTAAAGTGTGTGTGTGATTATATATTTCTCTGCAGAACGATGTGTAAACACACACACAATTGGATGCTTGCTAAAGTAGATAATATTTCCCTGGTGATCTCCCATCTCTCCAAAACCCAGTGAGCCAACTTACAAAATTATTCCATTTTTGTATGGGTGTGTTAGGGAAACAAATTAATTTTCCATTATTTTTGTGAACTAAATCTGTCCAGGAAGTAACACTAGGCATCTCTGCAAAATGAAGCAAGGAGATAGTTTAAGGATTTATATCCACGTTTGTCAAATCTAGGAACCATCAGTATGTTGTAATTATTTATGCGGCATCACTGAAGTACATCATACTTTACACTTAAATAAAGATAAACTCCATGACCTGAACACCACTGGATTCCCTCAGCCAGCTCAGCAGTCTCTGTAGTCACTGAACTGGTGTTATTTAATCTTAAATTATGCCAAAAAGTTTGTTAAGCAAAAGGTTTGTTCAAGTTTGCCTTCCTCCCAACTCTGTTCCAGTACACCAAATTTATGTCCAATACAACTTAAAATGTCACCATATGTATTTACCACATATAAAATACCTCTGTAGTTCCTTTGAGCTTGAAAAAGAGTTTGGATGAATGAAGACTGACTAAAAACTCGGATAGAATTTGGAACTGTGTAAGTAAACTGTAACTGTTCATGTTTATTTAAGCCAGCAATTTAATACTAGAATATAGTAGTAATTTTTACTCAGTCTTTCCTATTTTTGCAGACTGGGCATTGGAATAACCATAAGCTTATGATCCCTATTCAACCAGTACCACACTGTATTCCATCATAGATTTCTGCTATTAAATATTAAACCTTAGATAGGCTTGCTCCCTGTATGACATATAGGCTAGGGACAGAAGTTATACATACACCAGTTTAAGCCATCAGAAACTGGCTTAAACCTATAATGGAACAGAAAACTCAGTGCACATAAACCAATTTCAAAATGGGTGAAACTGATTTAAGATAAACCTGGCTGAAAGTAGCATCAGACTTAACTGATTTGGGTCAAACCAGTTTATGAAGCATGGCTGGGCAGTCTGTTCCAGCAGAGAAGGGCTGTGGGGGAGAGGGGAGGAGGCAGGGACCCCTCCCCCCCCCAGCAAATGCTGGCTGGGGCCTGGGGCCAGAAAGGGGGTTAAACACCCCTTCCCCCCCACTCAAACTTATAGCTGGCTGCAACTGTGGACTACAAATCCCAGAGGCACCTGGAAGCAGCCCCTGTCTGTATCTGGAAGAAAGAAAAGGAAGTGGTAAGCAATCCTGCAGTCTTGCTGCTGTGATTCTGGACTGCAAATCCCGGAGAGCTCAGGGGCAGCAGGAAGAGGAAGCAAATACACAGCCTGTGGTGGCTATGTGCCAGAGAGTCATGCTCTAGTATTCCCTCAGCTTCTAGTCTGAGCCACTGCAGACATGTGGCTGCATTTCCTGAATCAAAGTATATATGTGTCCAGTTGTTTCTCAGTGTAATCTCTGCAGTTTAGACCAACCTGCAAAGACTGAATTGATTCAGCCTTGGGCTTTCTGACTGTCTGTACTCAGCCACAATGTTTAGGTAGATTGAGACTCTGACTATAGCTAGATGCAGGAGATGATAGTTGTAAATGGATCAGAAGAGGTGGAAAAGTACAGAATTGTTTTTGTTGCTAGAAAGGATTACCCTCAGTGAAACACTCTTTATTATTCATGCTGGCATAGTTTTGAGGCAGAGGAACTGTTAAATGTGTAATCTGCTCTAAAAACCTGAGGTAAAACATGAAGTGGCTTATGTAGTCCTTATGAATAATTGCACTTCGTTCACAAACAAATAAATAAATAAAAATCAAGCTGTTAAGAGGAAAACAATCAAAGTATTTTCCACATTAGGATTAAGGATCTATTCACTGGGTTCAGTATGCTTCGTCATAGGATTTAGATTTTAGACCTAAAAAAAAAAGAGTGCATACTGATTTTGAGCAGGCCAATCCACAACAACTATATCTGTACAGACTGTAACATGCTGTAACTAACTTCACCTTGGAAATGGCATTTTGTTCCTTCCTTTCTGCTTATGGTACTTTCCCTAAAAGTCACATGATGATCATTAAAAGATACTGAAATTCATAATTTTTTGCTGAGGATTTATGTTAAATAATTAAGCCCTATTATTTAGAAAGGAATTTGGAAATCAGTGACATAGGTGAAATTAATATTCTAGTAGCCTAATAATCATGCTGGGACTAGTTCCACATTTTTTAGCTTGTTCAGTAAACTGCAAAAAGCAAGAGTTGTGTTTCTGCAAGTTTCAGTAGGAAAAGGTCCAGATAACAAAACAGGTCAAAGGAGCTATTTTAAAGTTCAAGAGCTGGACCATAAAAATAACTTAGATGTTGCAAGACTGAGCACATCAGTGTCTTACTTGAGGATGCCTAGTGATACCCAGGGCCCTGAGCTGAACATACAGGCTCTCCAAACAACACCTAGGGAGGAGTTAGAATTCCTGAGAGTACGCCCTACTGAAGCTACCAGGTTGATCAGGGACACACCTAAGTCAGTACTGCTTAACCTTTTAGAGCAGCAGTGCAAGAACTGTACTTGTGATCCAGCTGTACTATGGGATGCCCTTCCCCTCCAACAGGGGACCTAAGGTAGAAAGAGGGGAAAGGAATGTAGCTGCCAGTGTTAGAGGCGAGGCAGGAAGAAAGGAAGAGAGCTTACCTCTGGTAGGCAGTGCCTGCCTAGGGGAGAGGGAGAGAGCAGAGAGGAATGTGGAGTGGATCAGAAGTATGGTGCAGAGCAGGGAAGAGGATGTGCTGTTTGCTGCCAATGCCCTGTACTATTTGGGGTGGACTCAGTCAATTTGGGAGCTGGATCTGGCCCACAGGCTGTAGATTGAACACAGCTGACCTAAGCTAGTCAACGGATAGCTTATATGAGTGTTATACACGTCGGGCGCATCTACACATTAATGAGCAGCAGTTACCTTGAATTCAGTTTAGTACTTGCCTAATGAAGTACTAACTAAATGCAAAGTAACTATATTTCCTGCACAGTAGCACTGGCACGAGGGTTTTTTAGTGACAGTTACTGCGCAGCAGACTAATACTACTGTGCAATAGCGAATTAGCATTGTTTTTGCCTGGCATGATACTGCAAAGTGTTATTAGCAGGGATCCTAGTTTTCCCTGATACAAAAAATCACAAATTCTCCGATAAAAAACCCCAAATCCATGACTAAAATGAAAAGCCCCCCACAGCTCCTCCCCCCAGCCCTTCTGGTGCCCCTCACTCCCCCCCTCTGCTCTGCTGGTGCCACTCACCCAAAACCCACAGTCCCTGCCCTCCCAGCCCTGCCAGAGGGGGCCCCCAGCTGCCAGGGATACAGGTGCAGGGATCCAAGTCCACAGACCCCTGCCTCCGGCAGGAGGTGATGGCTGGTAAAGCAGAGTGGAGCCCAGCTCTGCTCCCCTGTTGCCTGCTTCCTGCCTGCTGTGGGCTTGGGTGGGGTGGCTGGCTCCCCAGTGCTGCAAGGACTCTGGGGGGCAGGGTGCAGGAGGGATCCATGTCCTCCAGATCTGTGTGCGGGGCAGGAGCAAGTATGTACTACATGATACCCACTGCAGGCTTGGGCTCCCACCCTGCTGCCTTCCCCCAGGGCTTCCGCAACTCAGCAGGTGCAACACGGCACAGCAAGGCAGAGCGGGACTACACAGGAAAGCTGCCTGCCAGTGCAAGTTCTGTACTGTCCTGGTGATGCGCCCCCTGCATGAGTGGCAGCAGTGAGGGGCACAGTCCCACACCACTGCCCCTGCTGCTGCTGTGCATGCAGGGGATGCATTACCAGGGCATCATGGAACTCACAGTGGCAAGCAGCTTTCCTGCATGGTCCCGCTCTGCCCTGCTGCACAGATTTGCACCCACTGGGCTGCAGTGGTGCTGAGGGAGGGCAGCAGAGCGGGAGCCCAAGCTCATAGTGGATAACTTATGCCTGGCCCCACCCCATGCATAGATCTGGGGGGCACAGGTCTCCCCTACCCATTGAGTGCATGCAGCAGAGGGGAGCATCCTGCTTCTCCCCCCAGAAGATCTGCCCACAGCACCATCCTGCTCCCTACCAAGGCCCTGTGGCCACGCACTGCAGCCCCAGGCCCCAAGCCCCAGGCTCTGCCTGGCAGGGCAGCAGCTCCAGCCCCAGCACCCAACTCCCTCCCTCGATCTCTCCCTTTGGGGACCTCAACCCCACCCCCACTTACCTGCAAGAGCTGCTCTCCAGCTGCCTGGCAGCCATGTGCATGTACATGCACATGGTGCCCCCTGCCTGACTGTCCTCCTCCTGCTTCCTCCCAGCCCCTTGCAGGCTGGAAATCTGCTAACCTACAAAGGGCTCATTGCAAAACTGCAAAATCCCTGGGTTTCTCCACTAAAATGAGAAATCCACACTTTCCTCCAGTACAGGGGGACATCCATGTTTTGCTCTGTTTTTTTCCAGTGAGGAACAGAAAACCTGGATCCCTAGTTATTAGGCTGCTGTGCATTAAGCATCTTGTGTAGATGCATCCTTTGGGTTAGATTCTGTTCCACCTTTTAGATGTCTAAGTAGACTTAGGCATGTAAATGCAATTCTATTCCATGCTGTTCAAGTCTCTGAAAACCCGTTAATGCATCTACTTTTTCAGCACACCACCTTCTTACCCTTATGATGTCACAAAAAAACAGTAAAGAGGAGAAAGACCCATCCATCTTCTGCATTAACTCTGGGTTGTCAAACTGATCTGGCCTCGCAGGCTGGATGAGGAGCACAGGGCCAGTCTGTGGCCTGATCCTACTGAAAGTAAAGGGAAATGAGGAAAATCTTCCCATCCTTACAGATGACTTTGCCTTCAAACTTTCTGTATGAAATTCACTCCTTTTACACTTTGACTAACTTTTCCCTCTGGATTGGTTATCTGAAATTGTCCCCACTTGCCATGGCATCATGAACCATCCTGCACATGCCACAGAGGGAAAATCTGGGCTACCCATGCCACAAGAGAGCAGCTGTGGACAGGTCAAATTGTCCCCTGGCAGGGGAGAGCAAGGCCACTCTCACATTGGAGTGGCGAGGGGCCTCCTGGGCCTAGGGACAGACATTACACATAAAGTGGTTTAAGTCATCAGAAACAGAACAGATGTTCGATGCACATAAACCAGTTTTAAAACAGCTGAAACTGGTTTGAGATAAACCTGGTTGAATGTAGTAGCCAGATAAACCTGGTTGAATGTAGTCTTAACTAATTTGAGTCCAACTGGTTTATACAATGTCTGTCCCAGACCCCTTCCTGGCTGAAGTTAAACCAGAGTCTCCCAGCATCCCAGATGCTTTGCAACCCTGGGCAGGGCTCTGCTCTCTGCTTCCACCCAGCAGGACTGGCCTCGCCCCTCTGCTCCCTGGGTGGAGGTCCAACAGAGACTGCAGGTACAGTGGCATCTGCCTGGCTTCCTCCTGCTCACCCCCCCTCCAATTCCCCACTACCACCTTACACAGACATCTCTCAGCTTTACCTAGCTGGTATACATGCTGGCACCGGTCCGTGCTGTGGGGGACAGGACAAAGGCAGACAGAAGAGTGTTGGCTTAGGGCTTTTTGGAGCTAATCAACAGGAAGCTGGTAATGTCCCTCCATTTCTTCCTTGGAAAAAGTTGTTTAAGAAGAGATTGAATTAATGAGAGAGGTTTTGTTTTGTTTGATGGGCTGATAAATGCTAACAACTCCCTGTGTAACTCCTCGCTGTGTAACTAAATGCTCTGTTATCAAAAGCAAGGGGGTGCACCCCTCCCTAATCGGAGTGTCCTGCCAGGGCCCGGCCACACTCCCCCCCAGCTCAGCACTGTAGAAGGGGATGGAGGGCTGCTCTAATGCCCCCCGGCTTCTAGCCTGAGCCACTGCAGGCATATACCATCATTTCCTCAGTCCAGAGGAGATGTCTGAGCAGTTACAAACCAATTCAGCCTTCCCAGGTTAGACTAGCTAGCAATGATTAAATCAATTCAGGCTCAGATTTTTTGAATGTCTGTCCCTAGCCTGGGAGTCTGCAGCCCTTGCAGCATAAGAACTGGTGATCTGTGGCCCACGTGGCATTTGGCCCTTCACAATCCAGGATTTAGACAACTCTGTTCCAGAGAAGTGCTTCACTTTCATGAAAAGCTGTTAAAGAAACTGTACATATATAGAAAAAGTTTGTTTGGAACAGTGGTAAAAAAGGGACATCCTCACTTTCCTCTGCAGTTCCTGATACATAAGATCAGCACACAATGCTAGCATGTAGGACTTCATACAAAATTTATACAGTCTGAGGTAACACTTAGAAATTCACAGCATTGTGCTGATTGCTGGATTTTAAAAGTTTCTCAGAGGTAACAGTTTACCAACCAAGGCTATAAAACACAGTATCTAAAGGAACAAAAGAAAATCTTGTTTTCAGTTCTTTCTTCTCAAGAAACTCTGCAGAATCTCATGCTAAGGGTTTTGCCCACCATTATCACTTGAAAAAAAAGAAAGGTCACAAAGGCAATGGATGCAGGTGTCACCATGGACATAGTCTTTCTAGACTTCAGCAAGCCCTTTGACACCGTCTCCTACCCCATCCTCATTAAAAAACTAGGTGACCGTGGCACTGATGCCTACACAGACAGATGGATTGCAGATTGGCTCAAGGGTTGTACTCAGAGGGTGGTGGTGGATAGGTCATATTCAACCTCGGTGGAAGTGGACAGCGGAGTCCCACAGGGCTCGGTCCTTGGGCCTGCGCTGTTCAATTTCTTCATCAGCAATTTGGACGATGGGGTGAAAAGCAACCTGTTTAAATTTGCTGATGATACCAAAATTTGGGGTGAGGTGAGCACGCTAGTAGGGAGGGAAAGATTGCAGCAGGATCTGGATAGGTTACAGGAGTGGGCTGACATAAACAGGATGCGTTTCAATATTGACAAGTGCACTTGGGCAGTAGAAACCAGCAGCGCACTTATAGAATGGGAAACTCCCTTCCTGAGAGCACGAAGGCAGAAAGGGATCTTGGAGTCATTATTGACTCTCCAAGATGAACATGGGCCGACAATGCAAGGTCACAGTTGGCAGGGCTAACCGGACCTTGTCGTGCATCCACAGGTGCATCTCAAGTAGAGCCAGGGAGGTGATCCTCCCCCTCTATGCGACACTGGTCAGGCCACAGCTGGAGTACTGCGTCCAGTTCTGTGCGCCCCACTTCAAGAGGGATGTGGACAACATGGAGAGGGTCCAGAGGATGGCCACACGCATGATCCCGCCCAGGCCGGGGGTCGGACTTGAAGATCTACAAGGCCCCTTCCGACCCTGCTTCTATGATTCTATGAAAACAGACAAACACTTGACTGTTGTATGAACCAGCTGTTCACACTGGACTGGCATCTCACACAAGCACTGCAAAATTTCAGTACAGTTAAGCCAGCCAGTAGATTTGTGTGGACTTAAGGAAATTACAGAAGACTTTGCTACAAAGCCTCATATTAACAACAATTCTTTAATGACCTAAAGACAAAGTGCCATAAAATGTGTCAATAAAGCTATTGAAATATGACAACAACGCTTGTTCACTTCCTGATGAAATACCCATAACACTGCTAGGAATGTAAAAGAATAAACAATGTATTATAACTTCCTTTTCTAGATAAAGAAACCTTCCCTTACCTCAAGAAATTCAATAATACTTCTTTATACTCCTAATACCATATGTTTGCCTATGCTGTAAAAGAATTTAGAGTGCTTCTATAATTACTCTCCTATCTGAAAAATGCATTTGCTGATGTCATTACCTACTATAAGAATATTTAGGGATTCATTCCTATTGGGCCCAAACCTCTCATACTCAGCAGTGACTTAATGTGCTGAGCATTGGGGATTTCCTCCCTAAAAGCATGTGTAGAGTAATCTATGGCACTCTGCGGTAGCCCTCTGGCAGCCACATATAGGGTTCTAGGAAACACTTGTGTGGGTGCCTACAAACCCCCTTACTGAGCTTCTTTCATCTCACAATGTGCACCATACTCTGAGATTCTCTAAATACTGGTGCAGGTCCAGTTTCCAAGAACTTGTGCTTCATGCTATGTGTAGAACAGGGAATTTCCTGATTCAGAGTTTCCCGATTACTGTATTTTCCATTTGCTTTTGCATAGTGCCTTTCACTATGTTACAACTTTCAGTATGTTAACTGAACCCTGCTGGAGCAAATCCAACATCTCCATACATACAAAGTTGTAGTTTACCTCAGATTTTGTGCAAATATGGGGCCCAGTCATGTGGTCCTTTGGAGACTGTCCCACAGCCTAGGATCACTAGAAAGCATGTGATCCAGCAGCTTCCCAGCCCAGTGCCTTCTTATCCCAGGACAACTCTCACATTGAAGTAACTATAAGTCTGCTTCACAGTGATGCAGCCAAAAAGGACATAATTCCTAACTCTGTTCCCTAATATACCACAAAAAAGGATGTACCCATACCCCTGCCTCCTAATGCTGAATAAATCATTCACCATCATGTTTCTTGGCATCAGACTGAAGAAAGGATTGTTATTCCACTACAGTATGTGCAAGACTCTGAGGCAAGATGCATTAGCAAATTAACCTCACCCCATTCCTGTAAATATCATGGAAATGTCCCAGCTCATACATGTCCAGGAATGTTGTGCTACTCTTACAGAAAATACAGACATCCATCCCAATCACATTTAGCATAAACTTCAGTTCCATTACTTAGGTAAAAAAAAATCCTCACATTCTTGATTACATTGATGTGGCTTGGTTCCTCAAACAAATTACTCTTTCTGTAGAATATATTATAAACTACAACTTTATGTATAATCTGAATGTTTAACTGTGTTTATGTAGAGAGACAGTATTGGCTTTTAAAGTGTTCGCCCATGTTTTGCTTGAAAGTTGCTATTAAAACAAACACACAAACAAAGAAACCACAGTAACTGGAACAAATTGGGCCATAAGCTTCCATAGGAACAAAAATGTTCTGTTGAAGGAACTTCATTAGTTCAACACAGTTCTGAACTTTTTCCTCATAAGTGAAGCCTTCAGATGGACTGAAAAGTGCATAAGAATTGTAGAAACCACCCCAAACTTTATTACCATAGGGTGTGATCTTACAAGCCTTATGCAAATTCTCCTTACTGACATGGATAAAAGTGTTAAGACAGAGCCTTTTTCTTTCCAAAGTAACTGTATGGTGGTTTTCTGGGATAATGTGTGTTCATCAAATCATTTATATCCAAGAGAGAAAGGACCTTTCAGATCTTCTTCCCAATGCAGAATTATTTCTGGTTTTGCATATAAATATAGATCTAGACTCATATTGTATATGTTTATTCATATATATTTATTTATATGTACACACATATTTATGGATATATTTATAAGTAGCATATGTTTATATAGATATTAAATTACAATATAAAAGGAAAGATGGTGATTGAGCTAGGGAAATTGGTTAAATGTATTTTAGTGTACTCAAACTCAACATAAAATTGATTTAATAAAAAAAGAATGGAAATGTAAACTACAGAAAACAAACAGAACATATTTAACATATGAATGATAAAAAGGCTCCCTCTACACATTACAGGTGTGTACAATTACATGGTTTATTGTGCAGTTACCTTGAGAGCAGCTACACTTGCAAAGTACCTATCATGCCATAAAAAACTCCAACCAGCTATAAAATTAGACCTGGAAAGGTGTACTAGATTTCATAGATTTCATAGATTT
>NW_017728909.1:37868711-37872320 GCF_001723895.1 Crocodylus porosus
GATGGTGAAGGTGATCAGCTCGTGGTCGCTGTCACCCAGCTTCCCATCGATCACTAGGTCACTGATTAGGTCATCCCCCGTAACCAGTACCAGGTCGAGCAGCGCTTTGCCTCTCGTTGGCCCACAGACATCTTGAGTCAGGTAGAGGTCATCCACGCATGAGAGAAAGCTTTGCGACCACTGGGATTTTGCTGAGTGATCTTCCCACAAGATGTCCGGGTAATTGAAGTCACCCATGACAACTTTAGAGCTCATTGCTACCAAGCTTTAATTTGCACATGCAACAGGGTCACAAAGACGCACCATACCCAGCTGGGGCTGGGAGACCTACAACTACCTACATTCTCAGCCTCAGCAACTGCTGACTCTGGGTCCTGGCACCCAGAATCCACCAGCTGCAGATGCTGGGTTCCAGCAGCACGCTGTCTGGCAGGCAGACACAAGTTACAGAAGATGATAAGTTTTGAAATGTCTTCATCTGAACCCTTATGCAATGAGGGTTCAGATTTTCACCTGATTGGCCATTTTTGAAGCAGTCTGAAGCTGTGCATATGTCATGGCTATAGACCACTTTCTGTGGCCAGACCAGGCAAAAATTGTCACTTCTGTCTGCACCCCTGGAGCCAGGCCCCAGCTAGGTCCTGAAAGCCATGGGCCATGGTTGTGATCTTGCAGCTTTGTGTGGTGCCTGGGGCTGCCAGAGCTAGGAGATCACAGCTGCCACAATTTCCCAGCCTCAGGGCTACATGAAACCCCTGGGGCTGGAAAAATGCAGCTGCCAGGTTTTCCCAACCCTGGGGGTTTCACACACCCTTGAGGCTGAGAGATGGTGCCAGCTGTGATCTCCCATCCCCCAGAGTTTCATACACACCCTGGAGCTGGGAGATGGCATCAGCTGTGATCTTCCAACCCCTGGGGTTTCACATATGCTGGAGGATGGGAGATGGCAACTACTGGGGGTGCATGCACTGCATGGGGCTCAGTCACAGGAGCATTCTTCTTGCTGGTGCAGAGGGTTCCTGGGCTCCCCTTGCACCAGCAATAAAGCACAATGGAATTTAAATGTGTGATCTCATAATCATGCCTCTTGCTATGCATGTGTGGCATGGGATACAATACATATTGTATTATCTCCTGATATAATAAGAAAGAGTCTCAATTTGCAGGTGTTCAGTGTGAGAAACCATCAAGGTACTTGATTTGCAAAAACAATGCTGTGTCCTCAGCCTCTGAAAATAATACCTTCCCATTAGTCTGGATAACTGCTTGGTGTGATCCTCAAGAATACTCAAATGGATCCATGTATTTCTAGCGATATTTATGATTTGATTTCTTTGCTGTGCTTGAACTCTCTTGCAGAAGCTTTTAACAAACTCTGTTACTACCTGTGAATTATATATCAGGCTCCAGTTTCTGGTGTGTGTTTTGAATTTGAATTGTGTTTGTTGAATTAGGGTCATAGGACTGGATCACATGGTGAAAGTACCACTGTATTTTTCCTGAGTCCTGAACACTTGTATGTCAGCCTCTCCTCTGTCACTACTTGATTCCATTTATCTCACATGAGCAGGTTACTAGAGGGTCAAGAGAGGCAGAATTCAAACAAGCTTTCACAAAATGTTGAAACATTGTTTTAGTGGCTTCTTTTTACCTTATTGAAATTTCACTTATTCACAGTTCAGCTATATCTAAAACAGTGTTGGCCAACCTTCTGGGTCTTGTGCACTAAATTAGGAGGCTGATCCCAGCATATGGGGCTGAGCAGGGATGATGCCAGGCTCCAGGGACCAATCCTGGTGTGGGGGGCTCGGAAGGGGTGGGGCCCAGTGTGCAGAGGCAGGAAGGGCAGCACTGGGGCCCAGTTCTGGTACACAGGGATGGGAGGGGGTGATACTTGGGTCCTGGGACCTAATCTCGGTTCATGGAGGCAGGAGGGGTCCCTGAGGCCCAATCCTGGTGGGAGGGGGCAGCAACAAGCTCCTGGGTCCCAGTCCCAGCATACAAGGTAGGGAGGGAGAATATACAGTGGTCTAGGGACTGTTTCTGGCATGTGGGGCTCCATCTCGCCCTTGGACCAGCTCTGAGCCACACATACCACATATCACCACTGACCTAAACTAATGGCCTAGTTTTTGCCTTAGTAGTAGGAAATGAGAGTAACTCCAAAGAAGCAAACAAAATGGTGTAAAACTGATGACAGTGTAATAAGGTTTTGTACTATGTGACAAAATAATGTATATTTCCAATAATATATATTTCCTTGCTGCATCACAAGTAAGCTCAAATTTCTGTGAATCCCAGGCAAACAGCCCACTCAGTCTTTCTGTAAGTAATAAGATTTCAGTTGCCTTATACATTTATATTTTGCCTCATGTAATAACCATAAACCACTTTTACAAGGGAGGATTTGTTTACCTGAGCTTAGAAGTCTGATGTTGCATCAGTAGTGAGATTTAGTCCTACTTCCAAAACCATAAACCCAAGAGAATCAATGCAAATAAGCACAGGCCTGTCATATGCAAAGCAAGTCCTTGGGTTTTCAATGGGGTTGAACTGGGAGGTAGGGAGGGGAAATTAGTGTTGCCAATCTGCAAGCTCATACAAACCAGTTCAAATAAAAAACATGTAACGTCCTTTCAGGCTAAACTCTGAATAAAGCATATGAACTATCCTTCCATTCAGATAGTAAGGAGAACAGAACTACCTCGGAAGAGGTGACAATGCTAACAAAGTCTTCCTTTTCTTGCTTGCATTTTGTTCCTACCCAATCCTTTACTTAAATTCTATGTTCAAAGACAGTAAAATTGTCATAAGAAACATCTTCCCAGTGGCATAATATTTTTGGCCACTGACAGATATTAAAAAGAAGGTGCAATAAGATCCGATGCACGATCCCAGTTATTCACGTCTTAAGTGTAATGTGTATATGGGGCATTTATTTTTTTACCATGCATTTTTGCCCATCTCCCCTTTCATGGTTCTGAATTTTCCTACCTTAGTTTTTCCTTCCATAAAAAATGAATAGAAAGTGTTATCTCCCTCATCTGAATGAGGGTTAGGAAAGTAACAGAAGTACCAAATATGCGCTACTCTTAAATATTTCCAAAAAAGGCAACTGTCATGCTACATGTGGGATAAAGGGTTTTCTAATATTCCCTTGGAGGCCACCATGGCAGTGGTATGCAACATACAAAAATGCTAATATTTTACAAGCATGTTGGGAATCTTTGCTCATGAACTCAAAATTTATATAGGCTTATCCTGGCATGTGTGAGATGGACGAAGTAGCATAGATGAGGATAGAGATGCCTTGTATAGAAAATTTAAATCTTTTTCCACGCCTAGAATAATCCCTGTAGGAATAACAGTAAAATGTCAGGTTATCTTTATTTTAAGACTGCTGTCAGGACAGTGCCAGCTATTCTTTTATTAGTGCAACACCAAAATAAAGGTTTAGATGTAGGGTGACTGTATAGGACAATATGAAATCTGTGACCCCACCCGAGGCCCCCCTTACTCCCCCATCCAGGGATTCAAAGGCCAGTTAATGACCCATTGTTCTTTTGTTAACAATCACCTGTTTAAGTAACAATTAGTATTAATGTTCAT
>NW_017728909.1:37872885-37898083 GCF_001723895.1 Crocodylus porosus
GCTCACCAGGATCTGGGGGAACATCTGTTCACCAGAGCACCCCAAGGGATGACGAGATTGAATGGTCACAAACTCCTCCAGGACCGTTTCACGTTGGACATATGGAAGAGCTTCTTTACTGTCCGAGCCCCCAAGGTTTGGAATAGACTGCTGCTGGAGGTGGTACAAACACCTACTTTGAACACCATTAAGAGACATTTATCTTGCTGGGATCCTATGACCCCTGCTGACCTAGATGGGTTGGACTCGAAGATCTTCCAAGGACCCTTCCAGCCCTAATGTCTATGAAATCTATGAAATCTATGAAACTCAGTCTCTGACTGTTCAAAACCATGCTAATTGGAAACATTCTTTGAAGTGTGCTCCCAGATGGAACGTGTGAATGAAAATTCACACTTCACAGAGTATGGTTAGTTATTACCCATTTGCTGAAAATGTAAATGCTGCCTGAAAGTCTCTGGAATTCTCTCTTTCAGCCAGAGGTAAATTGAGAAGGTCATGACTGAGGCCTTGATCCTGCTCTGACTGAAGTTAATGGCAAAGCTATCATAGATTTCAGTGGTGCAGGACAAGGCCACATCTCTACTCCAGTACCATCTTCAGCTTTTTATTTGCCTAGCCCTACTATGGCAGCCAACAACCCCTGCCTTCTCTGCTCTCCACAGACACATACCTCAATACCTTGTTCTCCCACAGCTGTCCCTGCATGGCACACCCTTCCTGAACTGCAAAGCCATTCTCCTGCATTCCTTCAAGCTTTTCCTTAAGATCCACCTCTCTCATGATACCTGAATTAAATTAACTAAATATGACATCAGCTTTGATTAAAACAAACAAAAAATTTCCCTTAACTTTGTTATGCCAAGCACAAGCCCTTGCTGAGTAACCACATAATCTTATTGATGTTCCCTGCTGTCATCCCTCATTGTCTTATTACTTGCCAATTATACTGTGCATAGTATTAGGATCCAATGCTACATTAGCTCAGATCCTTGTGCATGTGTGGCGACAAGAGTCTGCATGAGGCTAAAGTTTGCCTTAGCAGTTATGAGACATAAGACTGATTTGAAAGCTGCTGGAGAATAAATAATAAAAGGTAATAATCTCTAAATTATGTACCCACAGCACTTTAAAAAAAGGTCCATTGCTTTTTTGCAGAGGTTGGTTCTTTTACTGAAGGGACAAATCCTGCTAGTTACTGAAACCAAAGAAACTGCCAATGTGTTTTATGATGTGCAGGGTCTGACCCTATGCATTTATGGCAATGAAGACCAAAGGTGTAACTGGGTGGTACTGCAACCTGGGCAGTAGTGCTCCCCCCCCCAACATGCCCTGTACCTTCCCTACAGTGGTTCCAGTTCACAATCCAGCAGCGCAGAAGGCAGAGCAGCAGCACAGTGCAGGGGCCAGAGCTGCTAGGGGAGATGTCATCTCTTTTTTTTTTTGCACCGACATGTATTGAGAGGCCAAAAAACCCACTGGTTTTCAGTACCAAAGAAAGATGACATCTTTCCTTGCAGCAGTAAACCTCTGATGAGGGCAGGAGGATGAAGCATTGCCTTTGCTCTATTCAGATGACCCCTCCTTAGGCAGCACCATAGGATTGTTCCCCACTTGCCAGCCCAATGTTACATTACTGATGAGGAGCCTTTAAATAAGCATCTCTATCTTGGGTGAATCAGTTAACAGTGTGAAGTCCTTTCATCTTCATTCAGTGCATATAAGAAAAGAAACTTGTTAGAAGGTGACTACAGTTGGCTAATCAATAACTTTTGTCATTTTCATTTTCCCTATTTGTTTTTTTTTCCCCCAGGGAAAGAAATAAGAAAACAAATCTTCCCTATGATTTACTATGCAGGGAATGCAAGGAAAATATAAGGTTTCACTTCAATTGGATCAAGACTCATAATCCTTACACAGAACAATACTCAGAAAAAAGCTGTCTTTTGCTTGCTTGAAGCTTTATCCCATCTATCCCAGGCAGTTTTGTTTATACAAGTGAAAATAAAAAATTAGCCTAAATAAGAGAACTTGTTTATGAAAACATAAGTAAAGAAGTGATACAACAAGATAAAAAGATCCTCCATGAGAAAGATTAATTAGTGTTTAATTTAGTGTTCTATATCTATTTAGTACTAGGCAGATGCATAGGGTGTGTCCAGATGAGTGTGCATGTTCGTTTCCCTGGGGACAAATAGCAGCAGGATAACTACGTGCTGCTATTTGTCCCTGGGGAATGCTCAGGCACACAGCAAATTGCCGCACGTGGGCCAGGAGAAGCTGGGGGAGCACCTGAACTGACCCCAGCAGCCTTACCTGAGTCCTGGGTGCCTCCCAGGGCTCCAATGACAGCAATCCAAGTGCCAGCAGCTGGAGAATGGCTCTGGCAAGCCAGTTTCCAGTTCTGGGTGGCACCTGCTGCTACCATGTGTGTCACCCCCACTGTTTTAAACCATGTTTTTTAGATACCAGGATTTCCCAATATATAATTCTGTTTCTACATTGTAGCGCGGAGAACCTTTTGACATGCACCACATGCATTTGAGCCACTGCAAAGTGCATGTGCCTGCTCACCTGGACACGCCCACCTTGGTTATTTTCTCTGGCCATAACCTTTCTTTAGAAGCATTCCTGAAATTACATGATTTAGATTACTTAAGTATTTGATGATTTTTTTACAACTGTTCACTAGTAGATAATAATGGAGAGACCAAACTTCCCTTTCTCTCTCAGCCTCCTCAACTTTTATAAGCATCTCCAGCATTTTAGCCTAAAGAGGCAATGCTTTCATGTTTATCAAACAGAGGATAGACTGAATGAAAACTCTGAATTCTTTGTAATAGCTGACAATACTATTGAATTATATTTCTACCCATTTGCCATTCCAACAAAGTTAAACAGTACAGCATTTATCTTATGCACAAACTGTGAGTGAGAATGTGTCCCCATGCATGCAGGTGTATATAATAATCTATGTTAAAAGGACATTGCTGAGGTTGCAATGTCAAACACTTAGAAGTTAGGAAATGTCAGAATTAATATTGTTTGAGACATTTTAGTTTGGCCCTTTTTTGGGTTAGCAACATGATAATCTTTAAATACATGGCCATGTACTGTCTCATTCAGTTTTCAGAATGGACTAGAACTGCTTTGGTGCTGAATCAGGGTTACATAGTAAAAGACTGTTGTCTGAAGGGTCCCCCTTCATTTAGGGCAGAAGCAGGATGGTCACTAATTGTGTATGCCTCATTTCTAGGTCCCAGTCCTGAGACCCTGGAGTCTGTTTGCAGAGTGCTGAGAATGCACAGTTGCAACTGAAACTAGTGGAGCTGTGCTTTGATTCTATGAAGTACTATATAATGTTAAGAAGCCTGAAAAATCAGGTCCTGGACATCTTAAAATTGGTATTCAAAATTATGAATACATTATTCTTTGTGTTCCATTATCCTTCTGTAAAATCTGAGTACTAATTCCCCCTTATCTCAGAGGACAGTTGTGAACTTGTAAAAATCACACCTGAAGGGTGGTTACAGAGCGGATGGAGCTAGACTGTTCTCAGTGGTGGCAGATGATAGAACAAGGAGCAACGGTCTCAAGTTTTAGCAAGGGAATGTTAGATTAGATATAAGGGAAAACTTAGTACTAGAAGAGTACTAAAGTGCTGGAACAGGTTACCCAGAGAGATTGTGGAATCTCCATCTCCAGAGGTTTTTAAAATCTGGCTT
Source organism: Crocodylus porosus (assembly GCF_001723895.1). Classification (NCBI taxonomy): domain Eukaryota; kingdom Metazoa; phylum Chordata; order Crocodylia; family Crocodylidae; genus Crocodylus; species Crocodylus porosus. The sequence continues at coordinate 37,876,611 of NW_017728909.1, forward strand.
GACAAAGACTAGAGTAGGATGATACAGGTGGGAATGGTCCTGCTTTGAGCAGGGAGTTGGACTAGATGACCCTTCCAATCCTAATTTGTGTGATTTCTATGAACATAAATTCATTAATGTTTGTGAAGCACTCAAATACTACTGAGATGAAAGCTACAAAAAACCCCTGGACAGAATGAATATACACTTAAAGGAGATGTAATCTGCATCAGATACAGAGCAGGTGTATATTAGGTTCCCCATAGAAAGGAAGAGGAATCAAGGATCAGACAGCTAATCTGAGCCAATATCTGGTCTTTGATCTGCCTCCAAGGCAGCAAAACTACATGCAATCATTCACCTTAGCCTTGTGGCAGTACCACAACTGTATTTCATGCTGATTTACTGCCAGGAGGGTTATGTTAAATAAAGGCCTCTCTCAAGTTGCCTATTATCTTTCCACAGTCTGACTGGCTCTAGTAGCATCCCTCTCTTCATTCATTTTAAACATGTTTAATTCAGACTTGAATACCCTATATTTGCTATAGCCTGGAGATATTGGAATTGCTTGAGATCAAGGTGATAGCATGTTTGCTATTGGTGTCAATCAATTAGCTGATGTGACTTATTTCCTATGTATTTAGTTACAGGGATATTACATGATGCAAAGTCAACAAATGACTAGCAAAACTAGACGATAAGGAAGAGATCAAAGGTTTGTTTGCTTTTTCCTCCTTAATCTATGCCTTGTTTCCTTCAGAAACTACAGCAATAGCTAGTTATCAGATTTGAGCCACATGATCTTCTTATCCATCGGTAAAAGAAATAATAAACCATTGAGAGGCATCTGTCCAATGTGTATATTTTTTTGGGGAAAAAATTCTTTATCAGCTGTAGAAAGAAAGGGACAAATGAAAACAAAAACCTACAACAATAATATCAGAAAGAAAAACATTTTAGTGGGCTTGAGTGCCTTCCCTTTTGAAGGACTGAAGTGCATTTGTGTGCTATATCAGAGGGAACTGCTAGTCCTCTGTTCTTGTAAAAAAATCAGACTTTCATCAGGCACCTAAAACTGAAGCTTTAAAAAAAGAATTAAACCACTAACCACTCTAAAAGGGTGAACCAAGAATGACATACTCCAGGCAACAGCAGCGGTATAAGAATCCTTCATTTGCAATGGCAACATATCTCAACCCTGACCTAACCCTGCAGGGGCTGTAGGTATGAGATGAGAGGGTATATCCCATGCCTACAATTCAGTCATCGGTCTTTCCATTGAAAAGTTCAGTGAGGATGCCAATTAGTGTAAATGGCTTGTAATTACCAATGGTTATTTCTTTAATGTGGATAGCTGCTCTCTAAAAACTGGAACACACCAGCTCATTTCACATGGACCATAGAACAGCCATCAGGTGGTAACAATTTGAAGTCACTAAAAGCCTGCTCCAAAATGAAGCCAGTGACTCAGAGGTGCAGTGCTTAGTCTTGTACGGTTAGTCTCAAAGCTGCAGTGTAGTTGCAGCATTGTTTACCTTGTGCTTTATTTAATCAATAATGCAAATGATTTCCAACAGCTAGCATGCTCACTAGATTCTTGTGTTTTAATGATTTTTCTAGAAGATATTTCTGTATCTAATTCATGTCTGCCCTTTTGCTTTCAGATATACTATTCTCTCCTAAAAATCAATCCTTTTTAAACCCTGTTCTGACTCTTACCACCACTTCATTTCTCCATCTCTTTTAAGCTTCTTAGGCATTTTTTGTTCTGATTGTCTTGTTTTTTCTCACTGCTAATTCTACTTGATGATCTTGTTTCTTACCCCTTGGCTCCGCCAACACCACACACACACACAAATGACCACTTGCTGGTCAAGTCCAAGGTCTCTTCCCATTCTCTATGACCCATGTGTCACATCTGACTCTTTCAGTTACATCATTCAACTTGCATTTTTCCGTCTATACATTTTTTCCTCTTACTTCTTGAGCCACTTTCCCAGTGTCTTTCAATTGGTGGTTGCACTTTTTACCTTCGCTGTCCTTTATCATTTCATTCCTATCCCCATTCAACACCCAGATATTATATCTGAAGACCTACATTGCTCTAATCACTTATACTATCATCTTCTATTCCTTTTGGTCTTGCATTTGCAGTAGTTCCCCTAATCGTGCTTCTCTGATATTTTAAACTCAACATGTTAAGAAGAGAGCTCTATCTTCCTTCACAGTGAGATCCAATTTCTACCTTTCCTTATCTCTTTAATATGCACCTTTTTCATTTCTCATTTTCAGGGGTTGATACTTCTCCCACATTTTCATTTTGCCTCTTACTGCCACCCCTCACATTTAGGTAACTGGTAAAAGGTACTGTTTTCTCCTCTATTATGACTTCAGGAATGATCTTCTCATCTCAATCCCTGCTGCTAAAATCTTTGCCTATGCACTGACATTTCTTGCTAGGAGTGCTCTTCTCAGGCCCACCTGATATGTCTTCTTTCCCCTCCAATCTGTCTAAAATGTTGATGCTGAAATCATGCTTTTCTCCCCCACTCTGGGTATATCATTTCCCTGTCCTCTTTCTCTGACTGCAACTACCTCTACAACACAAATTTGTTATAAGGGAAATGCAAAATCCTTGCCTTTGCTGTCAAGGCTCTGGATGGTTCTGCTCCTGCCTGTATCATCTGTCATACTCGACTCATGTCCTCTACCATTCATCTCTCTTATTTGTTTCTTTTTCCAAGAAGCACTGCCATACTTTCTCCAACATAATTTTTTGCCCTTCAGTATCCTCCATGATCGCCTATGTCATGACTTCCATCTGCTTTTTCAGATCCCTTCTCTAAAGCCACATACCCTCTAACAATAATTCACTCCACTGTGCCAACCCTCTATTTATTTGTAAATTAAACTAATAAAGCACAAATATTAATAAAGCACTCCAGTGACAAGCACAATGCAAATGCTTAGAGACAGAAATAGCACCACATACATTTAAACAGTCCCATAATCACATTTTGTACATTCCTCTTTCTTCAACTTGCCTGATAATGTCACTATCCATGTCCCATTTTATTATAAACAGAAACTGTTGGCCTCATTTTCCAGGGCGCTCATCAACTGAGGCATGTACTGACTTCACTCACGGATGCCCAGTGCTTTCTGAAAAATGGGGTTACATATCTTTATTCTCTATGTAAAGAACTGTACACAACTGCAGCCCCATATGCTAATATTATATAATTTGAGTATTTCAGCTAGCATAGATGGTCTTGACAGCCACAGATTTCCTCTACCAAGTGGCCTGGCTTGTATTTCTTCCAAGATATTACTATTCATTTACCACAGCCCTTTACAGGAGATGCCATAAGATTACAGCATAACTCAGATGGAAGGCAGCTGGCCTAGAAGTCGACTTGAAAGTTGCTCCTCTGTATAGAAAACAAAAAGTTTGCTTTGATAGTAAAATCTTTCTTCCTGTCTTATGGCATTTATGAACCCTCCTCCTTCTTCACAGGCACATATGCATACACATACATGCATGCATGCGCACATACACATACACCACATTTGTTATATCTCCATAATAAAAAGACTAATCTTCTTCAATTAGTGCCAGAAGTGCTTACATTTGTGCCTGCCTATCATCCTTTCTGCTTCCATGGCAATCATAGCAAATGTTATATGGACTGCAGTGAAAGGTGACCTACAAAGGAAAACAAAATAAATATTCCTGAATGGTTTTGCTTCTTTACTAAATGCCAAAAGTAAAGGGGTGCTGAAAGGGATTATGGGGAGTGGGAAAGGGAGCAGGAGAAGATGAAGGTGTCAAAGGCTTTTTTTCCACTTCTTATTCTATCTTAGAATAACAGAAATATTAAGTTGCATTTTCTCTGCTTCTGCTGGAGTACTCCCATGAGACTTGGAGTGGCAATGTTCTCAGCCTTTAGATTTTGAACCTTCCACAGAAACAGCTTTTCTTCTCAGCCTCTCACAGGTCTGAGCACTGTATGTGTTAACAAAAGGAATAAACAAAACGAAGTTTTAAACAGTTTTACTCACAACCCTTCCTCTCACAAGCGTTCAGCTCCCAATAACATAATAATCACATTTATTTTCAAGCTTCCGGGAAAATAAAAGGAGGTAAAGATCTACCATAGGTGTTTAAAAAAAAAAAACCTGTAAAAAAGAACCCCACATCTTTTAGACTTTCTTATTTATAATAAATAATAAAAAATACATCTTTCACTTTCTCTTTAAAGATCAATGGCAAGTATACAATGGAAAGGCTGTTTCCTTTCCATGTGAATTTAATAGCCCAGAGAGGTGACTGATATGACTTGGCCATTTTTATTCTTCACAAAGAAAAGTTATAGAAGCTACCACTGGGGTCACTGGAAGTGTATGCATGTAGAGTTTTTGTGCACTCTGAATCAACTTCTAAATTTCCTAGTGTTTTATATATATATATATATATATTTATTTTTAACCATTTTTGCTGTGAAGTCATTATTTTACATTTGAACATGTTCAGTGTTGGCTCCTGCTATCTCCAGACGGATGGCTCTAAGTTATGAGCTATTCTTAAAGAGCCCTACACTGGGTCTGCAAACATGTCTCCCCATGCTCCAACAACTAATTCTACACTAAGAGTACCTTTTTAAGATTTATAGTAATTCATTGCCAAAATGGGTAATTGAATGACTAGCCCCAAATATTCAAAGAATCTATAATAAAAATCCTAAGATTTCTCTCTCTCTCATTCTGACAAATGCCTTAATAACACAGTCAACAGTGGAAGCCATATTCAGTAGTCTGTAGAACCATAAGCAGAAAGTGAATTGGCACAAAGCTGCTGATGTGACACGTGACATTAGTTTCTAGAGATGGATGACAATTAGACACTAATTAGAACTAGAAAACTTCATAGCTGTAACTGAGTCTGGTCTGAGAAGCCCTGGGCTGGCAGGCTGACCCGTAGGGTCCCCTGCCAGCTTGGGCTGCTCTGATGGGGCTGCACATGCTGCACATAAATAAACTCTGGATCTGTTTGCTCTGGAGTTAATCATTCCTGGGCACACATTCAACCAGCATGCCCAGGAGCAAAAAAAAGCTCAGGAGCAGTAAGCTTTGGAGTTTATTCATGTGCACTAATTGCACGTGTAGATGCATCTGCAGTGATACAAAGGAGTGCTTTTACTATCACATTGTATGATACTGAAAAGAAATGTAAAAGATCACCCCCGCAAAAAAAAGACCAAAAAAAAAAAAAGACCAGGGGTCAACTAATTAAAAGGAACAAAGAATATAAAAACAAGAATGGGATTGAGTTTCTAGGGCAAAAATTATGATCTTAGAAGGCAACATTACACAGAGAGCACCCACAAAGGCATCCAAGCAGAAGACAGTGAATGTAACCTATGGAATTCAACTGAGATGCATGGGCAAACAGTTGAAAAGAAATGTCTCACATTACAAACAACTCTCAACACCTTGTTCAACCTCCTTCATCTAAACCAGGGATGTCCAAATTCCCAACATCTGGGTGCCACATGTAGCATCAGTGTGCAACCTCCAGGCTCCACACCATGCTAGTCATGCACTGTGGCAGTGGGCCTCTGGGTTCATACTCCCACCCCCTACCATGGGGCCAGTCAGTGGTGCACAAATCCTTAGCACCCTCCTTCCCCCACACCTCCCATGTGGCATTGTCAGAGGCATGCTGCGCCCCGATCCCGTCTGTGGCCCCCCATGTGGACTGCATGGGCAGTGTGCAGCCACTTCTCCTGCCACACAGGCAGCACTGGAGGCCTTCCATGCCCCTGCTGCATGGGCAGTGGTAGGGCCCCCCTGCTGCACAGAGAGCACCAGGAGTGCATGAGTTTTCTGGAGCTCTGCAGCTGTGAGAAGTGGCTGCAGGGGCACCCATGCTGGCCTCTCAGGCACTGCATATGGCCTGTCCTCATCTAAACTAGTAAATACCCATACTGGCCAGTATTAGGAGTCTGCTAATAAGAAGATTCTGAATGTGAGGGTTATGAATAGAAAGCACACAGATAAAATGATACATGGAAAAGTATAGCCAGAGACAGGGGATGGGGCACAACTGTGTTCTGGACAAGTATCACAAGTCCCATCAATTCCTAAGGATCATAGTTCAGAAGATTTCCACTGGATGACACCATCCAGGCCCAAGCACCAGCACAAATAAGCCTTTGCCACCTGCACAGGAAGATTTGAATTGTGCAACCTGGGCTTAAGGAAGAGATCTTTCCTTCATGTGGCTGCTGTGAACCTGGTCACTGAGATTAACTACCAAATCCTAAGGAGACCCTATGGAAAGACTCGTAGCATTGAGAGGCCTTGAGAGATTCTTCTTCATTTGGGTATAAAAGAGATGGATGTCATCAGCTTTTGAAATGGAAGGGAAGTGATAAAATCATCAAAATAAGAGCCCTATGGAGAATTTTTTTGTTTATTCCCAGGGAAAATAATGGTAATACAATTTTTTGCTCTCACAGGAACATGCCAAGGTGCCCCAACACTAATTAGAGGAGAATACTTCTGAGCAAACAGAGGTACAACTGCCAAATGTGACAGCTAATAAAGTGTAGCAGACATTTCTTGATGTAAACATCTGGCCATTTGAAACAAGATTAAGGGCTAGAGCCATGGAGGGTGCAGATGCTGAAATGGCGATCATTGCCGTGTTTATTAGTACTCTGGCTGACAGTGAAATTCAGGGTCCCAAGTTAGATGCCCGTGTTTCTCAAACTGTGCACAGTGAGAGGTGGATGCCTAAGAAAGGAATTCATAGGAGCCAGCAAACATTTAGATGAGCCTGGAAGAAATGCCAAAGAATGGGACAGGGTTTAAGTTCTAACCCCTTCGAAGGCAGCTAGGCACTTACAGTTGCTTGGGATTTTCAGCCATAAACCCAATCCTTCCTCAAGCTAAATATTTCTTTCTCCCAAACAAAATCACAGCGTGAGGGCTCTACTACTCCATACACAAGGGTCCATTGGTTAGTACAATAGTTTGGAAGATGGGAGACTTGTTTTCAAATCCTCAATTACCTGACTTGAAAATTTGCTAACCACCAAGCTATGGAGCATTAATGGGAGGAGTCTTTCTCAATCTCTCTTGTTGAAATTGAAGTTATTGCAATCAGCACAAGTAAATAAATACTCATTGGAGGAAGGACCTGCAACCTGATTCTCCTGCAAACTAGGTGAGTGCCTTAATCACAGAGCTCATCTCATGCTTTTTCCTCTCTCTCTCTCTCTCTCTCTCTCTGGCCAAATGCATATTTAATTATTTAGACAAAGTGAGCCAGTTTCAAGAGGAGAGTTACTATGGGATATCCTATGGCCAGTTAGGTAGGGTTCCTTTAAGCTATGGGTGACTTTCGTTCAGTTCTCTGCTTTAATAGTATCAATGGTCAAGCTTGAGTCTCCCAATGCTCTAATCCTGGCTATAACAGGGGGCATGTACAGTCACCCCCACCAAAATCTTCTTGCTGGCTTTTGTGTGCTCTAAAAGTAGCAGAACAGGCTTCACTAGCAAGATAGGCAGGAAAAATGCCTACCTTGAGAATCCAGTCATGGATTTTGAACAACTTTGTGTCAGCAGTCCTTAAGGTCATTTTTCACATGGCCACTGACAGACAGGTGTGTGTGCATGGACTTGAATTTTGAAGAGGACAGTGGAAATAGTGTAGCACATCATCACATCTAACGCAAGATATATTTTTATCCAGTTGAAGAGACTAGAAGATTTGCTAATATGGTAGGAGCCTAGAGCTACATTATTCAGCTTAAGATAAAAGGAAAAACAAATATAACTTTATTCGAATGTGCACAATTTGCTAGATTATATATAAAATAAATAAAATCCCCCCAAACTAGCCAAAAATAGTCAAAATATATTGTTTCATTAATGATGTAGTTATTATAGTTAAATGTACATATCTTATTCAGATTTATAAAACAGCATCTATTTTTCTTGAGTGCCTTAACAGTGCCTTTAGGACTTCAGTATCAATCATTTCAATACCTGAGTTAATATTACCACACCTAAACTGAGGTTTTTAGTTAGAGCTAAAAACAGTCTACAGAGTTGTGAAACAGAAGATATTACCAGGAATGGCTAACAGATGGCTAAATTGCAGAAGAAAGGATAATATGAATAGTGGAACATCATGACCGTTAAAAAGGAGAGAAGAGAGATTGGCAGGTATATGTGAAGAGAGATTAGCAGGAATCAGGTAGACCATAATGGAGTCATGAAGTCAATTGACATTTGCAGTGCTGCTTGATTAGAAATGCTGCTGCCCCTCCCAGGCAGTTGGTTTTATAATTTGGGTAGCACAGGAGTCTAAGGGAGAGAGGGTGCAGTTGCACCACTACACGTCCACCCCTGGATCAGCCCCTGTGTGTATGGACTTCAGTCACCAGTCAGGTTAGAAAGCAGTTGAGTTGGAGCACCTAAGGAAGCATTAAAGTGCCCAAGTCCTTTTGTTAATATTACCTCAATTCATTTTATATAGGTCATCAAACAACCCCTAGAAAAGAATAGCTTACAGTCAGTACTGACCTGGATTTGAACAACCATTATTAACCCTAAATGCCTCCAAGTCTTATTTTCTCAAATTCAGTTATTTTAAATAATAATTAGAAGGAAAAAAACAGACAACTCAGAATATGCAACAGTAAATACTAGGTCAAGATAATTGCTCATGCCAGTTCAGATCAGCTCTCCATTGCAGATGCGACAGCAAGGGAATATGATAACAGTTTTCAAGTATTTGAAAGGCTGTCGAACACAAAGTTGTGGAATGTCCTTCATTGGACATTTTCCAGAAGAAGCTGGATAGATCTCTGTCTGGGATGATTTAGGAACAGCAAATCTTGACCCTGTATAAGATATTGGACCTAGTGAACCTAGACATCCCTTTTAGCTCTATGATTCTGTTCTGTTCTATTCAATCTGAGGTGCAAACCATAATTTCACAGCACAGAAGAAAACCAGACATTTCTAAACTTAGCCTAACCTTGAATGGTGAAGCATTGATATGCTCAACTCCTTCAAATCAATTTTGTTTTCACACCACAACTAAATTACAGGGATGAATCCCAGAGGCTAAATCTTTATATTCCATTAAACTAAATTCCAAACATTGATGAACCATGATATTAGATTCCAACATCATATATTTAAATGGAGTTTAACTTCTTAATTTGAATGTATTGGTATAATTAAATTGTGCAATTCAATCAAAGAGATGTTTGCCACTACTGAAGTTAATAAGGCATAAAAAGTGTGAAAGCAGACAGGAAGCTAAGGTCTATATATACCAAGCATATACTCATGGCTACAACTTAATTTGATTCCTTAGGTATCCATTTAACTCATTTTGCAGCTAGCAGTAACTGCCTACTGCATCTATTGTAAAAAAAATGCATGCCTTTGCAGTACATCTTCTTAGGTAAGATGGTCTCCTTAAGGAAGTACAAGGTAGAAGAGTCATTCACCGCTCGTCATTTTCTTCTGTGATGGAAATATGTTTCATGTGATAGCCATCATTCACAGTTTCTGGTTCTGAATATTCTGGACTGTATCAGACACTGTATTAAACAACACCACATAATTACACAGTCTGCCAAATCCTCAATACAGCTTGTTCCCATATTCTACAACTGATTTTGTAAGACTGAACAATCTCTGAGCAACGTAAGTGTACTGCAGGGAATCAAAACTATGGAAAAATTAGTATAATTTAAGTGTGTGACCCTAGTACTAAAGGAAGGGCACTGTAGGACTCTCAGCATTTTCTTGTGTTATGTCAGTGATTCTCAACCAGTGTTGTGGCATTGCATGCCTTGGGTTTCTTTTGAGGGTGCCACACAGAATTAGCACTGTTAGGTGTACAAACATGATTCACAAGATAAACCCAAAGATTTCAAACAGGACATCCAGAATGTTATTAAGACTTTCTCTGTTGTGGTCTTTCTGAGTTCCTGGCAACAGAAAAAATACTCTATTATTTTCCTATAATTAAAAAATTATTAAAAACAAAGACCTGTCATTTTTGAGGGGTTCCTTAAGTCTAACAAGGTTGCAAACCACTGCCTTATGTGGTAGAGAGCACTTCACTTACATATGTGCATACATGTATTTAAAAAGTTTATACAACTTTTCTCACTTCAACTACAACAGAATAGTTCATTTTCTGGCCAACATAACTTTCATATCACCCTGCTGCTCCTCATGAGTGCTCACCTAGCCAAATTTTCATTTGATCTATTCATGATTTTCTCTAATTCAAAATGAGGTGTGCCCAAACTGGCTTCTTATTTGTGCTGTTTATTCCCGTTTTCAGGGTACAGAACAAGAACAAAAGGGAAAAGGAGACAATAGCCATAAAGAACTCAAATTTGGTTTTCCCCAAAGAGGAAGAAAATGTTCAGCATTGGTTAGGCCTCATCTAGAACGCTGCGTATAGTTTTGGGCTCCACATTTTAAAAAGGACATGGAGGGTTGAGAGGCAGGAAACTAAAATGATAAAGGATTAAGAAGGTAAGCCATACAAGGAGAGGCTGAAGAAAAAAGGTATGTTCAGCTTGCAGAAAAGGAATGTAAGAGGCAGATATCTGAAGGGAAGTTGCAGCAAAAGTAGTCTTATACTGGATATCAAGAAAAACTTATTCACTGGTAGGACAGTAAGGCAGAGGAATAGACTGCCTAGGGAAGTTGTGGAATATACATCACTAGAGTTGTTCATGAAGAGGTTGGATAAGCATTGGTCAGGGGTGATCTAGTAGTAGCTATGCCTGTGCTCAACTGTGTGGCAACCTTTACTGGGACTAGAAAGGAATTATTTTCCTTTCCTGTTGCCATGTGTCAGATTTATTTTCCCTTTTTGCTTTCCTCAGAAGCCATGGGTGCTGGCTGCAGCCAAGACTGAGGATTTTGACTGGGCAAAAACCTGGAGGTTCCTGGCTATAGGGTCTTGCTTTTCTGCTCCAGGTCAGACTGATTACAACACCTAGAGTCAGGGAGAAACTTTACTCCCTGGTTAAACTGGTGCAGATCAACCTGGAGTGGAGGGGGATGTGCCTTACTCTATAGCTGTGGCATGGGAGCCAGCCCTCATCAATGGATATCTTCAGCATATTTTAACAAGCTCTGTAACAGCAGGACACCATCTGTCACTGTGTCCCTGCTTCACTTTGGTAGGTTAAGGTGCTGTGCCTTGTGGCTGTGTAACAGGATTGACTCTATAGGCATGCCCTCACATACACGGGCATGCTTTTTTGCCTCTGGGCACACCACTGCATGTGGGATTTGGTGCAGGGCAAATTATCCTGGGTGGGGTAGGTGAGGTTGGGGCCAGTACAGGTGTTGGTCCCAGCAGCCTTACCTAGGGTCCTAGGGTCTCCCAGAGCAGCAGTAGAGATGATCCAGCTGCTTGGAGCCTGGCTGGACCAGAAGGTAGCTCTGGCTGGTCCGGCTCCATTTCTGGGGGTGCATGCTGCTGTCATGTGCGCTGCCCCCTTTTTTTCCAGCGGTTTTTTTGACATTAGGATCTCCCACTGTCAAATTTTGGCTCCGTGCTCAAATTAGCAGCGTGGTGAATACTTGCACGTGTACCACATGCAGCTTGCGGTGCCTCAAACTGCACGTACATACTTATTTGGACATGTCTTATAGTTTTGATAATAAGCTAGACAAGATCTGTACGGGATAGGGAGGATTTTGCTTTGGGCAGCAGGTTGGACTACATTACCTCCAGCGATCCCTTACAGCCCTAGCTCTCTATGACTCTATGGGAGTGCCCAGACAAGTGCAGATGTTTGTTGCCCCAAGGACAAGTAGCAGCAGCACAAGATACGCTGCTGCTGCTTGTCCCTAGGGAATACCTGTGTCATGCATGGTCTGGCATGTGGCAGGTTACCCTGGGTGGGGTAGGGGAAGGCTGGGTCAACAACTGTGCTGGTCTCAGCAGACTTACCTGGGATCCTGGGGGCATCCCAGGGCTGCAGACATGGCAGAATGCCTGGCCCATCGCTGTTGTGTGGCTCCAGCTGGCCAGGCTCTAGTTTTGGGTAGCACATGCTATCATCACATGTGCCACCCCACTTTTTACTGTAGGCTTTTTTGACCCGGGGATCTCTTGGAGTCAAAGAAACCTCTGCTCTGCAAGGTAGCATCACAGGGAATGCCTGCATGTGTGGTGTGTGGCACTATAGTGCCACATACCGGATGCCCGCACTCATCCGGATGCAGCTATGATTCTGCTACTCACACTGAAGGAAAATCTAAGGCTGCTTCTTCTAACAAATTTTCTGTGTAAGCAGTTGCTGTAGGAACCTTATGAAACTGGAAGGAAGAAGGTTGGATGATGTACCTGATAGTCTCTTATCCAAGACAGGATCCACCATAAAAAGGAATCTGGCCCTACAGGTCTAGGTACAGTTCTTACAATGCTTCCTTCATTTCCTTTAGGTTATGAGGCCATGGCTAAGGAACTGTCACTTTAAGGTTGGCCTTTTTTCTTTTAGCTAGTTAAGGCCATTTTTAAATTTTTATTTTTTCAAGGAACAGCTGTGCAAGACAATATATGGAACAGAAAAAACTCATAAATCAAGCTCCTGCCACTGTCTACATGCAATGCCGTGTTCAAGTATCCAGTATTCAAGGTGTGGTCACACAAACGCTTGCAGCCATTTCAAAACAGGAATGTTTCCCACAGGCATCACCTGGTACTTTCTTATTGTTATCTACGAGGAGCTGGCTGCTCAGCAACAGCACTGGTGCCACAGCCTCAACTAAGTAACAGCCTGCTTTGAGGTAAAGCATCTTACCGTTGAAGCAGAAGAGAGAGCAGAGGAAGGAAAAGGAGAGAAATCCTGGCCTACAGCCATGTGGAAAGACCTGCAATAGCTGTGGCTCATCTGAAGTAATCTCAAGACCCATGCTAGAGATCATCCCCAAATTGAGGGATTGCCAGCAATGAATTGTTGTGTGAACCAAGATGGATTCTAATATGGCAACTTTAACACTCCTCCATCCAATGTTAAAACCTAGATTTGAATTATTTGCAGACACCGAACGATTAGAATATACCAGCTGTTTGGAGAAATTCTCCTATTTGAAGAGGCTCCAACTGTGTGTCCACACCCCTAATTGTATGCAAGGCAGTTTGGCTACATGTAGCCAGGACAGAGTAAACATCCTACAGTAGATTTAAAAACTTCACTGCTGAAGCATTTCAATTTTTACAAAAAGCTTGCCTAGCTTAAGCATAGGCTGGAAATTAAACAAGGTTATTTGCTTATGCAAATCTGAATTTGGGCCTTAAAAGTTGTCATGTTAACTGCTCCAAAGACCTATAGCTATAAAAGCAAAGGTCCGTGTGTTACAGCACGTGTGCCTGGTTACCAGGTTGCTACTATAGAGGAATTTTTGCCCATATTCCAAAACACTTGATATAAACAAACATTGAAAAGATTTGTTGAATATAAAAAATTATATATCTTGTTCTGCAAAACCAAGAGATGGTTACAATGACAGTTTGTGTATGTGTAATGGAATTGAATAAATAATCATCTATTGAGAATGGAATTAGTCACTAACCCTTCCTCCCACAAGGCTAAATTCTGCTTACTGCACTGAGAACACATTTACATACCTGTAGTTACACTATTGAAAGCATCAGAAACAGCTCTACTGGATATTCCTATTTAGACTTAAGGGGTCAAGCATTTTTAATGAATGCTAAGCAATAGGGAAGGAATAGATGGATACATAATAGACAATAAAACATTGGCAACTAGAAGTGAAGTCTAACTACCTTATTCTTCATTTTTACTTGCATCTGGGTTTTATACAGTTGACATTTTAAATGACTGCTTTACACTCAACTGCCTTTATTGCCATGCCAAAGCCATCACTGTTCTTCTACTAGTCTCTGCTTTGTTTTTAAATAAAGTAGTAATTACATTGGGATTATTTTGGCGTATATGATTGGATTACTGTTTGCTACATTACTGGAACACATGCTTTAAAACACCTCATTTTACTATGCCTTTGTAACTAGGAATTGAATTCCCTATCTTTCTATGTGCATTAGTGAAGGCAGTAATAGGTCATGCTTCAGAATGGCAAAACTACAGGAGTACACATTTAAAACTTCAGATTAAATCGAGTTTGTGCTTAGCCATCATCTTCCCATCTATCTGTTTGCAACTCATGCCATATTAGTGTCCTTTTCCTTCCTTAGTCTGTAACTATCTAATGGATGCAAAAAAGAAAAAAGCGGGGAGGGGGAGAGGGAGAGCTGAGTTTTAGAACTTCAAACAGCTCCTAGAACATATACAGTTTGATACCATGCCCCTTGGCCCTGACACCCTTTCCATCTCCAATTTAAAAGAAGATAGGTCAAAATTCAGTTCCTTCCCTCTTCTTCCCTATTCCCCCAGCCACTACACTTCGTATTTGGCAAATATAGAACATTTCTTGGTAAGGAAGACTGGTTTGTTAGTTTTTCCATCAGGAACTTGGTCACTAAATTTCATAATAAGGAAGCAGGGTTTTCCCAGCTTGTTTGTTTGACATGCAAGAGGGGTATTTGAACTAATGGGATACCCCCCCCCCCCAACCCAAAAAAAAAAGGGAAAAAAAGCCCGGGCAAGGGCAAAAAAAAGAAGCAACCGGAAAAGTTAAAGTTGTTTTAATTTGTCACAAGTTCCCCAGGAATAATTTAAGCCTCTCTTCACCTGATCTCAAAGGCTGTCATTCATTGTGAACTGTTATTAAAATTGTACCCAATATCCAGAACTGAGAACTTATTTTAAGGAAACAGTTAAGGATCCTGATGCGATGCCCCTTGAAATTCAAACTCACTTTTGATTTTAATTATAGTATTAATGTGTAGAAAGATGTTAAGACAGGATTTACAGAATTACCCTATGGCTTCACTCATCTAGCTTCTAACTGAAAAAAAGTTTGCTTTTTGACAGATCAGGTCACGTGATTAGTTTCAATTTAAACACAGTGATAAAGGTTTGATGGCATGCAATCTCAGATCAAGTGAAGCAAGCAAGAATCAATAAGATGATCTGGTTTGCGTTATAAAATAGCATACTAAGGAGAAATGAGTGGAGACTACTGCTTCATTTTTCCACTTTCTTTATTGTCAACAAATTTATATTTAAAATATTAACGTCCAAAAATGTGTGTGTAATAAATACTTCATTTTGGGCTGTAATAAATAAAAAAAAATATTAACAAGGAATGCACTTTGCCAGCCACAAATGTGGGTAGTTCTTGAAAAAAAATAAAATAAAATAAAAAAAAAAAGAAAAAAAGATTATGGCCGTAGTTCACAGTTAAGCAGCTAAAAGCTGCTTGTTACAGCTGTTCCACAACAGGGAGCTCTCCCTACTTGCCCCTTCCAAAAATGTATTCACAGTTTAAGTCCTCCATCCAAACTGCTCATTATGGAGCCAAAAGTCACACACTGCTGAGTTTAAGACAAAAAAATCTTTAAACGTGCATGACACAAAAGCTACAGTCCAAAGAACTCCTTGTCACACCTATTTAGGTCCACCAGTAGGTTCAAGGCCTCTGTCTGGTCCCAGCCCAGCACACCACGAAAGTCTAGTTTTCGTACCACCGCTCATCCATCATCAACATACCAAATCGCTCCACTGCCTCCACTGCAGATTTCACAGTGAAAAATGTCCTTTTGGTTTAAGAAAGTCAGTCCCCTTTAGTTGCACCTTTGCAGCAGCATATTCAGTGCATATTCCATTCTGTTTTTCAGTTCCAAAGAACATCCAGACATGAGAAGAGTTGTCAGACGAAACGTCGTTGAAATCCTGTCTTCATTGATGTAGGTAAGGAGGTACTCCTCATTTTGATTGCAGATGATTATTTTTGTGTGATCATGGTAAAAGTTCACCTGCAGGAAAAAAAAAAAAAAATACAAAAAACTCCTGATTATACTTTTTCCTCTAGCAACACTGAGGCTTAGCATGAAATGGAAAGTCACCAGCTCAGATGTGCAAGCATTTGTTGTTACACGCACATATATTGAGCTCTGTTCTACAAGAACTCACCTGAAATGTGCCATCATTGAAGAGCATCATTAAGGCTTTATCAGATTTTAGCCACTGTAAGAGGTAAAGCCTGGGCCTGCGAACATCAGTTAGGCTAGGCAGATCCCCTCCCTAGAAAGAGAGAAGAGCCATCGTTGTCAGCTTATGCTTTGTGCAAGTTCCACTGTCTACAATTCAGGTGCTGAAGAGCCACAGACTTACATCCATGAGGTTCTCCTCCATGTAATGAGAGAAGTATTTCAGAACAGTTACTTGGCTGATGAATTGTTCAGGAGCATCTGTAGCTGGAAACACAGAGCACTGGCCTAACTCAGCATAGTAATGGACTGTCCTGAAAGAAAGAAAAACCCACAAATATTAGTCAGATGTAAGCTCAGGAGTAACATTTTTGGTAGCCAGAAAAATAAATCTGTTTCTAATAACTGAAGCATTTACTTTTTGTCTGGTAGAAGGCTCATGTGTGCTCCATTGTTGAAAAGAACACCAACAGTGTGATCTGACAGCTGATAGCCAAAGCCATATTTGTTAGAGTAGTCCACCCATTTTGTAACCCATTGGAAGGATGCTGTCAGCTGTTCCTTGGGAATGCCATCTGCTTCTGGCATGTTCTCGAGGCAGCCTCGCAGTACCCTTGCAACTGTATCAGCAACACTTCCCATCGTGCTGTCTTCCAGGCCTGGAAAATGCAAACAAAACAGGATTTCAGTATGTAGACAACATCACGCAGTTATCAGTTTGTCTTCAAATGCCCAATCTACACCCAAGAAGGATCTGAGCCTTGCCAACCCTGTCAGGTTTAAGCAATTTCCAAAACAAGGAACTCTAAACAACAATTATTTTCAGAACAAAAAGGATACTTGTTTTAAGGTGGAAAATCACTTATTTGATCCCTATATCTGTTTTACATCAATTTTGGCAAAAAATTAGTGTTGAATTCTGTTCTCTACTCACATTCGCTGCTACTGCTGCAGCTTCCCAGAGTTCCTCTCACTATCATTCGAATGGAGTCTCTGGTCTGTTTGGTTTCTGCAAGCATTCCAGGTTTGGCTACTGTCGTGTTAGGAGCCTGGTTTTCCTAAAATAGGAAATGTATTTATGTTGATACTTAAATGCACAAGTCAAAGTTTTTTCTGCATAGCTCATATTAGACCTCCCTAGAATGTTCAGCATCAGACAGCCACCATTAAAAGGTAGTAAAGTAGTCTACAATGTGTTTTCTTGAACTGGGATGAGGACACTATCAGCATCAGTTTACTGAGAGTTTAGTAGCATTGTGTTTTCATTCTTTATGAAATTTGCTTGCTTAACTGGGATAAAAAGCCATTTTTATTTAACAAATCTGAGTTGTGAATGGGAACACTAGAGTCTCCAAAGTTTATAATTGTCACAGAATTTATATATTTTATTCTTAAATTAAATAGTTTGGAAAGAAGTATCTTGTGACATTCCTTAAGTGTGTGTGATGGTACATAAATGATAATGAAGTCTATTATAATTCTGAGATGCGGAGCAGATATTCTATACTCCTCTAAGGTTACCATACAGAAGAGAGGTAAGATATGTTTAAACTCTCTTACAATATAACTATTAATCATCTGATGTTGGTTATAAGGTAAATAATATAATATTTTCTGAGACAGCCATTTATCATCCCACCCCAATGAACTGAAATAAATTTGAACGTACCTCATCTATTCTGTGTTTCAGGGGCTGCTGGGTTATTGACGTCTTTTTCAAATCATGTCTAAGCTTGTAGATTTCTTCATCTTCTTTAGGTAGTTTATCTGTGATTAGAAAACAGCTAAAGTATTTAACAATGCATATAAGTACGCTTTGCAGTATATTGCACACTATAAATACCCTAAACCTGAAAACAAGGGTTGAATTTATGATGTACAAGTTGTTCTTGTCTCTCCTTCCTACAGCATTTTCTCCCCACCTGGAATATACCCAGACTCTCACAAAGTAGACATGCCATTATACCCAATGATCATCAACAGTAGTGGGTGTAGACAGGAACACTAGATTATTAAAAGTCCTAAATAAAAACCTGCCACTATGTCATCAAATATGTTCTCATTAAGGCTGTAGGCTGCAGCCTACAGCCTATATACCTGTCTACACCTAGGTGATAAACAGGTCAAACTAATCCCTTCATGGACACAGGAAAGCAGTTTCCCATACTTCTTGGGGGATGCAAGGCCTCCATCACTGCCATGACATTTGCTTTCATGTACTGATAAATACAAATGCAGTTATATACTTACTGTGTGTATCAAAGTATCTGGCTTTTTCCTTTTTACCACCAAAAAGAGCAGCAGCTGCTTTTTTGAAGAAATTCTTAGCTGGACTTGACAGATGAAAATCAGGAACAGTGTGACAACAGCTAGCAGAAAGTCTCTCTGGTGTAAAGCCCTGCAGAAATGAAATGTAAAAACCAAGGCTCAGACTGTAGGAGTACATTTAAGTCAGAGAGAATGCTTTTGAGCCAAAAAAAGTGTATGATACAAACCTGTACAAAAAAGTCATGTCGAATTATGTCATCTAAGGTAGGTCTGTCTTCAGGATTTTTTGACAACATGCTAGCTATCAAGTGCTTTGCAGGGGCCAGTAGAGATGATGGCAGAGTGTATCTTGCTTCCCTTATACATCTGTAGGTTTCTTTAAGGTTTGTAGTTTCAAATGGGGGTCTTCCCAGTAGCATGGTATACCTATTTAGGCAAGAAGAAAGAAATTCTCAGTACTTCAATAACTGAAGCCACTGGGAAATGGTTGAAGGGGCAGGGACAGGAAGAAGGGTTACAATGCGTTTCAAAGGATCAAAGCTACTTACATTACACAGCCCAAGGCCCATATGTCAGATTCACAGCCATGCCCTTGTTTGTTAAGGACTTCTGGAGAAAGGTAATTTGGTGTGCCACAGATGGTTCTGAAAGGCAAAGCAATGGAAGAGTTAATATTTCTCTTCTGGGTTGAAATACAAAAACGTATTTTCTAAAAGTCAAATTTATGCTCAATCAAGATTTGGGCAGGAACATTAGAAGCCCCTGGTAAAAATATTACCAAGCAACTGTAATATTAATATTCAGAGTCTTTCAATATGCAAGAAAGGCCATGCTAAGTTCATATCTGCAACATTAGTCATAAATCCTCCCCTCTAGAGCTCACCAGTTGAAAGGGAAAAAAAAGCAAAACTATGCAACAGTGCGCTATTACATGAAGGAAAATTCTGACCCACGGATCACGGGTGTTTCTTTTTGCTTATAATTCTCATTTATAAATAGCGTTGAGTTTATGCTAGCCCCTACGTTCTTGGGACTCCTACCTCCTCCTGTGTTCCAGAGGTTCCAGCCTTGCTGCCAAGCCAAAGTCACCCAATTTCAATTCCATAGTTTCATTAATGAAGAAGTTACCTACAATAAAATTAAAAGAAGAGCTGGTGAGAATCTTTGTTGCAACATAGGAATGCATTAGCTGCGAGTGCTGAGTCATACTTTCAAACAAAGCCAGCAGGTAGCCAAGCTTTTTTTTTTTTTTTTTTAATGAATACTTAGTGTCATAACAAGCGTTCCAAGTTTCCATTGCAAGAGATCGGACCCGATTCTATCAATTAAACCATCAGTGTGCAAATGTCTAATAGTATAATATAAATTTGTGCTGAAGTAGTCCATTTTTTAAAATCAGTGCAAGGAGCGACTTACCTAGTTTAAGGTCTCTGTGCAGGATTTCCTGTTCATGAAGATACTTTAGCCCTGACACTATCTGCCTGAGGTAGTATCGTACTTCTGGTTCGGTCAATACCTTCCTTGCTTTCAGGATATGAGCCATCGACTAGAAAAAAGGCACAAAAAAGGTTAGTTAAGAGGCCTTGAGTAAGTTTTACCTTGAAAGAAAGCAAAGCCAACATACAGAAAAATGACGACCTAATAAAGAAGGTATGAAATATACCTTTCTTATATTACACATTTACATTAGCTGCAGATTCCAGGTAAGTGAATAATGGATTTCTCCCAGCTGATGCTCACCCTTCTGCTGCAGTACTCCAGAAGAATGTATATATTTTCTTTGTCTTCAAAGTAGTGGTAAAACTGTACAACATGTCTATGATTAAGCATTCTGTGCAGCTCAATCTCTTTGTCAATCTGAAGGGATAAAGAATGAAGGTTGTTACCTTCGCTGCTCTCTGAGGAGACAGCGCCAAAGCACGTAAAACGTTTCAGGAACAGGGATGGGCAATCCAACACACAAAGAGATTTTTTTAAGCAACAGTCACTCATGCACACACGCACCTTTTCCCTTTGATGAGGTTTAGCTACGCGACTGTGGGGAATGATTTTTGCAGCATAGACTTTGTTTGTTGTCAGATCAGTCATCTCATAACACTTGGCAAATCCACCCTGCAGAGACATGCAAAGAAAAAAAAGGCAATTATGTCAGGCATGAAAGAAGTCCCAGGTTTAGTCACTAGGCAAATCATCTGTTAGTCAGGAGGATTTAAAGGCAGGTGTAACTTCTTCTGGTATCAGATGAGGTGGGGGAGGTGTGTAACACTCCCAAATCCCACCACTCTGACCTGGGATCTTTAACTGCCTGCAGAGGAGGAGGGAAGAGGGCAGGCTAGGGCCCCGCGTGGTGCAGAGAGCCAGCTTGGCTTCGTGTGCCCCACGCATCCCTGGCTCGAAGCAAAGCGATCCCAGGCAGTGGCAGGGCACAGACGCCCCTTGGCACGTTGGAGAAGGGAGGCAGCCCCTCGCCAGGTCTGCAAGCCACAGCCCTGGCACCGGCTCTTGCCCACTGCCAGAAGCGAGAAGAGAGGGAGGTGCGTGGTGGGGGGGGGAAGAGGCAGGAAGCCCCTTCCCGCCAGCCCCGCGGATCCGAGCCCGGGGCCAGCTCCGCGTGCAGGCGGCTCCAGGCCGCGCTCCGGCCATTTACCTTCCCGAGCACCTTGCCGCGGCAGTAGCGCTTGCCAGTCGTGGGGTCAGTAATAATCCGCGAGACCTCGGCAGCGGCGTGCGAGTGGTGATGCTGCTGCTGCTCCTCCGGCTTCTTCCTGCGGGACTCCCCGCTGCAGGCTCTGCTCAGCGCCTGCTCGCACATCTTGGTGCTGGCGCTGCTGCTGCTGCCGCCGCCGCCCGGCTGGTACGCGATAGTCCTCAACAGCTCCATAGCCAGTTGCTCCGGCCCGCGCCCCTCCGCACCGCACTGTGCGAAGCGCCCGCGCCGGCTCCCCTGCTTTATAGAGCGCGGCGGCCCCGCCCCGCGACGTCACAATAGGCCGCTTCAGCCCCGCCCCTCGCGTGTCCGCCGGGTTCCGAAGGAGCCGATCAGAGCGGTTGTGGCGCTCCCCACCCCTCCCTTCCCTTTCCCCTC
>NW_017728909.1:37898267-37908512 GCF_001723895.1 Crocodylus porosus
CTGCCGCGGGAGGGGGCGGGGGCGTCCCTCGGTTGCCCCCGCCGAGGGGCGTCTGCGCGGTGTAGGGCTGACTCGGTGGTGCGGACAAAACGCGCTGGGCTGGGGGGGAGCGGGACTGGAGGTCACAGAGCAGAGACGATAGCCTGGGGCCCGGGGGTGCGGAGGCGAGCGAGGAGGGCCACAAAGTGCCAGGCGCCTCAGCGTGCACTGCAGGCGCGGGCTTGTGACAGGGGCCCTCAGGGGCAGGCTATAGCAAGGACAGGCGCCACTTTGAGGGGAGGGGGGGATGATGTTTAAAGGAGGCCTGAGGCAAGAAGAATGGCTATTTTGGATGAAAATCAACATGTCTTTGGAAGTGCAGAGAAACCAGAATGTTTCTTGGCCTGCAAAGGAAACCACGGGTCTTGCAGGGCAGCAGGTGGCAAACTCCCCCCCCCCCCATTGCCTGCTGCACCTTCTGGTGCCTGTGCCTGAGAGATGTGCCCCAGTCAGTCTGAAAGCACTGCTCTTCAGGGGTGCCATGAGCAGGGCTAAGGACAGAGCTGTTTAACCAGGGCTAAGGTGTGCGAACAGGATGCCTCCTTTGGCAGGGTAGACCTAAGGGAGAGCAGGAGTGACACCTGGTGGAATAGACGTAGCCCACACACAGACAAGGCTTGAAGAAAGTTTCCTGAATTAATGAATGGTCATGGACTAGGCCAGCAGTTCCCAAACTGACAGATTACGCGCAGGTCCAATTTAAAACCGTACAATCTTAAGTACCACCAGGGAATTTTTGTGATATAAAGTAGTTGTAATAAATCTGTTAACACATACCACTGACGGGTTGTCTGCGTACCACTGGTGGTATGCATACCACAGATTAGGAACCGCTGAACTAGGCTCTTACCATGACCCTGCAACGTTCACCAGCTGTGGCACAAAATGTGCAATAGACTGCCTGTGGACTCGTCATCACTGGCGGTGCTCAAGAAGAGGTTGGACAGCCGCTGGTCAGGGGGGATTTAGGCCTGTCTCTGCCTGTGTTCTGCTATGGGTATTTCCCAAGCTTCTGGGTTTTACTGGTTGCCTTTGCCCTTTTCTGCTACCTGGGTCAGGGTGTCTTAAGCCTTCCTCAGGGCACTGGGTGTTGGCTAGAGCTGAGGCTGGAGAGTTTGACTGGGGTGTGCCAATATTCCTGCTGGGACAAAAGCCAGAGGTTCCTGGCTTAGAGGGTCTGGTCCCTCCACTCAGTCACACCGATTCCCAGATCTGAGGTCAGGAAGGAATTTTACTCCATGGTCAGGTTCGGCTCCGTGGGCGGGGGTGCCTTACTCTAGCGGGGGGGACATGTCCCTCGACCCAGGATCTCTTGAGCATATATCGACAACATTTCATAGAAGCAGGATATTGGCTGCCATGGTTCCCCTCTTTTACCTGTGGCACGTTAGGGTGTTAGATCTGTATTGTGTTTGGGTTGAAGGCAGTCTTATGTATCATTTACATGTATTGTTTATAGTTTGTTTGGGGTAGTTTGGACCGAGAGTGTCCTGCCTCAGGCAGGGGGTTCAACTAGTTGACCTCTGGAGATCCCTTCCAGACCTATTTCTCTATGACTATGTGCATGATTGTTCTTGAACTTGATAGGACCTACAAGAAATTCTAATAATATTTTACTTGCCCGTCAATATAGCTATAGCTACTTGCATCTTTCTTTCTGGGGGTGTTTGGAGTTTCTGAGAAAGGAATTGTGGCTGCGCACTAGCTGTCCGTGGCAGCTTGTGTTCCCTATGCTTTGTTACTTGGGGGAATGAGGGAAGGTTCATTCCAGGTTCCACTTCCTAGGGCTCCGCATTTTGATCTCCATGCCTGAGTTCACTGTATGCCTGCCATACCCTGATCTACAGAGGATATATTGCTGAGTGTCAGTGAGGTTCTTGGCTGAGCTGACATAAACCTCCCTCTCAAACAAGTAAATCTATAGTGATATTCCCTAAATCAGGAGCACTTAGGAAATCACTCAATTCAGGAAGGGCTCTGAATGCAGGAGTTCTTTGTTCCTATTTTCTTGTTTATTCTTGCTGCTAAAGTTGTTTTCCAATATCCCCTCGATATCTGGCATTTGCGCTCTTCTATAATACATAATAGTTTCAACTGTTAGGATGATCCTGCTGGGCTGAAAGAGTCTGAACTTGAGGTATCATTCTGATACCAAGTTGATGTGGTTTTAAATAACTCTGAACAGCTCTCTTGACCTTGGTCCAAAGCAACGCTTTATACAGTGTTTGCCATCCTTGGGAATATGGACTGATTTTCATGTAGTGAGGCAAGTGCCTAGAAGAATTCTTGTTCATGCATTTCTGTGTCTGAGACCCTGGTAAGAATATGGGGCAACAGGATAGAGGGGAGGGAAATGAGTGCCCAATTGATCTAGCAATAAACAGAGCTGCTGTGCTTTTCATTTCACTCTCTTTCATGGAGTGAAGCCATCCATATAAGTCCATGGGGAAACAGGATAGTGCTGAATTTGTGCCTTCTCCAGAGAGTGGAGAGCACTCAGACTCTGACTTGCATGCAGTGGTGACAACACTAGTCTCAGCTGGAAAGACAGATATAGATATTAAATACATTTCCTTTATGAGAATGAGGTCACTGCAGAACTAGTCCAGTGTTCTGTTCGAGTATGATGACAAGAGTGACAACCTTTCTGACATCTTGCTGGCATCCTGGCCAGGCAGCTGGATAGGAAGGGTGGATAAAGGAAACTGGAGATGAGCAATTTTTTCTTTTCTTTTTTACGATATAACTAAGGGGAGCTTGGGAGTCAAGGCTGAAGCCTAGTTCTGATTTTCAGTACTTTGTCTCTGGCTGCCCTTGCTTTGAGAGATATCTCTTTTGATCACAGAAATGATTTCTATCTCAAGAAGTTGCTCTGTAAAGGTGAGTCTTGTGTAGGGACTGTTTAGAGGAGAGGTTCACAGCTACCGGACCATGGCCCAGTACTGGGCCACGAAGGGTTGGCTGCCAGGTTGTGGCACAAGCTTCTGTCGCCAGCAGTCACATGCAGGGTTAAAGCTGGGCAGCCCCGGGAGGGAGGCAGCCTGCTCCATGCGCCCTGTCCCGCTCCTGCCTCCATGGCCACGCCTGGCAAGGTGCTGCCCGTGGAGCAGGTGCCAGGGCCTGTGCCAGGCTAGATAGGACTGCCCAGCCCCACCCGCAGCTGGGAGCAGGGGAAATGCCTGGGGAGGAAGGTAGGGAGGCAGCTCCAGTGCTTGCTCCCAGAGAAGGCAACAGAGCCCCTTCTTCCCAAGCAGCTCCACCTGTGTAGCCCCCTCTACTGCAGGGTCCACTGGTGCCCGCAGCTACAATGCCCCAACCCGATCTGACCCCCACAACCCCCCCATGTAAAAATTAAATTTAAATTATAAATTAAATTTAAATATGTAAATTAAGTTGCAAGTCCGCAGTATAAAAAAGGTTGGGAACCCCTGGTTTAGAGCACACAGGGTATGTCTACACTGGTGATTATCAACCAGGATGCTACAGCACTCTGGGGTACCTTGAAATATTTTCAAGGGGTGCACCAATACATCAGCTGACTATCCATTCGGCACTGATAAAAGGAGAAATTACGTTATCAACTATTCCCTTTTTTGGTCACTGTAGCTGTTAATTATGGCCACATGCCTAGAACACCTTAATGAGCATAGTCTGATCCCTGCATCCCACTGCCAGCTCAAGCCTGTAGCAGACTGCAGATCCCAGTGAGCAGTGGGAGGGGGTCCTGGGAAGCAGTCACAGGGTGCCACGCTCAACAACAAAGGGATCGTTACCGGCTCCTGCTGCTGCAGCTAGTGCCACTCATGGCAATGCCACATGCACAGCAGGGGCCTGAGTGTCAGGGCTGTCACAGAGGCATTGGGCTGCATGTGGGTGGGGTGGGGTAAGGCACCATGCAAGAGAGATTCCACAATCCTGGGCACTGGGCGCCTTTGCAAAAGCAGCTTCTCCCTGGCAGCTGCAGGAGCTTGGCTGCATGGGGCTTGACAACACCGAGGCAGCGGCATGCTCTGGGGCTCCAAACATGACCGGCACCACTGTCCACATGAGGGTCTGCCCTGCCCACCCAGGACACTAGCATGAGCTGCACAGGGAGCAGGACTGCAGGTAGCAGCCATGGGCAAAGGGGCAAATGTGCATGGGAATAAGGCCGGAGCAGGCAGGAGGTATCTGTATGTGGGTTATAAATGCAAAACAAACAAACAAAAAGGTTTATTTTTTCAGTAGATTAAAAGGCCTTGCACTATTACTAAATATTGGTCATTGGCTTGGTATCAGCTGATATGGTTGGTTAATCATCAGCTATTGCAGTTGTCCGAGAAAATCTTTGTCGGTGCACAAGCGCATTGTGGGGTGTTATGCAAAGTTAGCACATTAGGTGTGCAAGCACAATTCACAAGATAAACACAGAGTTTTCAAAGAGGAATCCATAATTCTGACTTGTGTTCTTTCTGAGTTCTTTGCACCAGAAGAATTGTTCTATTATCTTTTTGTAGTTAACAATTGAGAGAAAGCGAAGAGCTGGCATTTTCCAAGGGGTACCTTGAGTCTAGTGAAGGGTACTCTGAATCTAAAAAGGTTGAGAGCTACTGGTTTACACCATGGCAGTGATGTGTCCCAGCCAGGGTGTTTCCAAACTTGTTCACACACACCAAGCCCTGAAATAGTTCAGGGAAGACGCTCAGTCCTTCTGCAGCTGTTCTCAAGACCTCAGTCTCCAGCTTACTTAAGAGTGACTCCTGGGAACAACCCTGAAGCAGCCTTGCCAGTAAATTTCTAGGCATGGAGCATGTCAGTGAGCAGCAAGGGGCTTGCATGCTTGGGACACACTGCAGCCACAGGGCAGGAGTTGATTACATGTTTGTTTACTACTGTTGGGGTGGGGGTTTGGTTTTTTTCTTCAGATTTTAGAGTTTTTCTTTGTTTTTATAGGCAACTGGTCTAGTCGGTCACAAAGGATGCAATAGCAGGTTCCTGGGTGTATATTACCCAAGTGGCTTTTGTGTCAGTCTCAGAACATCTCCACTTCACATTTGTGTTGAAACAGATCGCAACATGCTCTTATTTGTTTCTTTTGTGCCACCATGTGGATAAAAGAAAAAATACAAAAAGAGGGAATATTTTAGCATCCACAAGTACAGTACACATCCTTATTCCATGATCCCTCAACAATCCTTCTACCTACTCTCCAACAGTTCCCTTAATACATGGGTCTTCTCCCCATTTGAGTCTCCAGTGAAACTAACTGCCTTTTTTGTCTGTAATATTGTAGTAAATACAAGTTACTATTATCAGTACTATTTTACTGTGAGACGTTGAATCAAGGAGTCAGGACACATGCTGATATGTATTCTTGGCTCTGAAACTGAGTAACTGGGTGAATCTTGCAGTGTTATTTGTTATATAAAGAACAAATAATTTTCCTATAGTTAATCTTTCCATTCATAAATTGCTTTGATCTCCTTGGTGAAATTGTGATAAGAGCGTATCATATTGAAATAGTCCAGGCAAATGTATGTTATTGCTCACTGTATTAAGTTCATTTTAAAAAACAAAACAAAACATAGTTTTGTTCTGGCTAACAGGTAGTAAAGATTCATTGAAATCAACTTCAGTGAAACATAAGTACATGCTTACAGCTAAGTATACACTTAAGTGTTTCCCTGAGTAGGGATAGTGTTACTTGTTTTACATGCTTTTTGATGCTTTGCTAAAGCAAGGTCTTGAAGCAGTATGATCTGAATCCTGTCCCCCATATTGCATGAAGTTCTGGGTGGCCAGAGTGACAACTGTGAAGTTTGAGCTCTGCAAGAGGCATGGATATTTTGGGGGGTGACATTTTTTTATTGGGCCTACTGCTTGGTTGGAAGAGATTTTAAATAAATTTGAAGGTAGATTGAGACTGGTCTGAAATTTCTCCCAACCATACAGTTGGTCCAATAAAAATATATTGCACCCAAATTCTTGCATATTTCCTGGACAATTGTGGCTACAACATCACTCCAATACTGCCAAAACTGAGGTAACGGTATTATTAGTGACTCTTTCCTTGAGACAGATGACAGTGGGAACATGCATTAGCTTTCAGGGGCTGAATTCATGTTAATTTCAGTAAGAAGTGAAACAAAACAGTTTCAGTAATGAAAAATGTCAGAAGCTTATGCTCCAAAAATCTGAATGCATTTCTGAATCTTTTTTTCTTTATGGCTTGGACCCTTTCTGATTAACTGTTTCTCCTACCTATGACTTTCATGATTCTTCACCAGGTCAGATACTAAAACCCAATCGCAAACAGCTACTTAGACACTGATGATTGAATCCACAAAGGGTTCAGACACCCAACTGCAATATTTAGATGTTCATGAGATTACAATCCCTCTGCCCCCTTCCCCCAGCCTCTTCACTTGGCTGCTCTCTAACTTTATTGATGCCTGTGCTTATGTTGGTAAAGTTTCCATGGCCATGTCCACATGAGTGTAGATGGTTGTTTCACTGTGGACAAGCAGCAGTGGTACACCTTGTGCTGCTGCTACTAGTCCCCGGGGAACACCCGTGCCATGCGTGCTATTGGTGGGCTAGGGGAGGCTGGGCCCAGCAACTGTACTGCCCTAGCAGTCTTACCTGGGGTCCTGGTCCTGGGGGCCTTAGGGAAATGCAGCTCTGGCACTCCTGCAGCTGGGAGCTTGGCCCACAACCAAAGTGTGGCTCCAGCCAGCCAGGCTCTGGTTTTGGGCGGTGCATGCTGCCCTGTATTTTTTTAGCATGGGTTTTTTTGATCCTAGGATTTCCCAGGGTCAACCTTATTCTCCCTCTCCTCCCCCCCATGCTGTAAGGCAGCAGCACAGAGAATGCCTGCACATGCAATGTGTGGTACTGCAGATGCGTCTGTGGCATCACATACCGCACAGCCATGCTCATCTGGACACAGCTCATGTGTCTTACTTTATGCTGGCAAGCCATTGGAGATTCTAGGGATAGTGTCTTTCACTCCTAACAGTTTAATGCATTTGATTTTGTATAAATAATTAAATATTTACTGGTTCTGGGACTTGAACCTGAATCTCTCACATCTTACATGATTGCTATGGCCATGGGACTACCAAAAGAAAGCAATCTTTTGGCTTTTTCTCACTTGATCCAATAAATTGTTTATACAACAGTGTCAGCCAAAGGGACTGAGATGTGCCTCACCCTGGATTACCCAGCAGACTGACATTTAGGGCACTGGGCCAAATAATACAGAATGTGGATTTGAAAATAGGGCTTCCCCTTTCTAGGTGACTGTCCTAGCCACTTCGCTCCTGGGTGCAAGGGGTGCCTACCTCCACAGAGGATTCATAGTTAGATGAGAGTCTTGAATGGAGGTTGGTGCTAGCTACTTAGATGGGTAGCTGTTAGGAAATGCAAAGGAGAGGGCCAAGCCCATTCAGCTAGCTTAGGTGGCTCTCTGATTGTTTGGAATCCTATTCCTAAGAAACTCCTCTCCTCATGGAAGAAGCCTGGTCACCTAACCTGGGTTGTAAATTCTACTGAGCAGCAAGCCAAGACTGTGTTAGGTGGTGTGACACTAGTTCCTGTTGTGGATTTAGGCCCAAATCCCTTTATCTACCTGGCTTCCAAAAGCCTAAACTTCTTAGCTGCCTCTCTCTTCCTGCAGCAATATTCCAAGTGGCAGGCTGGAGACCTATACTTTCTGGCTGTATACTTTAAATATCATCTGTCTCAGGCTTTCTTTGGTAACCTGCAAGTTACAAGAGTGTTAGGAGCTAATGAATGCAGACGTTCTGTTATGACACCAAGGTGGTTTTAATCAGCGCTGGAACTTTAGATCCACAAAAAGGCAGTAAAATCTTTGTCTAAACTTCTTTGTGTTTGGTTCATTCAAGTTTGGGGCTGAAATCTGGGCCATTTCTTTTTTAATCTGAACTAATGCTCCGATGTTACTAATGTGCATCAGCAGTCTTCACCAGTTCACCTTACAGAATCATTGATACAAGCTGACACATTTGTCAGTCTTCTCTCCCTTTGCCTTTTACCTGTTTGGCTTCCTTCTTTCATCTTATAGTTGTCCAACCCCTTTCTCTCATTTCTTCATGGCTCAAGTTATATTAAATGCATTTGCCAGTAACATGGCATGGGGCCCCATCTGCTGGTGAAATGCTATTATGACACATCCAGTTTGCACTTTAGTTAAATTTACTACACTTATTTTCAAACTAGCCAAGGTACCTAGCTTCGCACGGGTTGCAGTAATTAAATTTTATTTTTTTATAAAAATATTTTCATTCTATCTTATTTCCTGGTACTAATAAACTGTGTGTATGTGTTCACATTTTTCTATCCCAGTTTATGACAGTGTTTGACACTTTTTTAAATCCGTGTAGAGCTGGAGGATAGACAATGTTGCATGTTTTGCCATCTGGTGCCAAGATGAAAAGGTTTTGCCGTTGCCAACTCTGGAACAACCAACATAGAGTTGGCCACAAGAAAAGCATGTGCTTCGCAGGTTGAGGCCAACAACTTTGAGTGATTGTCCCTGTGCTTTGTTGATGCTCATGGCAAAACTGAGACAGATCGGGAACTGGAGTCATTTAAATTGAAATGGCAGGTCAGAGGGAATGATTGGAATGCGTGGAATGAAGACATCCAGTCCTGCTGCATGGTCAGTCGTGATGGTGGCTTCAACGACATGTGGCATGAGCTTCTTGACAGCCAATCGTGTTCCATTGCAGAGTGCTGGTGGGTCCAGATTCCTGGGAAGAATGATGGGTGCACCAATCTTGAGCTTCAGATTGTATGAAGGCACACCTGGTGGTTCGAGAGAGTTGAGAAATTCTGTTGGGTAGTTGACTGCCTCATTGGTGTCTGGGACAGTGTCCACAGCCTTGTATTTTTGCACAGTGCCAGGCAATTGAGAAAGAAGGTCTTTGTTTATGGTATTGACTGCATCATTTTTTGGTGCCAGGATGGGTCTTTGGCATAGCCATTTCTGGTCATGAAAGCGATGTGCAACATTTGGAAAAACTGCCTCCTTCAGTTCTTGAAGTGTTGCAACTGTTTTCCCAATGTTGTTCATTGAGATAGTTCTATCTTGATTCTCAGATACCATGGTCCCATTTCCCAGTTTGAGCAGGCTTGCAGCAAACTCTCCAGCAGATGCATCACCTGTTAGATGCACTTGCATGTTGGTCATGAGGCTGAGTTGCTGAATGTTTTTCCAAAGGTATGAAGCTTTGAGGCAGGCCTGCAGTTCATCAGCTTTGGTTCCATGTGGAATGACCAGCAATGTCTGTCGAAAATCCCCAGCCAACACCAGAGTCACTCCTGCCATTGTTTTGTCATTATGTCAAAGATCTTGGAAGGTGTAATCAAGAGCCTTTAAGGCAGCTTTGTGAGACATTGTGCACTCATCCCAGACAATGAGCTGGCACTCCTGCAGGACCTTTGCTTTGCCAGTACCCCTGGCAGTGTTGCAGGTTGGTGCCTCTGCACTTGCCAGATTTAAGGGCAACTTGAAGGCTGTGAGCTGTTCTTTCTCCTGTCAACAGTGTGGCAGCAACCCAGTCCTGTTGCGGGGTTTGTTTGTCGCAGTTCAAGATGGTAGCCATCATCACCCTGCCAGAAAATTTGTGGATACTGAACTGCATCATATAATCAGTGTGTCTCAGCAATTCTCTGTTCAGCCTGCTTTGTATTGTCTCCCATGAAATAGAACTGCAGGAATTTGGGCTCTTCATTTGGGAGTGGCATCAGACTGCCAATCCAATGATAAACCTGGTTCTGCACTTTAAAAATGTGGACATGTAGCCAGATTCTCTGATGTCTTTTGTGGTGCCAAAAGATGTCATTTGGAAGCGTGAGTTGTATCTTCTAATGTTGCTTTGGAAATGACATGCATCTGGAGTGTTGCCTGTCAACAATGTATGAGGGTCTCAGGAGGATCATTCATTTGGGTCAGTTGAACCTTGCCACTGTTGCAGCTTATCCCTGGACCAGTTACTTTCCATCTCATTGCAAGGCAGCGGCTGCAAGAAGTTGCCATTGAGCCAACTGCAACTAATGGATCAGAACTGTAATCCAAGGCTGGATTGTAGAAGAATGCAGAGTTTTCTTTTTCCCTCCAGGGCCAGTTCCTGGCTGCAGCCATTGCTGCTCTGTTTGCAACTTGCTGTGCAGGAGTTTCATAGTTTCATAGTTTGTAGGGTC
>NW_017728909.1:37924498-37955221 GCF_001723895.1 Crocodylus porosus
GCAGGTTACCTTGGGTGGGGTAGGGGAGGCTGGGGCCAGCAACTGTGCGGGTCTTCCCAGGGCTGCAGATCATGGCTCCAGTCAGGTAGGCTTGGTTTGGGTGGCACATGCTGCTGCCATGTCCTTCTATTTGCAGTGGGGATTTTTGACACCCCACCCCCATGCTGCAAGGTAGCAGTGTGGAATAATGCCTACATGTTTGGTGTGTGATGTCACAGATGGGTCTACAGAGCCACATACCACACATCCACACTTGTCTGGACGTGACCAGATTGTTCACCCTGCTGTGGGCTGCACTCTTCCTCTACTTTGTCTCTTCCTCGTCTACTTAAACTGTAAGCACTTCAGGCTGAGGACCATCCCACATTCTGTTTGTAGTCTGCTTAGCCCCAAAGGGCCCCATTTTTGTCAGATAATTAGGTACTTCCATAGTAAGCAGATTAATAACTGAGTAAAATATAGGATGATACTTTTGATCTGATAAACTTTACAGCAATAATCCAATCTTCTTTTGTAATTTTTATTGTCATTAGATCACCTTTACAAACAGACATGCACATTGTGCTATTTGGTAAGTATTTTAAGTAGGGACCTACTTAAATCATGGTTTTGCAACGTTTGTGGTTGAAAATGCAATCCAGTTCATGGAGCTTCTAACATGATTTGAAAGTCAGCAAGCTTTGATTCACCAAGCACACAAGCTGATGGATTTGATAAACTGGATTGAAGACATGGTATCATATCAACTTGCAAACTGTCAAAGTGAAAACCAGTGGAGACAAGAACTGTTCCAGGCAATAGCTGCAAAGTTGAATCCGTATCACAACTATGATCAATCACTACCACCTCAGTTTAAACAACCTCCTTTGCAGGCTCCTTCTTTGCAACTGTTTGCAAAAGTGTTGTTGGCATTTTTGACCCGAATCAGATGCCTTTTCTGAGTTTTAACCCTCAGCTACTTAATCCCTGTATGACAGGAAGAGCATGACAACAAACGTGCTGCATACATGAACTTTGTCGAAGAATGCCAGATACCTTTGACTATGACTGTGTTTTGGGATTCTGTTTCTGATCTGCATCCACATCTCTACAACTCGACAAACTGCTGCCTTACAGTTACAAACAATTCACACAGAACGTGTGATCTCAGTATATAGACATTAGACAAGTGTTCATACCACTGAGACAGAGGATGCCAGCTGCAACTGCTGGTGGATGCTGCATGCTAGCATTTAACAACTAACATGAATTATTTCTATCAAGGTTAACATTATGTAAGATTCCTTAACTTTTTGCAGAATCCTAATAACAAATGATGCTGACATAAGTTACAATTTATATTGTGTATATACATTCATAATATATTTAAATTGAAATCTAAATTTAATATTTAGATTTGTAATAATATAGTAATTTATATGATATTTCTGTGGAACTTGCTATTTAATTCTGTAGTTTTTGCTGCTTGGCCAATCAGCAGTGAGGGATGGGGCTGCTGGGGCCCATCCACCGATCAGTGGCAAGGAGCAGGGACGCTGAAATACCCATTGAAATTGGCTCCGTACACCATAAGCAGGCCACAAAAAACCCTTAATCTTGCCGCAACGTAAGGAGGTCCCAAATCATAACTTATTACAGAACGTATATGAATTATTGGTTGGGTATAACTCACTTATTCTAAGTTATTTCATCTGAAACTTGAAGAACAAGTTAATATAAGGATTTTACACAATGGGATGTATATTCCCTCTGGGTTCACTATATGGACAAGAAACATCTATTTTGTGGGACACTTGTCCTTAAAGTCACCTCAGTAACTGATAATGAAACAAGAAAGTGTCTAAAATGATCAACTCCTTTTATTAAAGCAACAAATGGATCACTGGTAATAAATGAAAGCTGTACAAAGAAAATATTGAGAAGCACTATATATGTTACATTGCTCCTCTGCGAAGGACACACCCTAAGCTAGTGGTGATGCACAGTCCTTCAGAACTTCTAGTATTCTGAGTCCATGAAGGGAGCATCAGCCCACTCATAGCTTGTATAAACTTTGGTTAGTCCGTAAAGGTGCAAATCTACCCTGGCTTCTACTTGACTTCAGACTAACAGGGCTAATTATGTCTGTCCATGAAAGGGAAACAGGAAGAGCAGCTGCCCCCAAACACCTCTGCTGTAGTGTCAGGTCTTATTTACTATACAAACAACAAACCTTGCACAGATAAGCTTCATGCTGTAATCATTCCCTAGCTGCTCCTCTCTTCAGAAACACATCTGGAAAACTGAGCATATTGTGGACTTCCTTTAGAGAAGATGGTTGCTAGGGTCCCATTTTTTCCACTGGGCCTGTGCAGTACACCCCACATGGATGCCATCTATTACTATTTCCCCACTGAGCATGTTCAAGAGGGTCTCGCTGACCTTCCTAAGATGGATGCAGTATCTATCACTCCACTAGGTATGCTCAGGTTGCATTTTTTAAAATTCCCTATGACAGCATAAGGGGGCACTACATAAAGAACAAAATGTTTCCCATCATTTTATGTTCTCCCCACTTTGACAATCTGTCCCTTAGAAGAAAAAGCCACTGGAATGGGCAAAAAGTGCATCTTCAACAGGTCACATTGCTGCCCATTCTACATTCCTACCTAAAGACTTGCTGGGGATCAGATAGGGGGGTGTCCACATTTTCTGCAGATCTGCTGCATTCTGGGTGAATTGACTAGGTGTCTTTTTGTTCTGGGTATCTACTTCTCCCTAGTATCTTGGCTCCAATAAATTCATCCTGTCAGCATGAAGAGATGCTTCTTCAGGGAGTGTCTTTGTAAAAGAGGTTCATAGATTTCATAGATGTTTAGGGTTGAAAGGGACCTTAGTAGATCATCAAGTCCAACCCCCTGCCCTGTCCAGGAGAAAGTGCTGAGGTCAGATGACCCCAGCTAGGTGCTTGTCCAGTCTCCTCTTAAAGACCCCCAAGGTAGGGGAGAGCACCACTACACTTAGAAGCCCATTACAGATTCTGGCAACCTTTACCTTAAAGAAGTTCTTCCTGATGCCTAATCTAAATCTGCTCTCCGTCAGTTTGTGGCCATTGTTTCTAGTAACTCCAAGGGGTGCCCTGGTAAACAGAATATCTCCTATTCCTTATTGTTCGCCTCCCCAACCCTTGACAGATTTGTAGATGGCCACTAGATCTCCTCCCAGCCTTCTCTTGCAGAGACTGAAGAGATCCAGGTCCCTCAATCTTTCCTTGTACGGCCTTACCTGCAGGCCCCTAACCATCCGAGTGGCCCTCCTCTGGACCCTCTCAAGGTTTTCCACATCCCTCTCAAAGTACAACACTCAAAACTTGGACACAGTACTCCAGCTGCAGCTTTACCAATGCCACATAGAGTGGAAGTATCACCTCCCTGGACCTGTTCCTGATGCGCCTGCTAATGCATGATACAGTGCGGTTAGCTTTACTGGAAGCCCTGCATGATGGAGCCAGCTGCCTTCTCCATCTCCTGCCGCACAGGTCCCAGGACTCTGCAGGGAAAGTAGGGGCCAGGGCTCCCCTTCACTTCTGCTGGAGTCCCAGGACCTGTGCAGCAGGGGTGGGGAAGGCTTCCAGCCCCCATGTGGGGCTTTCCCCGGTGGTGTGTGAGTAGGGTTGCCAACTCTGACTAAGGCTATTCAGGGAAATTTTATTCCCCAACATTATGTAATGTCATTAATTGTATTATTCAACCCAGTCAGACTATCAGCCTCTCAGATTGCTTTCAATAGTCACCAGGAGATCAATGCCAATTCCAGTAAACTCCCAGTCATTCCAGGAGGGTTAGCAACCCTATGTGTGAGTTGCATTTGAATGTGGGGAATCCCCATGGTAGAGGCAGCTGGCAGGGCTGAACTTGTCACCCCCATGGATAGTGCTGGCCAGAGCTGCACACCACTAGGCACCAGCACCTGCACCTAAACCAAGCACCCTGCATCCTGCTGCTTCTGGCAGTGGGGACTGCATGCCATGGGGGGAGCATGTGGGGGATCCCCACACCCACACCCTGCCCACTCGAGCTCCATGCTCCAGCTGCCCCCCTAGGCGTGGGCTTCATGCTTCTGCCAGCCCCAGCACCATACTCCCTGCCCCCACCCAGCTGCAGCTCCCCCACTGCCTGCCACTTCCCTACTTGCTGCCTGGAATGAGCAGGACACCAAGGAAGCCAAGCAGGTCCCCCGGTGGCTGCAGCAGTGACAGCAGCAGGCCTGCCCAGAAGTTGCATGCTGGCTGGCCTGGGCCCTTCTGTCCATAAGGGTGGGAGCAGGGTGCGATAAGGTATGTTTGGGGGTGTATGTGGATGCCTTGCTCTCACCCTCATGCGTGAAAGGGCTGGGCATAGAACAATTTGTTGGTGGGTGCCCACAGGCTGGATGAAAGTGTCTGGTGGGCCAGATCCAGCCCACAGGCTGTATTTTGCCTGCCCCTGCCTTAGACACAACACAAAACTGAATGGAAGCACTTGAGCCATAGTGGTACTTAGAACCCTTTAAAAACGTGGAATAGAAAATACAGTAGAATAGCTAGGTAGAGGAAAAAAAGAGAAGGAGAAAGCTACTAGCATTAGCAATAAGTGACTGGAATGATGTCAAGTAACTTGCAAAAGGGAGCCTTTAACATTAGGAGTATTTACAAAAGTTTACATTAACATGTTTTTTTAAATTTAAAGTAGCTGGGTAAGTTACTAACCTTTATAGGCATGATTGGGACAAACTAAAAAAGTAGAGAAACTATCACTTAGGAGAACCTACAGACAGGTTATACCCTGGCTGTTCAGTTTCTCTTAAAAACAATATGAAAAGGAAACCTCAAGAACCCAAACTTCTCTATTTCACTCAATTCTGAGTAATGAAATTGTTGTTTAATACAAGGGGTGAGAAACCAACCTCCTGAAAACTCAAAAGGGGCAAAGTGCTAGAATCTCTATATCCCTGTCTGGGTGGAGTTCCCGTACACAGGATTGACTTAAACAGGTGGCAAGTGAGACTAGTTTACACACCCATCAACCCAAGAAGCGCCTCTTCCTAATGCTACCAGTTATGTTTTGCGTCACACCAGCATAAAAAAAAATATTGACACATAAGAAATTGTTGGAGACCTTGGGTTTGGTAACTACATATGAAGAATGAGAGCTGTGTGCTTCCTTTTAAGTTTAAATCTAAATCTAGGGCTGGACTAAATCTAGGGCTGCATTATGGCTGGAGAAATCAGTTATGAAATTACTACTCCAACATAGCAGGTGACACAGCAGGGTGCCTTAGGATTTCTTACAGCCAATGAAAGGTAGACAAATTCATAGAATCACAGAAAATTAGGAACTTCAGGAGGTCATGTAGTCTAACCTTCTGCTCAAAGCAGGACCATCCCCAACTAGATCATTCATGTCCTCCCGCAGCTGATAGCACCAACCGAGAGGGGTCCTCCCCATGGCCAATTGTGCTGGCCTGGGAAGTGGCCGCCATGTTCCTGGAAGTGGCTGCAGCACTCCCACTCCCCAGCCGGTGCTTGCAGGGGGGGCACTGGCACTCCTACTGGCCCCACTACCCATCACCTAAGCGGTGAGCGCGGCCTATCAGGGGATGCACTGGCGCTCTCAGGGGGTGCATGCACACCCTCATGCACCCCCTGTGCATCTCCACTGTCTGCCACCACGGAGAACAGCCTAGCTTGATCCTCCTTGGAACCAACCTTCAGGTAGTTGTAGGCTGCTATTAAATCCTGTCTCAGTCTTCTCTTCTGTAGTCTAAATGAACC
This sequence comes from Crocodylus porosus, assembly GCF_001723895.1. Classification (NCBI taxonomy): domain Eukaryota; kingdom Metazoa; phylum Chordata; order Crocodylia; family Crocodylidae; genus Crocodylus; species Crocodylus porosus. Next base: position 37,930,290 of record NW_017728909.1, read on the forward strand.
AGTTCCCTCAGCTTCTCTTCGTAAATCATACACTTCAGCCCCCTACCCATTTTTGTTGCCCTCCACTGGACTCTCTCCAATTTTTTCACACCCTTTCCATAGTTGGGAGCCTAAAACCGGGTACAGGACTTCGGATGTGGCTTTACCAATGCAGAACAGAGGGGAATAATTACTAGGGCTGTGCAAGACTTCAGACAGAGCTTCGGATCTGGAGAAGCTTCAGACACTTCGGGGTCAAAAGCAGCATGTCCAGGTCGAACTGCTGGCCTCGTTAGGTTTCGGAGCCGCCTCAGAGATCCGGCCATAGGGTATAATGGGGAAACAATAAAATATCTATAACTTCGTTATGTTTTCTCTTATTTGGATAAAATTTTCAGGAGTAGTAGACTCTGTAGATAGCATGAAGCCTACCAAGTTTCAAGAAGATCGGTATAGGGCTTTTGGGGAAACTGCACCCCAACTTCTTGAAAGCAAAACTCTTGTCACATGTAAGTGTTATACCACATGGGGGGATAAAACTGCAGGGGTGGTAGCTCTTACTGAGTTCACAAAGCCTACCAAGTTTCAAGAAGATTGGTGCAGGGGTTTGGGGGGAACTGCCCTTCAAGTTGTGGACAAGTGAAACTCGTGACACAGGTGACACTGCACGTTTTAAGGCGCCGTGGGGTGACAGCTGCAGGGATGGTGGCCCCTGCTGAGGCCACAAAGCCTGCCAGCTGTCGAGAAGATCGGTGCAGGGGTTCTGGGGCCCTGCACCTCTAGCTGCTGACAGGCAAAACTCATGACATGGGTGCTTGTGCAACTGTGTCTGTGTCTGCCTTGGGTCGTGGAAGACACTACTGCAGGCCTGGCTGCTAAGCTACTGTGTTACCAGTTACCAATCAATCATGATTCACTCAGGGACCAGCTCAATACACAGGACCTAGCTAATGTAGCCAGTTAATTACCATCAATTAGCACCTACAAAACCAGACTAAGGAGACGAAAGAAACAATACAGACAATCAACTGCCCCAAGATGGACATAGTCAGTTGCACAAGCACCCATGGCATGGGTTTTGTCTGTCAGCACCTAGGGGTGCAAGGCCCCATACCCAGAACCCCTGCACCAGTTTCCTCGACAGCCGGCAGACTTTGTGGCCTCAGCAGGGGCCATCATCCCTGCAACTGTCGCTCTGCTGCGCCTTAGCACACACAGGGTCAGCCATGGTACGAGGTTTGCTTGTCCACAGCTTGAGGTGCAGTTCCCCCCAAACCTCTGCACCGATCTCCTGGAAACTTGGCAGGCTTTGTGGCCTCAGTAAGAGCTACCACCCCTGCAGTTTTCACCTCACTGTGGTGTGACACACAGCCGTGACATGAGTTTGGCTTTCAAGAATTTGGGGTACAGTTCCCCCCCAAACCCCTGCACCGATCTTTTTGAAACTTGGCAAGTTTCATGTGCTCACCAGAGGCTACCTCCCTGAAAGTTTCATCCAAATTGGACAAAAACCAACAAAGTTATAGATACTTAATTTATTCCCCATTACATCCTATGGTCAGATCTCTGAGGCGGCTCCGACGCTTTGGAGCCGCTTCGGCCAGATCGAGGAGGAAACCGAGTTTGGAGCTCCAGATCAGATCCCTGGCATCTGAAGTGGCCAGATCCAAAGTTGGATTGGGTCGCTGCCGACTTGCACAGGCCTAATAATTAGTTTCTTCAACGTGCTTCCCGCACTCCTACTAATGCTGCTCAGCGTACTGTTAGCCTTCTTGGCAACAAGGGCACACTGTTGACTCATATCCAGCTTATTGTCTACCATAAACCCCTAGTCCTTTTCTGCAGAACTGCTGCTTAGCCAGTTGGTCCCAAGCCTGTAGCAGTGTGTGGGACTGTTCCATCCACTTTGCACTTGTCCTTGTTGAACTTCATGAGATTTCTTTTAGCCCAATCCTCCACTTTTTCTAGGTCACTCTAAATCCTAGCCCTACCCTCTGACATATCTACTACATCACCTAGCTTGGTGTCATTTGCTAACTTGCTTAGGGTGCAACCCATCCCATCTTCCAGATCATTAATGAAGATATTGAATAAAACTGGCTCCAGGACTAACCCCTTGGGCACTCCACTTGATACCAGCTGCCAACTAGACATTGAGCCATTGATTACTACCAACTGAGCTTGACAATCCAGCCAGCTTTCTATCCACCTTACAGTTCCATTCATCCAACCCATACTTCCTCAGCTTGCTTGCAAGAATGCTGTGGGAGACTGTATCAAAAGCCTTGCTGAAGTCAAGGTATATCACACTCACTGCTTTCCCTGTACTCAGAGAGCCAGTCATCTCATTGTAGAAGACAGTAAGCTTGGTCAGGCATGACTCGCCCTTTGTGACTCCATACTGACTGTTCCTGATCACTTTCTTCTCCTCCAAGTGCTCAGAAATGGATTCCTTGAGGACCTGCTCCATGATTTTTCAAGGGACTAAGGTAAGACTGACTGGTCTATAGTTCCCTGGATCCTCCTTCTTCCTTTTTTAAAGGTGGGCACTATATTTGCCCTTTTATACAGGATCTTAGGAAAGTAGGTCTGAAAGTGACCTCACAAGGTCATCTAGTCCAGCCCCCTACAAAAGGTAGGATCATGCCTGACTAAACTATCTCAGCCAAGCATCTGTCTAACCTGGTTTTGAAAACTTCCAAGGATGGAGATCTTACATCTCCATCTCTTTTCTAGGTAGCCTGTTCCAATGCTTGACCACTCTCATAGTCAGAAAGTTCCTTCTAATCTCTAACCTACATTTCCCCGATGATGCTTTAAAGCCATTGCTCCTGGTCCTGTCCCCTCTGGTCACAAAGAAAAGCCCATCTTTATTGCCTTTGTAATCACTCTTCAGATATTTGAAGACTCTTATTAAATCTCCCCTTAGTCTTCTCCAGACTAAATAACCATATTTCTTTCAACCTTTCCTCATAAGTCTAGTTTCCCAGATCCGTAATCATTTTTTTTGTTACGTGCTGGACCCTTTTCAAACTGTTCACACGCTTCTTGAACTGTGGGGCCCCAAAATGGAGACAATTCCAGGTGAAGCACATTCAGCTATGAAACTATGAAACTATAAAGATCTATAGTAACCCCTAGGTCCTTCTCTGTAGTACTGCAGCTTAGTCACTCATTCCCCAGAATATATTTGTGCATGTAATTATTCCATCCCAAGTGCAGAACTTTCCACTTTTCCTTTTGAATCTCATCTGATTAACTGTGGGACATTTCTCCAGTCTATCCAGGTCATTCTAGATCCTAATCCTAGCCTCCCAAGTATTTACAACTCCACCCAACTTGTTAGCATCCACAAATTTGATAATTCCATCATCCAAAACATTAATGAAGACATTAAATAACACTGACCCAAGACCAGGGGTGGGCAAAATGGTGGATCTGATTGATCCCTGTCCACACAGCTCTCAGACAGTCTTCTTCATGGAGCCCTGGGAGTGCAGGGCCACAACAGCATGAGGCCACACAACTGGGGCTCTGCCCTGGCTTCACCCAGCCCCATGCTTCCAGGTTCTCCATGAAGACAGGCTGAGAGCAGGCATGGACAGGCTGCGCATGTGGGTGGGGAGCTGCTCTGGGACTGGGATCTTGGGGTGGTGACAGCATATACCCTGGGCTGGGGCAGAGCTGTGAAATGCTCCCTGTACCTGCCTGCCCATGGAACCCATGCTTGTCACAGGGGTATGTGGGCAGCAGATTGTGGCTGTGCTCCAGCCCCAGTCTGTCACTGCCCCACAATCCTGAGATCTCCCTGGCCCTTCCCACCTGTTTCACTCCCAGCTGTGGCACCATCCCAGCCACCCAGCAGCACACTGTGCCCACATGGGGCCTGCCCTCAGCAGTGGCTATAGGGCAGATGGACTGGGGTGCCCAGGCAGCAGGGTTGGGTCTGGAGGCAACAGCCAGTGGGAACCATTCCCATAGGAGCTGCTGGAAAATGGAGTCTGCTGCAGGCCAGATCCAGCCTGTGGACAAGTCTTTGTCCACCCTTGTCCAAGACAGACCCCTGGCAACCCCCACTTGATACTTTCACCCAATCTGACATTTGACCCTGTGGCCAAGCCTATCCCTTGAGCCTTGACCTTTGCGGTGGGCCTGCTGAAAAATCCTCTTACTCTCCTGGGGCACTTATCTGCCGTGACTTGATGGGAAGCTTAGATCGAATACCACCCTGTAGAAAGCAGAAGTTTCCTCTGATAAGGTGATCTCACATGTGCAAACAGTCCAATAAGGCCTATGTTATGGCCTCTACTGGACCTATAATGGGTGCTCCTCCACCCCTAACATTGAACCACAGGCCTCTGGAAATGAACATAATTTCTAGCCCCCAACGTTAAGAATTCACAGCCAGGAACTGGATACTGTCCCTCCCCAGATGACTATTGGGAATTCCCAAAACTCTATCTTACACAAAAATAACGAAATATGGGCAGATGGCCTGCCCCTCACCTGCTGCGAGTGTTGTTCTCTGCTGAGCGCTCTCCTCCTTCACCACTTCCAGTGTCCCTTTAGGGTTTCCTCTGGAGACTCACAGCTTATCAGGACCAGTTTCCACTTTCTGTCTGTGATTCATTTCTCCTGAGCCAAGAGGAATCACCTGTGTTAGGCTGGGATCACAGGGGTCTTGTCCTGGGACCTGGCACCACTCAAACTTCCATTCCCCAGTTCCCACAGTCCTGGACAGTCTGCTGCAGGGCTGGGAACACCTCCATAGCCCTTCCCTGAGCAACTGGGTTCATTTGGCCCCTAACCTGAGAAAAGCCAGTAAATAAATTATCCTTAGCTCTCAGAGCTTCTGTCCTACCCTAGGGCTATTCCCAGAGGACAATGTTGGGGCCGGCCTGTTCACCATCCAACCCTGGTTACTGCTGTCACTTGTCCTGATGCTAGAACAGCGGCTTGTCTCTCAGGGGCTGTGGGAAAGGGGGTAAGCGGGGGGGGTCCCCTTCCCTGTTTCCCCCTACTCTACTATAGACCCATTGATGACCTCTTGTTAAGCATGATGAGCCAGCCAGTTAGGTATCTACTGTAACTATGTCCACTATAGGGACTATCCATTATAAAAATGTCCTTACAGTCACAAAGGCGCCCGCCTAGGAGTATAACTCTTGGACAAGTTAGTAGATGATGCAACATTTGTATTGTTGTAAATCACAAGACATAATCCACACAATGTGAAACTATCCTAAAAATCAGGGAATTAAAAAAAAAAAAAAAGTAATAGATGTTAATCTGTTTTTATTTAGCTACTGTTTTCAGAGCCTAATCAGGTGCACTTGAATCACATTTCCACTTTTTTCCTCTGTCACCTGGAAGACTAGAAAATCATTTAAAAAATAAAATATGAATTCCTTGAGCTATTGCAGAGCTGTCAAATCTATCTGTCTGTCATCAGAACATCCTGATATTTAACATTTTGAAAAATTATTATCGTCTTTTTAAAAGGTTTTTAGGAAAAAAAACATAGAAAATACTTGAAATTTAGTCATTTATACTTTTAGATATGACAGCTTATATCATGCAAATGATATATTTTAGAAACTTTTCTATCTTCAGGTTCTAAAGAGCCCAGTCAGTTGTAACTCTTTGTTTAAACCACTAGGCTGCACTGCTTTCAACAAAAAAGTAACAATAATCTTTACAATGGAACAGAAACATTTCTCACTAGTCTCAAATTCATGAACACAAAATTTGGAGTTCTGTTATTTATGGCAATAGGCTGCATCACCAAGCAAAATTCAAGCGTCTTGCGAGAAAAACCACCAGTAATACTTTAATCATCTTTCAGATAACTGGATGAGATGTTTTGGATTTCAAAGTAAAGCATAGATTAAATAAATCCTCCAATGCAACAATACCCCCATTTTATAAACAAATGCATGTGCCAAAGAAGCCAGCTGTGCCCCCAGTTCCCTAGGAGTGATCCCTCTGTGCCAAGAGCAGCGTGGCATAGGAGAAAACCATATTGATTGCCAATTATAGCACAGAGGAAGGAGTCCTCTACCAGCAAACTTAAGGAGCTACTTTAATTAAACAGTAAATCAGGCCTTATTTTTATTACAATTACATACCTGCAAATATTATACAAAGATATCAGTTTTATAGTAGTCACGCTGTATTGTACATGTAGAAAATCTAACTCCCCTCATTTACCATTTTTTTAAGGTATTATATCCAAAATATGCATTTTGTTTATTTTAATGTGGGAAGAAAGGGGGGCCCTGTGCTAAAAGTACAGATACAACATTATAGAAACAGAGGTGGCACCCAAGATCAAATGACTGATAAACTCTGGCTGGCTGTACAGGAGAGAAGAGGAGTTGTACTAAATGAACATGTCTAGAACATAAGGGTTAAGAGACAGCATCTGCCTCCTAAGGTTACAAGTGGGCTAGAGATACAGGCCAGCACCTAGGCAAGGAGTTGAAAGGAGACTTGGAGAATCAGAGGCAGCAACATTATGTATTCTGAAGGTAGGTATGATCACGTCACAGGGCAACCTGCCCCTCTGAGATGAGTTGAGCCCTTTCTATTTGTATCTAGTTGATCTGTTCTTAAGTGATGGCTTTGAGCTTGACATAGCAACTGGGTCACACATGGGAGACCAGAGGTGTAACATGGCCAGGCACTCTGAGCAGGTGCCATACAAAGGGGTTGTGGTGACTTTGGTTGGTGCCACTGTCACTTGTGCAATTGCATGGCTGTAGCAAAAGCTGTTTTTCTGCCCCCTTCCTTCCCAACACTACAAGTCAATGCCTGGCCAGTGAGATAAGGGGACACTTTTTTATATGGTCATAGTCTAAAGTCAGCCTGTTAGAGACATCTGGAAGATCTGTAGTTACTGGCATGTACTACAGCACTCTGTTTGGGTGTCCTTGCACTCAGTGGTGCACCTATTTTTATTTCATAGATGTGAAAATGAACGCATCTGAGACCTCTTACATTTGGCCAAGTCTATAGCTTAAGTTGTTTTTAGCATTGTTTCAAGCTGTAAGTTTCATTACGTGGAAGGCTATACTTGTATATGCTTTTCACCTTTACAGCATGCGTTGGCAAACACTCACATATTCAAACTGGAGCCTACATTTGTACGAGTATATAGTTAAAATTTTCTTTTTTAACCAAAAACCCACTCTTTCTTCTAAGCAACCTTCATTCCTTCTGAGAAGCAACTCTGAACTAAAGCTGTGAAACACTTGAGTTTGTTTTGCATCATTCCAGGTAGAAGACAAAATATTGCAGAAACAAGCTTTATCCAAAAACATGTATTACAACATTCCAACCTTTCATAAAGTGGCAAAGTCACATCAGTCTTTATATTAACACACCCTAAAAAGAAAAATAATTTTCTGAAATGTAATCAGAACACTAATACACATATACACACAGAAGTTTTTTCAGATACTTTTTACAGTTAGTAGCTGTTCAGACAAATAGGAGTGATGGGCTTACAACTGGGAGTATAGCACTACAAGGAGATTCAGAAAGCCAGAGTGTCTCCTTCCCAAAGCAAAAGCTGCTTCTAGAAGAATGACCAATAGTAACTAAACAGGTCAAAGATGTGACCAACCCCTATACTGACTGCTTAGCAAAAAAGAGTACAACTTAGTAAAGGCAGGAACAGGATATAGGTGTTAGAACTTTTAAAAGGTGAGAAGTTCTTGCACTTGTCTTTGGTTAAATGAAAACAATGAAAGAGTTACAGCAGGACCTGTTTATACTTGCTTGTGTTTAGCTAAAAATAGAAAAAGAAGCTTGGTCAATGTTATTTCCCATTTGGGTTTGCATTGCTTTAAACATACACCTGAGGCTCAGATGTACATGACCATCTCAAATGAAATAACTAAAAGACATATTTAGTTCAATTTAGACTATTTTATTAAACCCACTTAGTCCAAGAGCCATGAACTAAAGAACTCAGAGTTGAATCAAGTACTTTAACTATTGCTGTTTTATACACAAACATAAAACAGGAAGAATGATAATGAAATACAACTCCAAACAAGATGATAATTATGAAAAAAAACACCCACATGAGCCTTTTTACAAACCACAACAGGTTCTGCATCTGGGCTGTTATCAGGTTTCTCTCTCTGGTCAACAGACAATACAGTTATCCATATAAGTAAAGCTTACCTCAAGAGTATGTTCCTTGCTTCACCCTTTCATTTTTTACTTCCTACACATCCAACAAAATTTCATCCTACAGTGAAACCATGAAACCAGAAACCATGTCTCCTATCAGTCACAGCCAGGAAGATGTAAGCATGAAAAGAGAGGGAGAAGAAATGCTAATGAAAGTAGACAGATATGCTGGCAGTTTTTTTCAGCCTTACATTCGACTCAAAGGGAAGTCATCATCCCTCCCAGCACAAGGGATACAGCCTAAAAACACTTGCCCCTTCCCTTTATCTCTCCATTTTCTGTTTTGTCGTCATCTTAAATCAGGGGATTGGGACTTCTCTGAGACATTTTTTCTGGCTATTTTAAATCGGCTTTGCAGGAGTCAGTGCTTCCTGGCTGTGACTGGTAGGAGACAGTTTCTGGAAAATAGAAAGCTCTCTGGAAAGCTAGAATTTCTTTTCTTTCTATTTATAATCTACTCTATTACAATGCCCTCCTGATCATTGTCTCCCTCTTCTATCTCCTTTCCCTGGCTCTCCTTTCCAACATGCACCATCCTGGTACAGATGACAGCACCATAGAAGGCAATGTTCAGCAGTGTCAAATTTGCAATGATAGCAGAAGTTGGTGAATCAGTGAGACAGTATGTAGTGTGGATTCCTGGAGCCACCTGATGGCAGACAGGAGTCCACATTACATGTTATCTCACTGATTCACAAGGAGATAGTCACAACTAGCAAACCTGGTTCAGCATGAGGCAGTAGTGAGCCCAATTCAGAAACATTCTTACATGCACTGCATTGAGGCTTCACACAGGCTAAGCACTTTGCCAAATAGGAGTGCTTTCCTGGGTTACTGCCAGAATCTGGAAAACCTTTTGGAGGAGGCCTGGCCGATGTCTTCCAATTCAAATTGAACCTGGAAAAGCGCAGGCTCAGGGGTGACCTGGTGGCAGCCTATAAGTACATAAGGGGTATGCATCAGGATCTGGGGGAATGCCTGTTCACCAGAGCACCCCAAGGGACAACAAGGACCAATGGTCACAAACTTCTCCAAGACCATTTTAGGCTAGACATAAGGAAAAACTTTACTGTCCGAGCCCCCAAGGCCTGGAATAGATTCCCATCAGAGGTTGTTCAAGCACCTACATTGAACACCTTCAAGAGTAAATTGGGCGCTTATCTTGCTGGGATCCTTTGACCCCAGCTGACTTCCTGTCCCTGGGGCAGGGGGCTGGACTCAATGCTCTTTCGAGGTCCCTTCCAGCCCTGATGTCTATGCAATCTATGAGATCTATAAAACTTCTTCTGCTATCATTGAAAATTTAAACACTGCTGAACCTAAACTTCTCATCTGCCTTAAGTCCCTTCCTCCCTTCATATTTTTTGTCATCACTGATAGCACCATAGAAGGCAGAGTAGAGATTCACCCTATAGACTAATTGAATTTGAGGCAAAAGCATTCATGAGCAAGATATTGTTGATAGCACCATAATCATTCTGAGATCTGGCTTTGTGTTACCTTTGACTTGACCATTTTCTCCAGACCGGTATATCCAGGTGATATGTAATTTTGCTACATCCTGAATATCTGGCTTTTTTTCTCATCTAGATCCTTATATCCAGTCTTGATTACTGTACCCTCCCCTTCTCTAGCCTTTTCTGGATACTTTTTCCACACTCAGCTGTTTAAAATGCTGCCACCAGACCTCTCAAGTCTGGCACATTTTACATTACAGCAGATTCAGACTTTCATTCTTGCTGCACTACAAAATATTGTGGTGTCTCAGGGTCTCGTCACATGGAACTTAGCACATGTTTTACCTGAGATGCAGTAAGTGTTACTATGTTGTATTAAAAGTTAGAATGTGTTATGAGCAGTTGCACAGTAATGCTTACTATTATCTCAGGCCACTCTGGACAGGACTGGAGCTGGCTGTGCCCTCCCATCCCTCACCCGTGCTCCACTCCCACTGACCATAGCTCACACTTCCACCCATGAGGACGCGCAGCCCCCACACTCAAAGCCCATGCACTTTCTACTGCATGTTGAGTACACCCAACCCAAGAGTCCCTGCCTCTGGCACACAGCAGCAAGCTGAGTGTCTGCTAGTGGCAGTGGGTAGGAGGAGGCACAGGGACCCAAGCTCTGGAGAAGGTAGCTGCTTCTGCTACTGGATCCATAGGGTGAGTAGGGTGGGTTCACTGCTGGCAGAGAGAGACTCCAGGATCAGATCAGGACCCCAGTGCAGTGCAGGGGCTGGGACCAACAATCAGCTGGTTGGCAGTCCCAGCCCTATCATCACCCCATTCAAGACTTGCATTCAAAAGCTTGTTTAACTTTATACCAACCACACAGCTGGTCCAAAAATCCTTGTCTCTTGCATAATTGCTGGACTATCACAGCTACAACATCACTCTAATACTACCAAAACAAATATTTTAAGAATCAGATGGGGTGAAATAGATAGGCTCATGGATGGGGGCAGCCCTGATTGCTGCAATCCCATTATGTCTGTTCTTTCTCCTCACAGCTATACGAGACTGAGGAAGCAACATACTGAACAGTCTGGCCGAGGGATTGGCATCAAATGCAAGGGGAATTACTGAAGTGCAAGGGATTTAAGAAAGATGCATTGGTTTCAGAGAGCAGCTCAAGAAAAGCTCAAGAACTGAAACGGACACAAGCACCAGCCAGTACAGCAAGCATCAATTATGCAGTAGTTTATATGTGTGCTTCTTTCTGTGCCTTAGGGAACATTTCATCAACAGCACACACAGTACCTGTGAGGGGTAGAGAGATAGACTTTCTGAATAACAAATTACAAAGATACCTATTTGATAGGATCTGATCTTAACAAATGTGACTTGCTAAGATGAACACTAATTTCTGGGAGGGGCAGGTTAAAAATAAAAAATGAGTAATTTCTCTACATGTTACTGCACAAGAGAATGATGAAAGAGAGCAGTTCAAAGAAGGATGAATAGCATAAGAAGCATTTTATCCACAATTAGTTTGATCAGGGACAAAATGTATTTCAAGCAACCATGTTGGAACCAGGAAACAAGAGAACCATTTGGAGGGGAAGCCCAGTATCTGCACATGGCTGATGGCAGCCTATGGAGTTCTTTTTTCAAAGATATCTGAAAAAAAATGCTACTACTTTAACCAGAGATAGATCCAAAACCAACCATTAAGATCTAACAGCCAACTTAAACCTTCCCCTTTACCTGGATCCATTGTTCATGATGGGCTTTCTCTTTATAATGGGCTGAAATAGAATTTAGCTGTAAACCTCAGGAGCTTTAGAAGATCAACTTGTATTCAAGTAGTGCAGGGGGATCAATCTGGTGAACAGAGTTGGTCACATTTGAGATGATTTTTTTTTTTTAAACATCAGGCAAGAGTGGATTTCATACACAAGCATTGCTCCCTATCACAGTTCAAGGCTAGTTTTAAACTTTCTCCCCACTTCTTCTGCCTCTTGCCTGCACATCATAAAGGCCTTGAGCCTTTGCCTTTCTTGGACAGAATTCCACAGTTCTTCCACTCTGAGGACCAGTGCGGTATGTACCAAACAATTGTTCAGCTGGTGCCACAGTCCCTTTGGGAGCTCTGACCAGAGCTGCATCTCTTTAAAACAAAGCATCGTTTAATTTAAAATAGTAGGAAAACAGCTCAGCAAAAAAGGAAAGGGGTTTAAAAAAGGTCTATATTCATCACTTACCCAGGTTTACATAGACCCTGGGTGCTCCCCAATCTGACATAAGTGTCAGATTGCTGTCCAGTCTGTAGCTACTATATCATGTTAGCTTATATTTGACTATAGCCCTTAACTTGTCCCACTGAAGTATAAACAAACTCAGACTAGTGCTGCATTACTTCAGATCCATTTTGGAATATTCATCTGGCAACATGATGAATCAACTTGATGTCTAAATACATCTGAAAAAGAGCTTTTGTCACCACCAGAAAAATTGTGCAAGGTTTGAAGGAGCTGATACAGTGTTTGCACAGATGATTACCTTAAAAGTTGAAGTTGTATTGAGGACAAGCAGAGGAAGAAAAGAGGCAGATGGAGGGCATGGAAATAAAACATTGCCTACATATTGCCTGTAGAACTAAACATTGCCTATGAGAAGTACAGCATGATCACAGGATAACTTTTACAGTAGGTAAATCACTTGTGCTACTGGCTTGAGCTTTGTGACATAATATTTATGCAAAAGAAATGAATAATGTCTGGTTCTTTTGAGCCTGACTGTTGGGAATAGTTCACATAGTTTGCTACAGCTGAGGAAAAAACAAATGACAGTTTGTGCGTAAATCGCATATCTGCAAGCAAGCACTTCAACATACTTGTGGAAAAGCTCATTAATATTGAGATCCACTCAATAATAACAGTTCCAGTAGATGATGCCACTATTTTATGCAACTACAGAACAACAAAGTCCTTCACATAGAGAGGGACCAACAACCTTGCCAAGCCGTAGGTCAGAACAATCCTGCTCCTGTCTGGCGTGGGTTGGGTAGCTTCAGTAGTACATCAGCAGTAAAGGGTGTTTACCAACACCCATGCTATGGCCAGGCAAGTATACTAATACCACTGCTGCTTTTCCCACCCCTTTATACCCCTGCTGGGATATAAACACAGCTTTCAGCTGGAAAGGAGGTGAGTTGAGGCCAGGCAGCTGGGAACTGAGCCCATGTGACTGCCACTGCTTCTCCCTAGCCTCCTGCTCCCTGGCTGCAGCATGGGCAGTTTCCAGCCCCCAAGGCCAGACAGTTGGAAGGTGTCTGCAGTGAAGCTGCTTCTCCACGTGTCCTGCCCCACTCCTGGCTGCAGCACAAATACAGCTGGACTCTGCCCAGCCCCAGTGCAGTTCCTCATCAGCTGGGAGCTGCACCCATGCTGCAGCCGAGGAGCAGGGGGTTAGGAGAAGCAGTTCTAGCTGCCTGGCCTCAGCCCAGCTCCTCACTGCCCAAGTCCAGCATGGGTGCAGGCAAAGGCAAAGACTGTTGGCTCTGTTGGCCAGATCTAGGAGCTCTGCAGCTGCAGGTTGTGTTGCTGACCCCATCATATAGCATACAAGTCACAAAACATAAAACAGATTCATTTTCCTTTAAAGGAAGATTTCAAACAATTTTAGCACATTAGGGACAAATTGCATCTCTTGTGAACACAATCATTGGTGAGCACACCTGTTTAGAATTTTACCCGGGACTGTCACTATTGTCACCCTTGTGCCATTTTTAAATTAGTTTTTGTATTCCTTATGGCTATATTGGCATAAATTTTTGAGTCATTTTGTTACAATTCTGTCATCCTGTAAAGTTCCCAGTATAGTCAAGGGGAATTCTGTCTGAATAGAAGCTACACAGCTGAGTTTTCTCTTCTTTTAAATATAAATGGCTATGAAAAGGATATGCAAACATTAGATAAATCCTCAAAGTGAACACAAAAGGTTTCTTTTTAATAAAGCAGCTATTTCCCTTAGTTTTTCCATTAAATAACAATAATAGTAATGATGACATGTCCATGTAAAAAGACTAGCCCAGCAGATTGAGACGGCAGAAATTGCTTGTGTGAAACATTAAGAAAATATGACAAGGCTGAAGATTTTACATGTCATCTGGGAAGAACTGGTCTCTTATCTAAAGATTAAGCATGGATGCACAAGTGAGAGAGACTTGAGGTCACCAAGTAGGCATCAGTGGGTGAGGAAGCATAGCAGACTTCTGTATTTTGACAGATTTCCTTGATTTCTATTCTTTGTGTATATTCAGGTCTTATGAAGAATTTTGTATATTTTTTTTACTGGAAATTTTTATCCTTAAACTACTGGAACTTAAGTAATTATATATTTTAATTAAAACAGTGATTAGCAAGGTATTTTAAATAAAACCAGTGGAAATAGAAGTTACATTCCAAAGGAGTTATACTTTCAAAGGAGTGTTTCCTGAGTGACAAAGAATTTGAGAAGTATTGATGCTTTTATAGTTCTTGCACGCAAGAGCACTAGCACTATACTATGCGGTCTAACTATGTAGATTCTTTGATGTTCATAGAACGCATAACTGCCTTACAAAACCACAGAGAATAGCAACTACAAGCAATTTGTTCCTGTCCGTAGAGTTCTGAACTATGCAGACATGGCTAGCCTGCAATTATACATTTATCTGACTGACTATCAGACAGCAAACCTTTTGATCTAGACCTAAGGTAAGACCACCTTCGTAAAATAGATATGGACAGTTCTTTCAACATCTAGTGATTTATTGTATGATCCATTTGTATTTTTACTGTATTTCCTTTTTAAGTGTTAAAAAACTTTTAACATTCTATAAGCTGCATCAGGAACTTATATCTGAAATAGTGAGCTTCATGAATTATTTTGAGACTGTCAGATAACACAGAAAGCTACCAAGGCAAACAGCAAAGGAGCAATATGCAACAATTACAATACGAAATGCATGATGTCTGCATACATGCACATCTTGGTGTGAACCAAGAGAAATGATAAGGAACAAGCATTGACTTAACAATCAGAAGGTCTCCCCTCTAAGACCTATATACAGCCTTTTCATTTTCATGGTTATTAAAGCAATGCCTTTTTAGTCTAGAGGAAAAAATATCTGATTTCTGGTTGCCCTTTAGTCTTTTATGATACTTAGATGATGTAAAGGGGCTAAAGTCAGATGGAAATGCCCACTGTAAGACTCCCTTCATGTAAGGGCACTTTTCAGCAAGCATTGTTATTAAGGGGGATGAAGAAAGCTTACTAGGAGTAGAAGGAAGGTTGATGGCAGTATGTTGTCGTTTTCTCACACTTGCCTGAAAACTGGCCGTTGGAGCCAGAATATACATCACAATTTGGTTATTCTGATTTGTACTGGGAAAGTTCCTGGAAAGCCTGAGAGCCCAACAGGTCTGCTAAATGTTTCAAAAGTAGCTAAACCCAGTTTGGCTAGAGTTGCACTTTTTATAATTCAAATATTTTAAAACCTCTGAGTCAAATGCATTAATATATAAAGCCAGCTGCTTGATCAAACCCCATCTATAGAATACAACACCAATGTATATAGAGAGACCCAAACAGGGACAGGAGTAAATGCCATCTGCTTGGCAAACAGGGCACTAGCAGTTTTACTCCCTGCTTCTACTGAAACCTCCATTGTGCAATAGCCCAAAAGATTGAGGCGCTCCTCCTGAGTAGGGTGGAAAGGTCAGTAAGCAGAGCACCCACAGTCCTGGTCTTTCTTCAGCAAATCCTGTCCCCAAAGCTACAGCTCCCTAAGATACAGCCCTGTCACAGCTAGGGCTCTCCATGGCAGCAGAGGGGAAGAACATACAAATGAGAGAGCATATTTGGGAAGGTATTTGTAATGGAACTTGTATAACTCTGCCGTTTCCCATAGGCTCAAGATGGCAGATCATTCAATTTTGCCGTTTTTATGTTTCCTGGTACATTATCCACTCTTTTCTGCTTCCAACTGCTTAATAGAGAAATGTAATACAAAAGAACTGAAAGAGCCATGCATCATATGTACTGGATGTGAAAGCACAATTGGATGGAAGATCTTTGGTTCCAGTGTAACAAGTCTGTATCTTAACGGATGTAACATTGAGAAAATAAACTACAGAGATGCTCAAACACCTAACCTTCAAATATTAAACCTCTCCAACAACAAGTTACAAGTATTACCAGATAATTTCCTACATGATGCCAGGAATCTTACAAGTCTTTACCTTGAAGGTAACAACCTTACAAAGCTCCCACAATCACCCCTGAACAAAACACTGAAAAAAGTAATAATAGATTGTAAATGTGAACTGTTAAATATAGTTCTGAAGGAAAGCAACTGGTTCTCACATGCTGAATGTGGAAATAGAAGTATTGAAAGAGAGTATGCAGCCTGCAAAAAAAGCTTTATGGAAATCTACATAACTGTTAGCATCTTGTCAGTCTTAGTGCTTAGTGGAGCTGGAGTGCTGGTGTGGTGGACATGTCACTCTACAGTCAACTTAAGCTCACCATGTGTAGCCCATATGAAAAGAGATACCAATGATTGCAATAAATCAACCACACCAACAAGTACAAATCTTAAACCCATCACATCAAAGCAAAACCCAGCAGATCAGGTCTACAGAAAGACCTCCATGAAAACAAAAACCCAGCAAGAAAACTACTTCTGTAACAGAAACTATGAAAATGTTACAACTGGTCCCCTGGACTCTAATGAAAGCAATAGTGAAGATGTAGAAGAATCTGTGTATGAAGTGGAAATGCAGGCCAACTCTTTGGATCATATTTATGGCAATGTAACATCATCTGACTATTATAATATGTATGTTTTTACAAATTCCAGTCCCTCTGAAGATGAAGAAATATATATTAATCCAATCAGTTCAGAACACTCTAGTTTAAATGATCTTCAGTCTGGAGATGACAGCTTTTACAAATGAACACATTCCATTGCAGTTTTTGAAGACATTCATAATATTATAGATGGGAACTATGGTCAAACTATGTAGGTTCTTAACTAGACATTCAGGGTTCTTGTACATGTGATGGGGGGTTAGTCCTTTAGGGTTGCATTCTATGTTCCCTAAATTGAAATGGTGGGTTTTATTTTTTCCATTGCTGTGTACACTTCGGTGGCCTTAAATCTTATGAAATGCTCAGTGTGCTATTTACAGTAAATTACTGCAAGGGGCACTGCATAACAGCCCACCTTGCTGATCTCGTACTAGATTACAACAGGGGCGCTGCATGCTGCTAATCCCTGCTACATACAGGTGATGTCTCTATTTAATTAAGTGTCATTTCATTAATTTCATTAATTTTTCAGACATTTTTACCTTTTTTAATTGAAATTTTTTCCACTATTTTAAAAAAATTATATTCTTATTTTATTTTTGTTCCATTCTTTCCTGTGTTTATTTTTATTCTTATCTTTTTTTTAATATTCCTATTTCTTTGTCATCAAGTAAACTTTATTTTGTGTAAATTCACTTGGTTTTTTTAATTCACACAAACAGGGTGCTGAAATGAACAGGGTGCTGAAATTCTCCTATCGCTTATAATATGTGCATAAATCTGGACCCCAGGAATTCCTTATATATAACTTCCCATGCATATTGGAGTGTTGTGGTGCACTAATTGGAACTCCAAAATGCACTCCCTGCATTATCTCAAAGGGGGTCCCAATCCTGGGGCAAGGGACAGAAGTCCAAGCTGAGCTGGCCCCTGTGTGCAGCGGCCACACAACAGTGCCAGACCGTGCGCAGAGTGGCCAGTGGGAGGGAGCAAGCTGGGGAGCCCATACTGTGGGGAGGCATCCCCCCCATCCGCCATTCCCCCACTCTGCCCCAGCCCAAGCAGTTCATGTGTAAGCTGCAATGGAGTATGGGCCTGGTGGGGGCTGTCTGTAAACCATGTCTTAGCAGCGTGGCCACTTCTAAACTTTGAAACCTTTCCTGCTGTGCATATTGAGTGTCGAGTTAATGTGACCAGCATTAGGTAATTTTAATGTCCATGCCACATTTCACCCTCCTATACACACAAAGCAAAGAAAACCTTTAGACTTCAGCCCTGTCTGGGTCCCCCTCGCTTCCCCACCCATCACCACAGCCTGACCCCCTGCCCTGCCTCACCCCCCCACTAGAGACAATGTATTTATGAGAAAGACAGAAGTGTTGCAACAATTTTTTAAATTTGATTTATAGAAATGCTCAATAGTAACTGCTGAATGGTTTAGCGTTCAGCGCTGATTGACTGGTAGCCTACAGAGCACCCTCACCACCTGCAGCAGCCAGAATGCAGGCAAGCAGGAAATTCCACACAATGGCTCCACATCCAGTATTTGCATGCTGCCCTCATAATGCCCCCTACGGCCTGCCCACATCTCTGTCTGGCTGCTGCTTCTCACTTCCCTCACTTTTTCAGACCAGGACTTGCTGAAAACCTCCCCACTGGTCTTGCAGGTATTGTGGAGCACTCAGGCTGCCACAATGTATCTTGTAATGCTTTCTGGCTCCACCTTGAGCCTGTAG
This sequence comes from Crocodylus porosus, assembly GCF_001723895.1. Lineage (NCBI taxonomy): Eukaryota > Metazoa > Chordata > Crocodylia > Crocodylidae > Crocodylus > Crocodylus porosus. The sequence continues at coordinate 37,948,507 of NW_017728909.1, forward strand.
TTCAGTGACCTCCACTGTGCTTTCAGACAGCCAAAGGCACATTCAACACTCACCCAGCATTTGCTAAGGTAATAATTGAATTGAATCTTTTACCAGTCAGTAATTTGACCTCCACATGGCTTCATGAGCTCAAGCAAGAGGGGGTAATCCGCATCCACTATGGTAAGCGGGGGCATGGCAACACCCCAGATCACTGCATCAGAGACATATTGACCTTTATCCATCATGCCAAGCAGTGGTGAATTTCAAAACACACAGGCATCATAAGCACTGCCTGCCCAGCTTGTATAAATGTTAGTGAAGTGTCTTTGGTGATCAACTATGGCCCGGAGGATCACCGAGGCAAATCCCTTCCTGTTGGTGAATGACCAGCTCCTCTGGGAATGGGACGTGTGTGTTGTCCAGTGCACCCATGCAGTTAGGGAACCTTGAAGCCTTCGATAACTTCAATAGCCTTGAAGCCTTCAATAACCTTCCTGGGGTTATGGAGGCAGATGAAGATGTTCGGTACAGTGTTCCACACCAAACAGCTGGCATACCTCACATACCACCACCCTGGCTGTGCAGGGAGCCATGCTGAACTGGTTCCCAATTAAGTGGAGGCTGGTGGGGGTGGCCAGTTACATGATGGCCATGGCCACCCTCTTTTCTGGTGTGATGGGTGACACATAACACTGTCCTGGCACTCAATGTGCAACAACAGCAGTAGGACTATGTGCAAAAATGTGCTCCTCCTTATGCAGAAGCTCTTGAGCCACAGCTGATCATCCCAAGTTGACAGTATAAAGTATTTCCACCAGTCAGAGCTGCTCACATGGGCCCAGACCTTGCCATCATTGTTTGTAGGTTGATCCACAGAACCCTGTTAGCCTTGAGATCCACAGCTTCCTCAGTTCTCCGACTCCAGCTCATGGCCCATTACCTGGTAGAGCAAGGCATGAGAGGCTGCTACCCTGCGTTGGCACCTCTGTAGAAGGCCCATCATAGCCTGTATTGTGTTCAGTAGCAATATATCTGCATTATCACGTGCCTCCATTCTCCACCTGGACATTTCCAAGGCATCCAACAGCATCTGGTTCTCTTTGCAGATTCCATCAGGAGTCAGTAAAGCCATCTTGTTATGCAGGAAACAACAGTTACTGTTTCACTCAGAAGATCGTCTGCTTGTGCTAAGGGGGTTCAATAGGTAGGGCACTAGGACTAGGGTCCAGTCATTATAACAGCCATGCTCTTTACATTTCAATTCCTACACACCTCAGGTTTCTGTAACCACCACTCTTATAAAAACTTGGGGTATCCAATGACCCCAGAAACCTGTGATCTGCCTAGAGCTGCAGTTAATAGCACTAAGCAGAACAATGACTAGAACTGCCATGAAGTTTCACCCCAGCAAATACTCCCAACCCAGCATAAGCTGGGGAAGAAAGGTGGGTGTGAGATTCCCTCTCTCTTTTTGAATAGGTCCCATTAACACCATCCCTCTTGTAAAAACTTGGGGATTTAGGTATTTTGAGGCTTACCCCAGAAATCTGTCAAGCACTCAGTGGTAAAAAGACAGGCACTAAGCAGAAGACTGACTGAATGAACCCTATCTCCCCCTCCCCCTCCCCCTGCACAAAGCAATTAGACCCCCAGGAGCACAGCTGAGGACAGTGTTGCCAGGGGGCAGGGGGTATGTGCTTGAAGGCCAGCAGCAGTTCCTTTCAGGCTGAATCACAAGCTGCCAGGCAATGAATTTTGGGGGGGTGGGGGGGGTGGCAGCAAGCCATTATGAATTATCCTTCTAGACAATGGGACACCTGGGAGACAATCTGGGAAGGCTGTGGATTTCAAAGGTGTTCTGTTAGGAAAGGTCACATAAACAGATTTGCCTGAGTGCCAGTACTGAGACACAGCTCACGCCTGCATAGGTATGCATACATGGAAAGTCAGACCTACATGAAAATGTTCCATACATGTGGGAACCGGGTTAGGGTGACAGTCTTTTTGAAAAACTCCTGCTTAAGTGAGTATCACCAAACATCTGTTTCAAAATGAGGCTGAGGCAATGTGTCAAGAAGACTGATTATTGAAGTAATAATTACAAAAGCAAAATATAAGTATCATTTTAATTGTAGTTTCTTTTCACCCAGGTACCCAAAGCACTTTGTAAAGTTAATTAATTTAGGTTCTCAATAGCCCCAAGAGATAGATAGGAATCATTTTTTTCTGTCAATTAAATATCACCGTTTCTGGGGTGTGAGGCAGCAGCAGTTTTACTATACAAATAACACAGAATCCAAGGACTATTTTTTCAAGTAACAAGCATATTGTCAGGTGTGATCCTATTCACTGGAGGGGTTAAAAGCCGGGCCAGTATCCTGTCCGATTCTGTGCAGCTGAGAGTTTGGGGCACTCAGAGACCCAGTTTTCTGACTCTCAAGACTTACCTTGAGGCCTCAAATCTGGAGAAGGGGCAAATTTAACTTGAATTCACTTTTTGTATCTCAGACTTGGCCCCTACAGTAAATTAGACAAGACTCTGTCTGCAATTGTCCCACGGGGCTCCTTGTCTGCTAAAGAGAGACAGATGACAGATCAGTTCATGTAGCCTCACACTTTCTGCTCTCATTGTGCACCCTGTAAGACTAGTGGGGGAGATAGCATCAAACCATACTATCAACTGCATTTTCTGAGGAACAGCATTACACTGGGTATTTATTTCTGTGTAGGGTAGTGACTGGTTTTTATGGTTTGTGCTTAAAAAGGACTGGGGTGGAAATATAATCAGATGGTTAAAAATAATCAATCGTTTGAGATCTAACACAAATATTGAAACTTGTATTGGCAAGGTATGTAACAATATGTGCAGCAACTTCTTTGTTTCCTTTTCATAGTTTACTTTGCTAAATGTCTACCTTTAAAAGTACAGTGTCCTCCAGCTTGTTTACTCAGCTTTTACCTTCCCAGTTTTACCTACAATTAATCTCAGTTTGAAATGATAAAAGCCCAATAGCATAAGCAGCACTTAGCAGCAGGCTATCTTGCTGTTAATGGCAATCACTTGGAGTTGCACAGCTCTGAAATTCTAAGCACACCACACTGCTCTGTAAATTAGGAACAAAACAGGATAAAACAAAAGCAAGGCTCAACTAATAAAGCTTATACAATAACAAGAAAACCCCTCAGGAAGGGATTTTTCATGTACTTTCTGTAATTTACAGTATATAGCAGGGAAAACAATTTTGACAGCATTGCAAAACTGTACTGTATGCAGCAGACCTTCCTTGGTTTCTGCATGAAGCACTCAATCCTCTAATGGCAGCTGGGCAAATCAGTTTCTTTATGGTAAGGCAGTTTGTTTACGTAAGCACAAAAGTAAAAGATACTTTATGACATGAATGTGCCTATTTAGTTTCTATAAAATGATGGTTTTCTACAATTGTTACAGTAAATCCTCCCTGTGGGTTTTATTAATCCCATGAGGTTGTACTAATGTATCTTTATTTTCTGCTAGCTTTTCTTTGGCTAGTGTGTGTTCATGTCTTGCAGGTACAACTCTAATTATTTAAGAAACTGGCGTTAACAAAAACGTCAGCCTTGGAAATGGATGCTCGTTTAACTCCAGAACAGAACCAAGGTAGTTGTACAAAACAGTACAAGTTTCCTCACCAGCACATCTCAAATCAAACCTAGATCCAGCCAAGGGCATGGGCATGTGCACTTATGCTCCAGTGCAATTTATATCTCTTATTTACAATTAAATTATACCAGCATTAGGATCAGACATCTGCCCTGATCTCAGGGTAGCTCATTCTGTAGGTAGCTATTACAGCACCTCACTGCTGAGTGACAGGGGACCAAGTAATAGCCTTCAAGTGAATCACTACCCCAGAATGGATACAAAAATAAATACTGGTTTACACCAACTGTGTTTTACTCCTGATTCTATCAAGGGTAACTCTATACCAGATTAGGTAACACTTCTTTCATTTAAGAAGCTGCACAATCTAATTTTATTATTTTTTTTGTACCACTGTAATCCTAACTAGACTGATGTAAGCATTAGGTATGTCCTTATCCTAACTTACAGCACCAAAATAAGTGACCTTGTAGGTCCCAGACTTACTGCCTACATAAATGTTTTCAAATTAGTGGCTGTGGATAGTACATAAAGGGAGCAGATCTGATCTGAGAAGTTTTCAGTTCCATTCCACTTTTCAGCTTTCTGCTGAAACTACTTCAAAAGTCATCAGCTATACCAGTCACCATATCCAATAACCTTTTCCCAGACACTCATACAACTACAGCCATAAAAGCACAAAACATCTGGACTCAGCCTAGTCTTTAGATTCTGTCTCAGTGGCCTAAAAGGAAGATGGTACGTATGGGCAGCCTCCTCTCCTCCAAAAATTCCTGCCCAGGCATATGTATTGAAGGTCTGGGTGGTCCTTATGCATACACCACTATCCAGGAGGATCAATAGTAGACACCACACATATACATACACAGACAAATCTCTACATATCCCAGGAACTGTATCTATCTATCTATATATAGATAGATATAGATGTATAGATATCTATCTAATATCTATCTATATCTATATCTATACACTAGGACTGTGCGAAGCTTCGGTCCCTAATTTGATTCAGTAGAGGTTCGGCCGAATTCAGTGGCTGAATCTCCAAATCTGAATCAAATCAGGAGACCCTTTAATCTCTCTGAATCAAATCAGAACCCTCCGAATTGATTCGGAGAGATTCAGAAAGATTTGGCGATTGGAACATAGACATAGCTTTAAATGTTTTTTCTACATATCTCTAGGTAGCAAGCGTCTTGTGAATGTTGTGATGCTGGGGTGGAGTGTCCCGCAGAAGTGTGGGGGGCTCCCCAGTGCACTCGGCGGCAGACCCAGAAGTGCACTTTTGGTCAACTTCCGGGTCTGCTGGGGAGCATGCTGGAGGGCTCCCTCATGCCCTTCCAGCTTGGCAACTGGTGCCTCCTGGGTCACAGGGGTGGGGAGGCACCAGTTTTCCGGGTACTTCCGGGTTTGCCACCGAGCATGTGGAGGGCTCCTCCACAGTCCTCTGGGGTGCTACATACGTCCCAGCAAAGCAGTATTCACAAGCTGCACTGGTACCTTGAGGTACGTAGAAAAAAACATTTAAAGCTGTGTCTATGTCTGAATCTCTGATTCTCCAAATCAACATCGAATTTTCAGATTTGGATTTGGCTGAATTGAATCGGGGCAGTGATCCAAATCAACTAATCAAAACACTGTCCCTGATTCCGGCCAAATCCAAACTGAATAGGGCCCACTTTGCACCCCTAATACACATGCATATGTGTGTATGCGCACATGTGTGTATATATATATATATATGTGCGCGCATGTGCGTACATATATATATATATATATATAGTGGTGTTTTTTTACTCAGCAGGGAGAATAGTATTTTATTGCTTTCCAATTTAAAATGTAACTACAGTATACCAAGAATACCCCAAAAAGTCTTTTCTCCTTGCTTACTACAGAAAAAAGGCCTCCATCCAGACAGAGTTTTCAAGCAGCCCTCTGTTAATCAAGTGCTCTCAGCATGAAAGTTCCTTTTATGGCCAAACACACTATCTCTTGGGGGAGAGGAAGGTGGAGAAAGGGAGGAAGAGGAGGGAGGAAGGGAGAAAAGCATCTTGGGATGCTAGAGGATCATACTGTGGCTTCTCTCAGAAGGGAATGTGTATACAGTAAAAGCTTTGTTAACTGGCATTCCCCAGGAACAGGGGATGCCGGATAACAAAATATGCCAGTTAATTGAGCGACCCCAGGTGCCGCTTCTTATGCCACATCTGAGGCGTCCCTCCACCCTTCCCATGGCATCACCACCACTCCTGCAGAACAGGGATGTGGGTTCCACACAGCCCTGCACAGCTTGTTATGCCCCCAGGCTGTGGAGGCTCGCAGGACAGGCTGCTTTGCCCCAAACAATGGGGGCTCAGAGAAACCAGAACCATCACGGTGGACACTTCCAGTTTCACTTTATCTTACAAGCTGGTATGCCGGTTACTAGAGCATGCTGGCCTCCTCTCTGCCTTACACAGACATTTCTCAGCATTACCTAGCATACCACATGCTGGCTATGGTCCATGCTGTGAGAGATGGGACAAAGGCAGACAGGACAGTATCAGCTTAGGGCTTTTTGGGGCTAATCAACAGGTAATGTCCCTCCATTCCTTCCTTGGAAATGCTGTTTAAGAAGAGCTTGAACTAATGGAAAGAAACTGGTGTTTTCTTAATGGGCTGATAAACAATGAGTTAAGGGTGATAAGCACTATGTTATCAACTCCCTGCTGGGCTGCTCAGGAGAGGGGGAACCCCTCCCTAAACAGAGTGTCCTTTCAGCACCTAGCCACACACCCCTTAGTTCAGGGAAACTGTGGAAGGAAGGGAGGGCTGCTCTAGCACCCCCCACCTTCTAGCCTGAAACATTGCAGGCATGTGCCTGTATTTCTTGAGTCTAGATGTCTGTATGGTTATAAAACAGTTTAGCCTAGCCAAGTTAGACTAACCTGCAAAGATTGAATTCAGGCTCAAGCTTTTTGAATGTCTGTCCCTAGTCCTGGAAGTCACAACCCAACAAATATCAGATCACCATTATGCTGCCTTTTGCCATATTGCTAAGAAAAGGAGCCTAATTAGATGGGAGAAAAGATGGTGGGCTTTAAACTAGGCTCA
>NW_017728909.1:37955232-37957992 GCF_001723895.1 Crocodylus porosus
GAACCAACTTCCAAGAGAAGTGGTGCAGGGTCCTACCCTGGGGGTCTTTAAGAGGAGGCTAGACAATCACCTTGCTGGGGTCGTTTGACCCCAGTACTATTTCCTGCCATGGCAGGGGGTTGGACTTGATGATCTGCTCAGGTCCCTTCTGACCTTACCAACTATGAAACCTAGCATGGAATAGGTTAAGAGCCAGTGAAGTAAGCAGCTTTTTGTTTAGAGTTAAGTAATAAGGCTTCACTAATTTTCTGTGCCTCATGTTTTCAGATAATACTTGAAAAATGAATGAAATATACTCTTGTCATTCATTATGTTTTATTTGGCAGAGTTAAATAGTCTGTTTCCTTAAATCTTAATTACACAATTAGAAACCTACCATAGAAAAAAGAAAGAAGTCCGGGGAAAAAACACTGGTAAATACATTCCATGAGTTTAAGGAATTTATTCCTAAGGCTGACAGTGAGTTAAGGCCATGCCTGCATAGGAACTCTAAGGGAAAAAATATATCAAAGCATATCAACTGCACAGGAAGGCACATAAATGAAAGCTTGTTAATTTCTGGGTTATTTGTTTCTTTTTTTCAGGAAGAAAGGGGCCTTAGCTTGTTATAACTGAAAAGGTAGATAAAGCTCCAGCAAACTATGTCCCCTTTTCATCCAAGCAACAGCATACATACTGGAAGGAGTATTCTTTTGTGAAGGAAATTTTCCCTATGGTTAATTCACCAGAATCTTCTTGAGCATAAAATGCTTGCAGTGTCAGGCAAAAGACCTCGGTACAGTTTTTCAAGCCCTTGGCATTCTGTAATGATAGAATGAGATTCAGCCTGCTAGGGCCTAACTTAGAAGCCTCTTCATCCAGAGAATAGGATTTTAAGGATACAGTGCCTGCACAGTACAGTACAAATGGAACTATAGGTATTTGGGATGGTTGACATCATGTTTAATTTGCAGTGGCTGCCAAATGAAGGATGAGACATACTGCTGATTACTGTGGCTTTTACTTGAAAGGGCACTGATTCTTCATTAAGCTGAAGTGCCTCAGCAGTCCTGCGCATCCAGCTGGAGAAATAGAACCCTCTGAAATAAAGGCTACAGCGATTAGCTGGAATGCCTCAGTAGGCACATGCAGCTGTTTGCTGTGGTTGTATATACCCCTGGTTGGTTCACAAAGCCTCTGTAACAGGACCGGGCCCCAGGAACAACCGTAATGTCCCCAAGTAGCCATGTGACTTCTGCCCCACTCCAGCTTCTCGGGAATCCCTCCCTTTTCCCTTCACCTGCCATGCCTTCATGGAATTATATTATTTTAAAAAGGGAAGCTGCCTCAGGGTCTCAAAGTGATCTCAGCCTGTTTTGGCCAACAGGTGCCTCCCATACCCAGCTGACCCTAGTCCTGCCCCTCAAGCACAAAGTGGGGGCCTCCTAGCTTCATCAGTGCCTCAGGCCTCCAGTTGCCTCAATGGCTATTCATGGCCTCCTTCCGTCCCTGTAGGAGCATCCATGCTTCATAGGTATTACTTTAAACTAGGTTTACCAGGGAATGGAGAGCAGAGCTCTGATGTAAGTGGGTAATTTGGAGGAAGAGCAAGCAGGAGGGGGCAAGACGGAAGGAGGATTTCTTCCTGAGAAATCAAGGCAGTAGACTAGTTTCCTCAGGTGCCTGTATGTGAATGCACAGAGCCTGGGAGACAAGCAGGAAGAATGGGAAGTCCTTGCACAGTCATGGAACTATGACATGATCAGAATAACAGAGACTTGGTGGGAGCTAGCATGTCTGAAGCACTGTCATGGATGGTACAAACTGTTCAGGAAGGACAGGCACAGGAGGAGTTGCACTTTATGTAAAAGAGCCATATGATTTCTCAGAGCTCCAGTATAAAACTGGAGATAGGCCTGTTGAAAGTTCCTGGGTTAAGGTTAGAGGGGAGAACAAGGGTGTTGTTGTGGTGGGTGTCTGCACCAGACCACCAGACCAGGAGAATGGGGTAAATGAGACCTTCTTCAAACAGCTAGCAGAAGTTTTCTGATTACAGGCCCTGGTTCTCATGGGGGACTTCAATCACACTTACACCTGCTGGGAGGGTAGATCCCCTGCACTGGGTTCATAGGGTGGTGCAGGATCGGATCCCAGTGCACAGAGGGTTGTGCAGGGCCCTGGGGCCTGATCCTGCCAGGCTAGAAACTTGAGTACCACTGGATTTGCACGTATACTACTCACAAAGCTTGGTAAGGCATGACCAGTGTAGGCCTCACGAGAGCAGTGATTCACGCAATAACTGTTTACACAAGCTTAAATTGGACTATGCATACAAAATGCACTAGAAGCAGGAACTAGGTGCATCAAGCCCCAGACATAATTGAATAATAGAGAAAGAACAGAAACATGTAGCTCAGGATGCACAACAGGTACAGGGCAGCCTGAGGTACCAACAGAGTGTAACATGTTTTGTAGGGCTGTACAAAACAACACCATTTCGTTTCAACTTCCATTTCACCATTTCAATGGGACAGCATTTTGTTTCAGGTTTCATTTCAAAGCACTATTCTGTTTTGCTTTGTCAAAACTGGATTTCTGTTTTGACGCTGTTTCAATGTTTTGCCCATAGGCTATAATGGGGAAGCACATGTTGTCCTGAGGGGCCAGGCCAACTCTCAGGTTCTCAAAATTGCACTGTTAGATGGGAGGGTGTAACACAATTGCACATACATGTTAGAAATATTATTAAAAATGCATTATCAATAAGTCTTGTTAAAACAG
>NW_017728909.1:37958090-37959686 GCF_001723895.1 Crocodylus porosus
AATTGCCAGCTGAGGCATATGCAGACCTACTACCAATTCAAGCGCCCACACACTATACAGACCAAAAGAAATTAGACCAGAATCAGTTACCAATACCTGCACACCCAATACACATACACGTATCACTAATTCGTATATCATGCACACAGTGACATACATGTAGATCGGGAATTCTCAGGTCAGCTCATGGAGGCAGTTAAGTCAAGGAATGTGGTCATCATGGGTGACCTAAACTATCTGGACATCTGCTGGGAGGAGCATTCAATCAGGTCTGACTGCTCACATAGGTTCCTAGCCGAGATACAGGACCTCCACCTAACCCAGGAGGTGCACAGTCCCAAAAGGGGAAATGCCTTGTTCGACCTGGTCCTGGCCACAGGCAACAACTTGGTGAGGGGACTGCAGGTTCTTGAACTCCTGGGCGATAGTGATCATTGCCTACTGGAATTCACCATCCAGTGCAGGGTGTCAAAGGCCTACAGCAAGGCAGCAGCCCTGGACTTCAGGAGGGCAGATTTCAATGACTTAAGGAGATTAGTGGGGGAGGCACTGAGGTCCTGGAGGGGAGGGGAGTTGGGAGTCCAAGAAGAGTGGTCGTTCCTTAAGGAGACAAGGCTCCAAGCCCAAAAGGTGACAGTCCCAATGCAGATCAAAGTGGGCAAGAGTGCTCAAAAGCCCCTGTGGCTCACCAAAAGCATCCAGGAACATCTCAAAGCTAAAAAGGAGGCATACACCCAATGGAAGGGAGGGGCCATCACCAAGAAGGATTATATTTCCATTGTTCAAGATTGTAGGGGGGCTGTTAGGGAAGCTAAGGCAGAGACAGAATGGGGACTAGTGACCCGAATCAGAGATAACAAGAAGTCCTTTTTTAAATACATAGGGAGTAAAAAGAAGGTACTGGATAACTTGGGGTCTCTGCAGGACATGCTTGGAAACCTGGTGGTCGCAGCAGATGACAAATTTAACAAATTCTTTGCCTCCATTTTTCTGAGCAGGGACTGGGACATCCCCCACACTGGGATCCTGGACAGACCAAGGGGAGGTGCAGCCAGGTCCAGGGTCAGTGAGGACTTAGTCAGGGAATGTCTGGTGAGACTAGACATGTTCAAATCAGCAGTTCTAGACAATCTCCACCCCAGAGTGCTGAGGGAATTGGCAGAGGTCATTGCGGGACCCCTGGCATAGCTTTATGAGCACTCATGGTGCTCTGGCAAGGTGCCAGAGGACTGGAAAAGAGCCACTGTGGTCCCCATTTTTAAAAAAGGGAGGAAGGAGGGCCCAGGAAACTATAGGCTTGTTAGTCTTACCTCAGTCCTGGGAAAGCTCTTTGAGAAAATTATCCAGGAGCACATCTGTGAGGGACCAGCAGAGGAGATTATGCTCAGGGGCAACCAACATGGGTTCATTAGAGACAGATCCTGTCAGACCAACCTGGTGGCCAACCTGGTTACCAAGTAACAAAATCTTTGGACACAGGTGTCGCAGTGGACGTAGTCTTTCTGGACTTCAGGAAGCCCTTCGACACTGTCTCTCACCTCATTCTCATTAAAAAATTAGGTGACTGTGGTGTCGATGCCTACACAGTCAGATGGG
>NW_017728909.1:37959786-37961675 GCF_001723895.1 Crocodylus porosus
GGGGAGAGGAAAACTGGGAGTAGGGCTGCAGGCAGAGGCTGGAGAACAGAGAGAGGCAGGCAGAGAGAGATAGGAATAGGGAAGACGTGGCAGGAGCCAGAAAGTGGCAGGAGCGGGACTGAAGGTGGCAGGAAGTGAGAGGCTGTAGAAGGGGAACAGAAAAGGGACAGAGAGTAGACAGAAAGTGCCGGAAGTGGGGCTGAGAGGTGGCAGAAAGCAATGGGACCTGTAGAAGGGGAACAGAAGAGGGACAGAGAGGAGACAGAAAGCAGTGGGAGTGAGGCTGAGAGCTGGCAGGAAAGGGGAGACAGAATTGAGAGATCAGGAAAATGGGGGAGGGGCTGGAGCCAAGAGAGAGAGACTGGAATTTAAGATAGAGAAGGGAGTGGGACTCAGTAAAACACAACACAACTTGGTGTTACAAATGACAGTGGTTTTATTGAACAGGGGAGATGGTGACATGATATCTTATTGGTTCCTTTGCACAGACACAGACACACACAATGGCAGCAGGGGTTAAAGAGGCTTGGTGCAGAGGCTGAAGTCCAGGAGGAGAGAGATAGAGTCCAAATTGGTTGGTGGATAGGACAGGTGTTCCTAGGCAACCATGGCCAGATCCAGCTACATCTGGCTGCAGCTTGCCCAGTAGGCCAAGAGGTCACACTGCAACAGCTCCATGTCCTTGGTGAGATAGACAGCCATCAAGGCCTAAGTGCTGCCTGCCTGATGGTGGGGGTCTGGTGCCTCTGGGCCCTACCATGGAAGCCATGCCCTTGGCTCACATTGGCAGTACCTGTGGTGGAGGAGGAGACTGGTTGGTGGATGGCATGCTGGCATGGGGCAGTGGATCCCCCTCTTCCACATGCCCCACCTCTGCCATTCTGCCTCCCTGACTGTCTTCACCAGCACCTCTGTCCATTGATTCAGGTTTTGGCTGCTGCTCCTCTTTACCCTTGGGTCACACATGGTGGCCAGCACATGGACTGCACTGGACCATAAAGGATCAAGCCATTTCCTGATGCCCTTCTTCAGCCGCCTCACCAGTGCCTGCACGTCTGGTGACAGTGGCTTGCCCCAGACAGGAACATTGAAGGGGCCACTGATCGCAATCTCTCCAAGCAAGGCCATCTCATGGATGGCCTTCTGTTGCTCCAGCAGCCTTTTGAGTATCAAGTATGTGGAGTTCCACTGAGTCTCCACATCCTGCATGATTTTGTGCTGCATGATGTTCAGCTCTGCCTATTTGTCCTGCAGCATCTTGCCCCCCTTGATGCCCCAATGGAAGTAGCCTGCCACCTTCCTGCATTTTTAAATGAGCTTGCTGGTGGTGCTGGTGCCAACACCAGCAGCTATGTCTCCCTCCAAGGCATCTGTGACAACAAGGTGGAACTTGTGTGCCACACAGTGGATGCCAACAAAGTTGCAATCACGGACCGCCTTGACCATATTGGACCCATTGTCGGTGACCATGAACCTGCAGGTGAGCTCATTTTGGCTAATGAGCCACCCCTGCACCAAGCAGTTCATGGTCCCCATGATCTCTGTTGCCATGTTGGACTCCTCCCTCACCTAGGCTTGAAGGAGAGCCCACTGACGGCCTGACTGGTCACACCAGTACCCTGTAAGGGAGAGGTATGCATGATCTCCACCCTGGATGCTCCAGATGTCTGAGGTGAGGTGTAAGGTCCACAGGCCTGTGGACCTGGCTTGCGCAGCTCCTCCATCAAGTACTCCCTGCATGGTCCACCACTGCCCTGCTGAAGGTGGTGTAGTTTCATAGTTTCTAGGGTCGGAAGGGACCTGAGCAGATCATCTAGTCTGAACCCCTGCCATAGCAGGAAAGAGTATTGGGGTCAAATGACCCCAGCAAGGTGTTCATCTAACCTCCT
>NW_017728909.1:37964053-37966205 GCF_001723895.1 Crocodylus porosus
CTCTGGGACCTCAGCGCTTCTCCAACTATCCTCCTTAGCTCGTTGAAGTTTGCTCTCCTAAAATCTAGGGCCGCTGCCTTACTGCATGCCTTTGCCACCTTGCGCTGGATGGTGAATGCCAGCAAGAGATGATCACTGTCGCCAGGTCATCACCCGTGGCCAGCACTAGGTCCAACAAGGCGTCTCCTCTGGTGGGGATGTGCACCTCCTGGGTTAGATGGAGGTCCTGCACTCTGTCTAAGAACCTGCGTGAGCGTTCAGACTTGGCTGACTGCTCTTCCCAGCAGATGTCCGGGAACATGGTATGATACGGGCACTTGGTATGATGGGGCCATGAGCTGCCTTAACCCTGGGCACTAACAAAGGAGAAGGGCTGGCCATCGACAGCAAGCATCTTCCCAGTGTTCTGGGTGATCTCGCTTGCCTATGAAATGTGCTCCCCTTTCTGTCTGCCTTTTCCCCCCTGTTCCAGGGTGGCCTGCCTCTGCTTTAGTGGGATGGGAGCTTTGGAGTAAGAGGGGGAGTTGCCTTTGGGCATGCTCCCACTGGTGCCAGGCTGAGGACGAGCAAGGGCAAGAGGGCAGTGCCTGTGGAGATGCATCAGCATCCTTGTGGTGCTCATGTGTTTTGTTCCATTGTCCCAGCTGGTTTTGGCTCAGCAGTGAAGGCAGATAGTGTATGTGGGATCATCTGCCAGCTCAGAATGATCCAAGACCACACTACCCACTCGTTTCTGGGGTGTGGGTGCATGTGTGGATGCTGCAATTTCCCCCTCCTCAGCAGGTAGAGGCAGAGCAACAGGAGGAGCGGACTCTGCTGAGCCATTTGCCTGTGCACCCTCTACTTGAGCCTCCTCTCAAATGCCTTCTGGGGAAAGAGACCTAGTTCTAGGGGAAACTTGAGGAGTGTGGAGGGACAAACTCAGCTGATTCCCCCTCCTTCCCCAGAATTTCCCATGCTAGGGCAGTCAGTTCCAGATCCAGATCCAGATCCAGCTCCTCCTCTGGCAATGGAAGGCTCAGCATGGGAAGTGAAATGGGGGTGGAGGAGACTGTCATACTGGTGCTGCTGCTTGTTGTTGTGGTGGTGGGGGTTATGGCTGGTGCTCTTGGAGGAGATGCAGACTCAGGCACAGGCAGTGGCACTGATACTGCTCCCCTCTCCTTGCTGCCTGTACGACTAGTGGAAGCCTCGTCCCTGCTTGTTGCAGCAAAGAGGCTGTGTCTCAATTTGGGCGGGGAGGGGAACTTACAGCTCTCCTCCTACCCCTCTTCCAATCTACCCCTTTCCAGCTGCCTTTCCAGCATGCTTCATGGTGTGTTTCATAGTGTCTTGTCTTTGCCTTGGTGTGCTGGAAAATCTATCTCTTCTTCTGATTTATGTAATGTATGTAGATAAAATAATTGTATGTATGTGTATTTATGTAATGTATGTTTGTATGTACATATTTATGTAATAAATAAAATAAAAATATATAAATGTATGTATGTGTTTTCCTATATAAATTCTATATTATAATATGCGATATAATTATGCTGTGTTTCCGTGCACATTAAATGGAATGCACACTGTGAGAGAAAGCACATAGTTTAGATGCAGGGGTAGCAGTGGACATAGTCTTCCTGGACTTTTGGAAGGCCTTTGACACTGTCTCTCACCCTGTTCTCATTAAAAAACTACTGGGGGACTGTGGTGTCAACATCCACACCTTCAAATGGGTCGCTAACTGGCTGGAGGGCTGGAGGGCTGCACCCAGAGACTGGAAGTGGATGGTCATTTTCAACCTGGAGGGATGTGGGCAGTGAGGTTCCCCAGGGTTCGGTCCTGGGGCCCACACTGTCCAATATCTTCATCAGTGACTTGGACGAGGGGGTAAAAAGCTCCCTGTTCAAATTTGCTGATGACACTAAGATGCGGAGGCATGTGGGCATGCTAGAAGGGAGGAATAGGCTACAGTCGGACCTGGACAGGTTACAGGGGTGGGCGGATGAGAACAGGATGGGAATCAACACTGACAAGTGCAAAGTACAAGGTGATGCACCTGGGGATGAACAACCGGCACCATACCTACAGGTTGGGGAACTCCCTTCTCATCAGTACAGAGGCAGAAAAGGATCTTGGAGTCATCATCGATGCCAAGATGAACATGGGC
>NW_017728909.1:37966695-37969261 GCF_001723895.1 Crocodylus porosus
CGGACTCGATGATCTGCTCAGGTCCCTTCCAACCCTACAAACTATGAAACACACCTTTTTGAGTGTGACAGTGAAGTGTGCCACCAATTTTAATTCAGAAAATGTGGGCTCCAGGCATCAAAAGTGTAGGAAACACTGTCCTAGGCATTGTGGCTGAAGGAATCTGCCTGCTGAATTGTGGCTGAGCAATAAAGTATATTTTGGGATAGCCCCATAACATTGATTCTGAATACCCTGTGTCTTCTCATCCTCTTCTGGCATTATACCCAGGTTTCCTCTCAAGATCATTTAATAGCAATCCCATTTACAAGAACTCCAGACAAGCAAAATTCAAAGCAAACATATGTTGTTCCTCCCGGGATTATATTTGTAGATTATTCCTGAATGTGTCTACTGGGTCCCCATTTATATCAAACAGAAACCCATAGGCCTTGCCTTTTTTCTCAGTTCCCAACACACAACTTAGCATTTCATGTAAACACCTTTCTTGCTCAGGACTCCTTCAGGCACAATCATGAGTATATGGCACAATCAAACGAGCTCTGCAGCAGTACCTCTCCTAGCAAACTCCATCCCTTCAGTAGCTGTGCTTTCCTAGGCACATATATAATGCCCTGCCAGCATGGGTTTCTGAAGAAGAACTGTGTGGATCTCTAGCAAGTCCAGAGGAATTGCTAGAAGCCGTGTGGATTTGCATTCACTCTGGCTGCCTTCCTTGTGATGGCAGCTTTCTTCTGGCAGCAGAAATTCTGCCAGCAGAACTACTTTCTCCCCTGTGTAAGCAAGGCTTTACCTGTGCCCCAGTGGCACCAGGAGGACTGACTGAGCTCACTCTTGTTTTTCCCTTTGCCAGTGTCAACCCATTAGACTTAAAGGCTTTCACAGAAAGGTTTTCTTAAAGAACATAGTTAAAGTAAATGTGACCTGGAGATTTAAATATTTAAATCTTGCTTACAAGGGCAAAACAATATACAGTGGAACACAGCACCCTCAGGAATCAGTGGGTAGAGTGCTGCAAGATGACCTCTTGATTATAGACCTGTGGGCCTTGTGGTGGCCGTGTTGTTTATTCAGAGCCAATTCTAAGTTCCAGATTGCTTTGAAGTAGTCAGTGACTATGATTAAATTCAAGGACACTATTAGACATTCAGTGTTGATATTTCCTGTGGGATTGTAGAATGAGTCCAGCACTGACCCAGATTCCTCATCAGGCATTGTTTTAACCTGTATTGGTCAGGACTTTGAATAACTACTGCAGATGTCTAGTGCAATTCAAATGACCTGTGTCTTAAATAATTTTTGATAGTGTGCAGGAGTGGTTTTTAGGACTAGGCAAGATAACCACTCTAACAACACTATTCAATAATAGTCAGTCCATAAACAGGAGACAATGAAAATAAAATTATATCCCAGCTAATTCATTTTGCATCAAAGTTTGCATATACCCTCAGCTTCCAAACATTTGTTTGTATAGTGTCCATTTTCATATAGCTGAAAGATATTAATTGGGTTTTATATTTTCCCTTGTAGTCATTTATAATTTGCATATCTTGAACATAGACATGTACATTTTAACTAGGACACTCATAACAGTTGTTGGGCTGCTTCTTTTAGGTAAGTGACACATAGCCTCTGAGTTGTAATTATGGTGATGAATGACCTGCTGATATGATTATATTATAATGATATATGCCCTGACCTGCATTCATCTTGGAACACTCTGTTCACTTTATATGGCTCTTCCTTTCTAAAGCCTATCAGGTTGTTACTCTTTTTTTGTGTGTGCATCTGTGAGGATTTGGGTGGGAGGAAGGAATGAAATGAGTTTCTTCAAGTTCCAGAGGTTCTGACACTGATAAAAACTCACTTTAATAAGCAGAGTCATTCATGCTTCGCAGCACCAGTCTTGAGCAAATAGTGACAAGGTGAATATCATATTTCAGTCAGAGATTATAATACTGAAGCAAGCAGGGGAAGAAAGAAAATTAGCTGCCAGTACTCAACTCAAATATAAGAGGGAACTGTTTTCTTTTCAACCATCTTATTTTTATGTAATTACTAAATTTACCTGAGGTATTCCTTCTAAAAATAAATCAAATTGCGCAAATGTTCTATGAGACAGTGATACACAAATGCCAGCAATAAAAGACAAGTCAAATACACACATCATAATCTCATACCACTTCCTAGGGAAAAGACATTCACATGATTCACCTCTTGTTTTAGCAGGAATGCAAGGGTTTCATATGACAACACATCTTTCTTGCCTGTAGAAAAGCTCTCCCACCTCCTTTCAAACTTGAGGCACCTTCCTGTGTGAGGTGCTTGGTCTGCTGGTCCAGATTCTCCACTCGAGCCAAGCTGCACTCTTGTGTTCTGGCCCCAGACAGGAGTCTGCAGGCTCCCAGAGTGCGGCAATACTTAGACAGGTTTGCAAGCCACAAGTATCTCAACTTATTTCCTGTGGCTCTTCACAAGAAATGCTTTAACATTTTTATTTAGACTGCATGCATATTGGGTAGGTCTTTCCTGACAATCATGAATGATGCAATATATGCAACTATAT
>NW_017728909.1:37970016-38008486 GCF_001723895.1 Crocodylus porosus
AAACATATGTGAAAAGGTGAATGGTGATTGGTAAAGAAGCCTCCAGAAGCTTCCAGGCTTTGGTTGAAGTCCACTCAAGTGACCAAAAGAAGCAGTGGTCAGGGTCTTAAGCATGCGGTCATAGCAAAAGACATGTAAATTAGTGAAATGCATAGGCAATTCCATGCTAATGAATTAACAGTAAACTGAGGTGGAGCTTAAGATGGGAGGGTCTAAGGGTGGAACAAAGGAGGGACAAAGGTGGGGTAAATGTTGATAAGTATAAGCCAAGGTGTATAAATATGAAAAACAATAATGTTCAGCACTGCTCCCCGGTTTGTTGGAGCTCACTCAAAGCTGTCTCCATTTTGAATAAAGGTGTTGATGGGTAATGTGTGCAGGTGATGTGTGCATCTATCTGGCATCTCCCTAGTTATTGGGCGTTGCATGGAGTAAGGGTCTAACAGTAGTTTTAATAAGAAGCTAGATTATGGATTTGTATAATATGGTTTGGTTAGGGATGAGCTTACCTCAGGCAGGGAATTGGACTAGATGACCTCTGGATGTCCCTTACAGCCCCACTTCTCTATGATTTCTATGATCATTTTGAGAAAAAGAAGGTATTTGCCATAATTCACCTAGGTGTATATATAGCCCTGCAGGAACTGATATACTTTTGACACTATGTACAGTGTTCAAGCATAAGAGGAGAGGTGAACTACACTTACAGAAAGAAAAATATTGCCTGAATATTTCACTCTTTCATGAAACACTTACTGAAAGCAGAATTCTCTGATTTCTAGACATCACCCTATATACCTTTTATATCATACTATATGCCTGGACACGGGGGTTGGAATAGATGACCTCCTGAGGGCTCTTACGACCCCAATTTTGTATGAAAATTTTCTATGATTTCATACTGTAATGCACCCATATTAGGAAGCTATCTTTTACAACACCTCCCAAATCTAAATGCATTTTCAGGACACCCCCTATACCTTATGCCACAATAAACTCTCTCCAGAGGTGGTACAGTCACCTACTCTGGAGGTTTTCAAGCGGAGACTGGACAGTCACTTTGCTGGAGTCACCTAACCCCTGTTGTCTTCCTGCTGGCGGGGGCTGGACCCAAAGATCTGCAAGGTCCCTTCCAGCCCCTAACAATTTATGAATCTATGAAAGAAGTTAATCCTAAGAAACAGGGTGTTTTTGATGAATCCTGGGCACATAGTGATCACATGGGTCTACACAGTTGCCTGCTATGTCACCATAGTGGCACACTCCCTGCTTATAGCATGCCATTATGGCAACATAGCAGGCATATCTAAGTGTGCACCACCCACACAGCAAAATACAGATTGTGTGGGTACTTTAGTACTTTCATAAAGGCCATATAGATGCTCCCCCTGAGTATCAGTCAATGTCCTCAACAAGAAAGAATGGAGAAATGTCTGTCTTCTTTAAAAGAGAGTATGATAACTGTAGGTATCATATACAAAGGTAAGGTTGTATTCCTTTAAACAGTTTGGTGTAAGGCAGGGGAGAGTTGCACTGTATTCATAAGCTTTCATAGGCTATGATGTAGTCTGAAGCCTGATGAAAGGTTATGCTTTATGAGCAGATTAGTCTTGTTCATAAGCAAATGCTGTCCTGCCCTGCTTTCTGCCTAACATGGCTAACTACTTTTCTTTATAGACAGATTGTGATCCATCCTGGTATTTACTCTTTTCTCTGTTTCCACATCTCTAGAACCTAGACCTTGTTGTGTATATTCAATAAATGTCACTATCCAGATGCCACCACACGTGTGTAGTTCCTTTATATAATAACTGTTGTGTAGAGAGCAAAACAGAATAATAGATCAACTAACACCAGTCCTGGATCATTTAGCCTAATTCCCATTCTGCAGGACGCTGTAGTAACAATTCACATTAGGATGAAATGTAAAGTTCAAAATGTAGTTAGCTGTAGTGTGATTTTTGGTGTTTGAAGGAATGCAAACAACCACATATGAGCAACAACAAGAACAAGAAATTCACGCAAATATGCCAGTAGGTATTTGCAGTTTCTTGGGGCAAGAGAAGCAGTGTTTGCAAACTTCTTTGCTAGCATCCGTATAACTGAGTGTTCCTATTAACACCGTTACATTCACCCATGACCATTCTTATACTCCTCCTGAATCAGAGTAGTCTGAGATGTGCAGAAGCAGAAGTTTTCTTGAAACGCTTATCAACACTAAATAGGAGAGAAGGCAGCCTTTGCATTCACTGTGCAAGTATAGCCCAAGCTTTTCAACCAGATCAATAAGACCTGAACCTTTGCCAGAGCAACTTCCCATTCTGAAACAGAGATTCAAAGAAACTCTTCAAGACTGCTTATAAAGTTTGTCCTCTATCTCCAGCTAGCCAGTACTAACAACACATTTGCAACAGCACATCACCATAATGCTCTCTGATCTGTTCTTAAGCCTATTTTGAGGTCAGTATCAGTTTCCCTGAAGCAAATTATTAAAGGACACTCATTTCCCCCAGTGGCAGGTGATTAAAATAACTCAAGGTAATGCTCTGTTGCAATGTGCTTTGCAGCTGTTACCACATTTGAAGTCCAAGAACTACATAAAAGATTATTGTATCTTCCACCCCCTGATAATGGTCAGTCTCACTAAGATACAGGATAGCAATTTAATTTCCATAAAGGCTGCTAATAACTCAGCAAGGACATGTAAACACAGGACCTAAAATCTGAGTTGAAATGGCAGAAGTGTCAAGAGAAACGGATTTCACAGTGGAGGAAAAAAATCGTTAATTTAACAGTAAAATTCTTCTCATGTTTGCACTCTGAACCCTGACAGCACAGAATGAAATGTGAGCTTTAAATGTCCAAATGCATACATTTCAAGTCTGTAAATTAATATGGATCTGTCTTAGAACATTCTATTGGTAATGTTAAAATAAAATTGTATTTCATATTGTTCTTGGATTGTTCATGGTTTCAAGTTTCAGTTATTATACGCTAAGTACAGACAACCAAAAAGCCTGAGGTGGAGTTGATTCTCTCTTCACAGGTTTCCCTAAGCTGCGCAGGTTGGACCAATAACAACACTGAACTCAAGTGCACTTTTCAGTTGGGAAAGGCAGCCAGATGCCTGTACTGGCCCAGGCCAGAAGGCAGGGAGTGCTAGAGTACACCTCCCAGCCTGCTGGCCATTGCAGACCCCAGCCAAGCAGGGGCCATCCAAACCCCTCCTGTCCCCACGTAAGGGAGGAGGACAGGGTGCTGTTCCCCAAAGCTGGGCTTCTGTCCATGTGGGGGGAGCCCCACACCTCAGGAGACTTCCCCTGGCCTGGCCTAGGGTCCCCCAAGTCCTGGTTTGCCCTGCAGCAGGAGCAGAGGGAGACCCCCTCCACCCCTTCCCCTGTGTGGTCAGGCCACCACTCAGCCCCACTCCCAGAGGTGGGAGGTGGGGAGCAGTTCGCTGGGCTGGTGCTAGCCCCCCATGGAGTCGGCCCATGTCAGGGGAGTTGCACACCACAGGGGGTTCCCCCCCGCCCGAGTCCTGGTCTGCCCTGCTGCAGGGACAAAGGGGAATTCCCCCCCTCACCCCATCCACCATGTAGTTGGGCAGATCAGGGCTTGGGGAACCCTGGGGCTGGGGTGGGGGAAAACCCCTGAGGAATGGGCACCCCCGCCATAGACAGGTGCCCAGCTGCAGGGGCCTGAGGAACTGCTCCCCTCTCCTACCTGCAAAGCAGGGCTGAGTGACAGCTTGACCATGTAGGGGAGGGGTTGGGTGGGGAATCCCCCTTTCTTCCCACTGCAGGGCAGACCAGGGCTTGGAGGACCCCAGGTCAGGGCCAAGGGGCTCTGCTCCTGCCAGGCAAGACATAGGCTGGGAAGCAGAGGCAGAGGCTTTGCTGCCTCACCTTTGCGCCAGCCCGGGGGCAGGACCCACTAGGCACTGGGTTGGAGCAACAGAGTGTGAGCCATGATCCAGTAAAGCACCCTGTGAGGTGGAGGTGAGGGCTGCATAGCTTCCTGGGATGCCGAGGGATTGTGAGTTAACCTGTGTCAGGAGGGGTTCTGGGACAGAAGTTCAATAGACGGATCTAACTTAAAGCAATTCAATCTAATGCTACACCCATCCTGCTCTATCTTAAACCTGATTTAGCCACTTTGAAACTGGTCTATGGGCATTGAACTTCTATTCTGTTACAGGTTTAGACTGATTTCCAATCACTTGTATCAGCTTATGTGTAATTTCTGTCCCAAGCCATGTGTCATTTATTTGTTATTTGTCTTTGATTTTTATTTAAAATGTTTTTATTTTTCTGGCTTAAAAATACTTAGTTCAGAGTGAACCATATGCACAAAATCTAATAATATCACTTGATCAGAAAGCTGTAGGTTTTTTTAATAAGAAATATAGTCACATCTATATATGCAGTTACTTGGTTGTACAGTATCTTGTGACCCAACAGGTCACAAACATTTCACAGAACATTTCACCAACAGTTACATTTACATTACCACTCACCTCATTCCCTTTATTCCATCCTCCCTCCCCAGCACCTAACCCACACCCACCCTCTATATTACACCCATACTAAAAACCATACCCTCCTCTTCCCAGTGCTCATTCATGGCACATTGGTCTTCAGCTGTCATCTTCTGTGCTTGTGTCGCAAACCAGCATGTACTATCTCTTCCTCTTCCTCATCTCTGCCTTTCCTCAGAGAGAGGTAGAAATATACAAAGTTTAAAATTACCTTGCCTGGTGGCTGAAGGACTGCTAGTTTCTTTTTCCTGAATGTGTTATCTTACCAATTCTCTTTCTTTACATTGATTGTCTCAATGCTGCCACACAGTGGTTGCAACTAAAAAGTCAAAATTCATATCTAGCCCTTTTCATTGTGGGTTTTTCATTGTGATGATTAAAAACCCACTGTTTCAATTTAGGGGCTTCTGTCACTGTTACAGCGTGGGGCCCTGATTCTTTATTTTATTTTATTTTACTTGCAGAGCCTGTCTGCATCTTCTGCAGCCAGGAGGTGAACTGCCAGCAGGCTAAGTGGCCCCTGAGCTTCAAGGGGTCCAAGTCCCTCTCTCCATAGTGGTGGTGCTCCCTGGGACTACCTGGGAAGGCTGCTAGCAGGCTGGATGCTTCCCCAGCTTAGGCTCAAGGAAAAGTTGGGTTGGTCTGGGTGCTGCCTCCGAGCTGGTGCAGCACCCGACCCTCTAGACACTAGGCCTGTGTGAGTTGGCAGTGATCTGATCCAGCTTCAGTTCCGGCTGCTTCGGATGTCAGGGATCCAGTCTGGAGCTCCAGACTGGGTTTCTGCTTCGATCCGGCCAAAGCGGCTCCAAAGCTTAGGAGCTGCCTTGGAGATCCAGCCATAGGGTATAATGGGGAATCAATGAAACATCTTTAACTGTTGTTTTTTGTCTGATTTGGATGCAATGTGCAGGGTTGGTAGCCCCAGCTAAGAGCATGAAGTATAACAAGCTTCAAGAATATCAGTGCAGGGGCTTGGGGGGAACTGTACCCCAAATTCTTGAAAGCAAAACTCATGTCACGTCTATGCGTTACAACACAGGGGGGTCAAAACTGCAGGGGTGGTGGCTCCTGGTGAAGCCAAAAAGGCTGCCAAGCTTCAAGGAGATCAGTGCAGTGGTTTGGGGGGAACTGCACCTCAAGCTGCGGACAAGCAAAACTCATGACATGGGTGACACTGTGTATGTTAAGGCGTAGCAGGGTGAAAGCTGCAGGGATGATGGCCCCTGCTGCAGCCATGAAGCCTGCCAGCTGTTGAGGAGATTCCTGCAGGGGGGTTGTGGGGCCCTGCACTTGTAACTGCTGACAGACAAAACTTGTGACCTGGGTGCTCCTGCAGCTGACTGTCTCTGTCTTGGGGCAGTTGATTGTCTGTACTGATTACTTCCTCTCTTTAGTTTCAGCTTTAGTAGGTGTTAATTTATGTTAATTAACTGGTTACATTAACTAGGTACTGTGTATTGAGCTGGTCCCTGAGTGAATCATGATTGATTGGTAATTGGTAACATGGTAGTTTAGCAGCCAGGCCTGCAGTAGTGTCTCCCATGCCCTAAGACAGTCAGCTGCACAACCACCCATGTCACAAGTTTTGTCTGTCAGCAGCTAGAGGTGCAGAGCCCTAGAACCAGAAGCCACCATCTCTGCAGCTTTCACCCTGCTGAACCTTAACATACACAGGGTCACCCATGGTATGAGTTTTGCTTGTCCGCAGCTTCAGGTGCAGTTCCCCCAAAGCCCTGCACCAATCTTCTCAAAACTTGGCAGGCTTCGTGGCCTCACCAGGGGCTACTATGCCTGCAGTTTTCACCCCCCTGTGGTGTAACACATAGACATGACATCAGTTTTGCTTTCAAGAATTCAGGGTGCAATTCCTCCCGAACCCCTGCACTGAACTTCCCTAAACTTGGAAAGCTTCATTCCCTCCACAGAGACTACATTCTATAGAAATGTCATCCAAATCAGACTAATAACAGTAAAGTTACAAATATTTCACTGTTTCCCCATTATATCCTATGGCCAGATCTCTGAAGCAGTTCCGAAGATTTTCCGAAGTGCTTTGGAAACTTCGAACTGCTTCAGAAAGCCTGATAAAGCCAGTGCTTTGATCTAGACACGCTGCTTCAGATGCCAAAGCGTCCGAAGCTTCTCCAGATCCGAAGCTCTGTCCAAAGCCTTGCACAGCCCTACTAGCCACCCACCCAGGTGGCCCCAAGGGAAGGACTGGGGCCCCCCACAGCTCAGGCTCCACCAGCGGCTCACCTCCTGGCTGTGGAAGGGGCAGGCAGTCTCCATGAAAAAAAAAGGATCAGGGCCCTCACCATTTTTTTTTTCCCAAAGGAACATGCCTGGGCAACCTGTTGGCAGTCCATGAAGTCCCTGAGCTGCAGGAGAGCCTGATCCTGCTTCCAGGGTGGTGGCACCCCATGAGGCCACCCGGGCAGAGTGCTAGTGAACTGGGGGCTGCCCCAGTTTGGAGGCAGCACCCCACTGGATCCAACTCTTCCTTGAGCCTGTCTAGGCAGCCCTGGGTGGTGCCACCACCATGGAGGGAAGGACTAGGCCTCTCCATACCACCACCACTCAGGGGCTGTACAGCCCACCGGCAGCTCATGCAGGCAGGGTCCACTGGTAAAAAGAAAAAAAGTGGCAAGGGGGCTGATCTTATTAATTTTTCCATGGAGCCTGCCCACCTCTCCTGCAGCCAGTGGATGAGCTGTCAGTGGGCCCTGAGCTGCAGGGATCCCAGTCCTTCCATGGTGGCAGTGTCATCCAGGGGCTGCCAGGTGGGCAGCTAGTGGGCCAGGTACTGCCCCAGCTCAGAAGCAGCACTAAGCCCATTCCAATTCCTCCCTGAGCCTGAGCTGGAGCAGCATCCAGCCTGGTAGCAGCCAGCCTGGGGTGGGGGGGGGGGCACACCTGCCACAGAGGAAAGGACCAGGTTTCTCTACAGCTCAGGGACTGCTTGGCTCACCAGCAGCTCATCCCCCAGCCATGGAAAATATGGGTAGGCTCCATAAAAAAAAAAATTAAAAAGAATCAGGCCACTCACTGCTTCTGCCTTCAGCCTGCCTCTCCCATAGCAGGAGAGTGAATCATCAAAAGGCTTTAATGTTACAAATAGCTGCAATGCAAACTAAACTATATGTGGATGTGGTTTAGTTTGCAATGCAACATACTCCTTTAAATCATTAAAAAACCCCACACGTGTACAGCATAATGCAATTAAACTGCAAAGCCGGGCAATTTTCATCATGTGTACAAGACAACGGTCTTATTGATGTCCGCGCCTCATGCTTTCTTAATTCCCTCCTTCCATTCGACCCAATATTCTTCTTTTATATTATGTATGATAAAGATATTCAAAAATGTTTCTAGACAGAAACGATAATTATGATTTTCTAATCTGACCTTCTGCATAACACAGGCCACAAACATTTACTTACTTATTCCTCCATTTACCCCCAAAATGTTTGTTGTTGAAATAGAGGTTATGTTTTGAAAACATCCAAGATAGATTCTTTTAATCAATGTGATGGTGAATCCACCACATCTGTCAGTTATCTTTTTCAATGCCTAATTTCTCTTACTGTAAGAAAAATTGTCTAATTTCCAGTTTAGATGTTGTTGACTTCACTTCAGAATTATTGGATCCTGCTATGCCTTTGTCTGCCTGATTGAAGAGCCCTTTTATAGGAGACATTTTTTTCCTTTTTAGATGTGTTAAACTGTGCTTAAACAGCCTTTCAACCCTTAATGATAAACTAATAGATTGAGCACCTATAGGCTACCCAAAACAGATGCTTAGAACATTGAAGACTATTAGGGGCCTTCCCCAAGTATCCAGACTCTAACATAAGTTTGTCCCCAGCTCCAATAAGAGATGCATGGGTGGAAACCTGTCATGCCCCTGTTGATCCCAGGGACCCCCCAGTGGGACCAGCCAGAGCTGGGGGGGGGGGGCATGGCAGGGCAGTTAGCTGTGGGGCAGCTACCTGTGGGGTAGCTACCTGTGGGGTAGCTGAGTGCAGCCAAGGAGGGACATGCCCCCCCCACTCCTACTTGGCCCAGCCCCCAGGGAGCCATGCGACCAGAACCTCGCAAACAGGACATGCAAACAGGCATGCTTCTGGGCCCGGCACATGAGTTAGCATGAGAGTTCATGCAGGAAGGCATGTAAGCCACAGCGTAGATAGTCACAGCAGTAGTCAGACTACCAGCAGCACAATGCA
The DNA here is from genome assembly GCF_001723895.1 of Crocodylus porosus. NCBI lineage: Eukaryota > Metazoa > Chordata > Crocodylia > Crocodylidae > Crocodylus > Crocodylus porosus. The sequence continues at coordinate 37,978,780 of NW_017728909.1, forward strand.
GATGGCCACACGCTGCACCCCGAGGGTCTGAGGCCTTCCCCTCTGGCGCCTCAGAGGTCTCCACCCAGACAGAACCTATGGTTCCAGGCTCCAGACAGACGGAGTCTCTGGCTCTCAGCTGCAGGGGCTCCCTGGCACGTTTCCAGGCACATGGGACTGGAAGCATGGCCACCTCCGCTTGCAAGGTTTGCTCCACTTTGGAGTCTCTCGAGTGCCAGACAGAGGAGTTCCAGGGCTCAGTCTGGAGACTGCGTGCTATCAGGGATGGCAAGCAGGAGATAGACTCCAACAGCCCCAAGGCCTGCCGCACCAGGGTCCCCTCACTTCTGGAGCTTTGCAACAGGTATAAACCTCTTGCAGCTCCAGCAGAGCCTCCAGAGCTGCCAGCTCCTGCAGGCAATGAAGGCTCACTTACAGTTACCACCCTGGCTCTCCCTTATGACACATAGAGTGGTCATCATGGGAGACTTCCTCCTGAGGGGGACTGAGGATGCAATCTGATGCCCTGAACCCTTAGCCCAGGAGGTCTCCTGTTCCTGGGATCCTGTATCCAGAATGTAGCTGAGAGGATCCCAAAGCTTACCTGGCGCACCGACCACTACCCTATGCTCCATATCTATGTAGTCACGAATGATATAGCTCAGAGCAATCCCAGACAGGTCATGAGAGGCTACAGGGCTTTGGGAGCGGGGCTTAGGGTGTTAGGGGCACAGGTGGTGTTTTCCTCGATCCTCCAAGTTTCAGGCTATGTGCTGAGGAGGGAGAGAGAGGAGGATCAAGGTAGTTAACCAAAGACTACAGCACTGGTGTCATTGTGAAGGCTTCAGCTTCCATGATCACAGTCCATTCTTTGGTTAGAGAGTCCATTCTTTGGTTAGAGAGGCAGTGGTCTGCTGGGAAGAGATGGCCTCCACCTCACTGCACTAGGGAGGAGACTCTTCTCAGCCAGACTGGCTGACCTGCTCAACTGGGCTTTAAACTAAGCCCACTGGGGGATGGGGGGAATACCACCACAGCAAGTCCACTGGGCAACTTTTGCAAATCCAGCAGGCACTCAAGGGAACCCACCCCTACCCCAACCACAGAATGATGTGTAGGGAAGACTAGGGCCTCCAATGGGACACCTACGTGCCTATACACCAATTCCAGGAGCTTGGGAACAAACAGGAGGAAATGGTCCTGCTAAAAAAGAATGACTACGATCTCATAATGGAGACCTGGTGGGACTCTACCTATTAGTGGGCCACAGGTATAGATGGATATACCTTGCACAGGAGAGATTGTATAGACAAAAGGGGAGTGGGTGTAGCTCTCTATGTCAAGGAAAGCTATGTGCCCCTGGAAGTTGACATTGGCATCCAGGGTGGATGACGGGAGACTGTCTGGGTAAAAATTCATTGTGAACATGGCACAGGGGACACAATGGTAGGATTCTACTACAGACCTCCTAATCAGGATCAAGAGCTCAATCAGGAATTCGCAAAGGAACTGGCTGAGGCTGCACACTTCTGGTGCATGGTTGTCATGGGAGACTTCAACTACCCAGACATCTCATGGGAAGAGCACTTGGCCAAATCCAAACAGTTCAAAAGCTTCCTCATGTGCATGGATGAGCTCTCTCTGACTCAAGAAGTCTATGGACTGACAAGAGGCAAAGCGCTGCTCGAGCTGGTACTGGCAACAGAAAGATCTAATCAGTGACCTAATTCATAGTTTCATAGTTTCTAGGGTTAGAAGGGACCTGAGCAGATCATTGAGTCCGACTCCCTGCCATGGCAGGAAAGAGTACCGGGGTCAAACAACCTCAGCAAGGTTTTCATCTAGCCTCCTCTTAAAGACCCCCAGGGTAGGAGCCAGCACCACTTCACTTGGAAGTTGGTTCCAGATCCTCGCTGCCTTGACCGTGAAGTAGCGTCTCCTGATATCTAGCCTAAATCTACCCTCTGCCAGCTTGTGACCATTATTCCTGGTCACTCCTGATAATGCATGGGGGAATGGGGACTTATGATCAAAGGGAAGCTAGGAGACAGTGACCATAAGCTGATCACCTTCACTATCCACTGTAAAGATGGCAAGTCAGTCAGTGATGCAGAATCCCTCGACTTCAGGAAAGCTGACTTGGACAAGCCCAGGAGGCTTTTTGGTGAGGCCCTAAGGGACCATGACCTGAAGGGGAGGGGAGTTCAAGATGAGTGGCTGCTCCTCAAGGGAGCGATCCTGAAAGCGCAAGCAATGTCTAACCTGTCTTGGAGGAAAGGCAGAAAAAGGGCACAGCAGTCCCCTTGGCTCTGCAGAGAATCTTTGGATCTCCTGCATCTAAAAGGAAGACCTATAAAGGATGAAAGACTGGATCCACCTCAAAGGAGAAGTATTCTGCGCTGGTCCAGACCTGTAGAGAGCGAACCAGGAAAGCCAAGGCTGCGACTGAACTCCAACTGGCTACACTTATCAAAGACAATAAAAAGTCCTTTTTTAGAAAGTGGGGAGCTGGAGGAAAAGCAAGGGTAACATTAGACCCCTGTTAAACCATATGGGACAACTGACAACCAACACCCAGGAAAAAGCCAACCTGCTTAATGGGTATTTTGATTTGGTTTTTCACCAGCCCCAAAGGACGGCCCTGCTCAATACAGTATGGGATGGCCAGGGTGAGGGAAAATTGTTACCCTTCATCAATGTAGACCATGTGAAGGAACACCTTGAGAGGCTGGACACCTTCAAGTCAGCTGGCCCAGACAGTTTACACCCCAGGGTACTTAAGGAACTGGCAGGCATCATAGCTCAGCCACTGGCACAGATCTTCCAGAATTCGTGGTGCTCAGGTGAAGTGCCTGAATACTGGAAGAAGGCCAATGTGGTGCCTATCTTCAAGAAAGGTAGGAAAGTAGATCCAGAGAAGTACTGGCCCATCAGCCGGACCTCTATCTTGGGGAAGATCTTGGAAAAAAATTATCAAAGAGACCATTCTTGACAAACTGGCTGATGGCAACATCCTGAGGAATTGCCAGCATGGGTTTGTTGTGGGTAGGTCTTGCCTGACCAATCTCATCTCCTTCTATGACCAGGTGACATATCACCTGGACAAGGGAGAAGAGATTGATGTCATATATCTTGATTTTAAAAAAGCCTTCGATCTGGTGTCCCATGATCATCTCATGGAAAAATTGGCCAACTGAGGCCTCGGCTGCATCACGGTCTGATGGCTGGGAAATTGACTCTGAGGTCAAACCCAGAGAGTGGTAGTCGATGAAAGTAAATCATCGTGGTGACCAGTCCCCCAAGACTCCATCCTTGGCCCTATACTCGTTAACATCTTTATTAATGATGTGGACATTGGTATCAGAAGCAGACTGGTCAAGTTTGCTGATGACACCAAACTCCAGGGCAAAGTGTCTGTATCCGAGGACAGGATGGTGATCCTAGACAGGCTCAGAAAATGGGCAGATGAAAACCTGATGGCATTCAACACTGAAAAATGCAAAATACTCCACCTTGGGGAAAAAAAACCCTGCAGCATGCTTATAGGCTCAGCAGTGCTACGCTTGCTAGCACCACGACCGAAAGGGACTTGGGGGTCACGACTGACCACAAGATGGATATGAGCCACCAATGCGATGTCACAGCTAGTAAAGTGAGCAAAACTCTGGCTTGCATCCATAGATGCTTTTCAAGCAAATCCCAGGATTTCATCCTTCCACTGTACTTGGCCTTGGTGAGGCCTCAGTTGGAGTATTGCATCCAGTTCTGGGCTCCATGATCTCCAGAATTTAAAAAATTTAAAAAGGATGTGGAGAAGCTTGAGAGAGTCCAGAGGAGAGCCACACGCATGATCAGAGTGCAGGAGAACAGGCCTTATGATGAGAGGCTGAGAGCTATGGGACTCTTCAGCCTGGAAAAAGCACAGGCTCAGGGGGGGACCTGGTGGCTGCCTATAAGTATATAAGGGGTGTACATCAGGATCTGAGGGAACGTCTGTTCACCAGAGCACCCCAACAAGATCAAATAGTCACAAACTCCTCCAAGACCATTTCAGCCTGGACATAAGAAAAACTTCTTTACTGTCTGAGTCCCCAAGGCCTGGAACAGACTGCCTCCAGAGGTGGTGCAACCACCTTCTCTAGATTCCTGTAAGAGGCATTTGGATGCTTATCTTGCTGGGATCCTTTGACCCCAGCTGACTTCCTGTCCCTGGGGCAGAGGGCTGGACTTGATGATCTTCCGAGGTCCCTTCCAGCCCTAATGTCTATGAAATCTATTAAATTTATCATATCTATAAGTCATCAGGATTAATGACACCAGAAGGCTGTATGCTAGAAAACCAGTAATAATAGTGTTATTACTGTAATAGTAATGCAGTGTTCTTTCTTCCAAAGAAGCACCATCCCATCATATCACAGCCAGATGCATTCTGCATCTTAACATCATCATCATCATGCCACAGCATTGGATCCCTCCCAGCTTCCTTAGATTGCTTAGAAAGACAACAGTACTGAGAGTGTCACTTTAAAAATTATGTACACAACTCTGAATGACTCTGTTGTTAAGACTTTTTTTTAATATAATGAGACTATCAGCCACTAGAGGCCCTTCAAGTCTAGGACACTAAATTAATAAGCCAGGATGCTGTAAAATGTCCCTCTGGCTTGATTCAGTGCACCCCAAACAGAATAATTTAAGACTGTAAATTGTCCAGTTGAAATAATATGTAAAAAGCTATATTCAAAATGGCCGGGTCAAACACATCTGAGAGGATGCAAACAAGATTTGCTATTTCAGATTATTGAACCCAGTTCTAAAAACACTCTTGATACCAAATACCCTTCTATCTGCTGCATTTTTCTTTTAATTTTCCTCTTAATTTTATCCCTCTGTTTCCTCTGGCAGCAGTGATTAAATTATGGAAACTGCTGGCTTCTACATTTCTTGCACTGTCAGGGCCATCATCAAGAGTCAGTCAACTCGTTGCATAGTCACTGAGGCCTTGACACTTCTTGTGAAGCATAGAAGGGATCAAGAGTCTATGTGGAGTGAGCAGCACAAGAACTGCACATTCTTCCAAGTGTGTAGCAGTTGCTTTGTGTAAATGCATACAGTATATTGGATGGCCTGATGCAAGTTGGGAAGCCTTTTCTACAAACAATTACTGGAAGAGCTGAACATGAAAGCATAGGAGTAATTTCACTGACAAGCTAGAGTGGATGGAAGCAGCCAAACACCGTCCTTTGGGAAAGGTGCTCCACTTCAAATTAGTTTTTCTGTTTATTCATGTTGACGTTATACAGAGACTTATATCAGAATTAGGTTTCATTAGACTGGGTAGTATACAAACATAATGTATGTTGTGACACAGTCTGATGCTTGTCCAGCCATCAAATCTCTGTCTAGAAAAGAAAGGTCGGAGCATAAAGTCTTTGTGGGGAAGCTATATAAGTAGAGACCTACTTAAATTGTGGTTTCACAATGATCTTGGAAACTGTGAAAAATGGCAATATTTGGAATCACCACGGAAAAATGGCATTGGCCACAATTTCCCAGGAAATCAACTAAAAAAAATTTAATAAAAATGAAACGCTGGCTCCCCACTGGCAGCTGCCCCCTCATGCTTCTCTACAAATCAGCACCAGGGGGTGGGGCTGCACGAAGGGCAGACAGCAGTCAAGGTGGCAGCTGCCCTATCATCCCTCCTCCCCCCAGGGCTTCTCTGCAAATCAGTGGCATGGGACAAGGCCTCTCTGCCAATCAGCAGTGAGGGGCAGGGCCACTACAAAATGATGGTGAATCAGGTCTTCAGGGCATGACCACGCCATGAAAATTGCTTTCTCTTGCGGTGAGTTAGGTAGGTCCCTATACATAAGCCACTGGCTGCCAGAAAAAAAGGGTTCTTTAATCATATAATGAAACTCACATTCTTCAAATATGCTTCGGGATCTTAAAAAAACAAACCTGGCTTTCCATGGATCCACAACCTATAATCTTCTTTAGCAAAGCCTCTTTTCTCTGAAGAGAGGATGTGCGGATGATACGATTGAGAAAACTTTCTGTGTTTCTTAGGTAAATTTTCCTCTTCTTCGTTTCCCCCCCTTGTGGAAGGGAGTAAATCGACCCTTCTGGTTCTCTTCACTTTTGTCTGTCCATATGCTGCATGATAATTTCCTGTCACAACTATATTCATTAGGATTACTATAAAATGTGTAAGGCACTTAAGATTGGTTCCAAGGTAGAAACTAGCTGGCCTTTTCTGGTGCTGTGGGAGAGAAGAACTCTTTCAAAAGGCTCAGACTTTACCCAGGATCAAAACAACCCTGTGAAATAGTTTAACTCCTCTTTGAAATGATAATAAAATTGGAAGAGAAAGGCCTTGAACTAACTATACCAACTAAAAAGAAATGTAATGGTTACATATTAATAAAAATGTCATAACACATCAAGGATGATGTCGTCACTCCACATGCTAATGAAAAGCTTGACATCTTCCTTGGCACAGAACAAAGGAAAATACTGCCCATGTAAAATCAAGACATCGAATTCAAGCAGGCCAAGAAACACATGGCTCACTAACACCCTAAGAAGTTTTGCCAACTTATAAATTCCATTAAAAGGGTGAGTAACTTTGAGCTGTGAACTGAGAAAGCATGACAGCACTGTAAACATGGAGGAGTTCTTTATAGACTATCAGTTCTTAACCTTTGTAATGATGTTCATAGCTCATACCAGTTCAACTGTGTGTTGGAGACATTAAGTTACATGTTTTCTTTATTATACAATTCTTCTCTACATTTCTTAAGTAAACAATGTATTTTCACTGGAACTGTTATTTGGATTTAGCTATTAACATGGTGTGATGTGTTGGTTGAATGGCATGAAGACATATCCTTATCTACATTGAAGAAAAAGGGAGAGCATTTAATGCTGTAACTTACTTAATGTTATGATTATAAAAGGCAGGCTGAGAGTAACTGACCTTCACCCAGATAGAGGACCATACTAGTGGAGAGAAAACCATGGTTTCATAGCATGAGTACGCAGTCTTTACAAGTGGCACAGCACTGTTAGCTGATGGATTGTTACAGGAGTTTAACAATTCTAGAAGTGCAGGTGACAATAATGCCATGGCCGGGGACAAGGCAAAGACCTTATTTTCAATTTATAATTAATGTATTAGTCTTCTAATTGCCAAGATGATTATAGCTCCTATTTTTATCTCTTTTCTCAGGGCTTTGAGAATGGTGGCTTCTGCTACTGGCAATCCAGCTGCCACCACTGCTGTCCAGGGTGCAGAAGCTGCTTGTTGTATCTTGTAGATTCAGGATTTTTACCACCTTGCTTCTGATATTATCTGGAAAAAAATTTACCCATACACCTATTCAATCTTCTGTGCAGTTACCTCTTCTAAGTTTCAGTCTGTACAAGAACTTCCAGAGAAAGGCAAGCTAACAGTTCTAATTTGGTTAGACACAAAGGGAAAATGTTTCTAAAATGTAGAATGCACTGCTTTACATGAACAGAAGAGCTGAGCTAGGCAAAACCTGGGAGAAATCTCTTGCTTTATCTTATTACTCTTGATCATTGCTTTTTCTGCTGTAGTTCTGCCTTTATATACTCAGCATGCAGTCTGCACACATTCACTAATGACTAAGCATTTGTCTTCACTACAGAATTACTTAGGGGATTGGCAGCTGGGTTGGCCTTGCCCCAGCTGCTATGCTGCAGTTGCATGAAAGTTACCAGATCCATAAAGGGTTGCTATATAAACAGTATCAAAGGGAAAATTCAGTGGCTGGTTAGACATGAAGGGGGGAAATGGTAAATAAATAGTAGCCAGCAAAGACCAAGATGCAACTGATTAGAACAACAAACTGTTCAAAACTCCAACATTTTCTGCTCTCCCAAACAATTTTGTAGAGAAAACAAACCTCAAAACCTGAAACATTTACAATAGCAAGATGCAATATGATTAATCACTGCTTTTATTAGAGCAGTATTCCAGAGAAGTTTCTAATAATGAACTCAGCAGAAATATAGACATAGAAGCCAACTTTTCAATGTTTGCCATTTAGCAAGAAACTCATTGCCAATTACATTAGTTCAAGAACAAATGCAACTACAGACAATTTCATTCCATCAGTTTACCTTAAATATGAAGAGCAGGACCTAATACTCAGTTGCTGTTCAGAGAGAGAAGGGGAAAAGGCAGATCTCTCAGTAGCGTGGCCTAGAACTGGACTAGCTAGCCCCTGTACTCCTCTCTCAGCTCTTGTGAAGTGGGTCATGTGGAGTGAACAGAGATGATACTACAGTGGCTGTGCTCAGCTAGTGTGCAGTCCCTTACGGAGCCTCACCCCAGGTGGTTGGGTGCTGCAAATTCAATGCAAGAACAGGCAGGTATTTCCTGAAACCTTTCCCCCAGTACTGCACTGAGTAGAAGATTGGGAGGACATAACTTCTTGGCCAATAATTCCACTATCTGTATAGACTACTTCTGGGTATGCACCAGATGTTGTGCTTCTTATCTAAAGGATACACCTCATTAACTTGTATATTACAAATACAGTATGCCCCTCCAAAAATATTTCAAATCACAACAGTGGTATTGCTGTACTTTGGATTTCAGTGGAATAATCTGCACAAATAATAGTAAGTTGAATGTGCAGCCATAATGTATCTACTTTGTACATCAGCATTATGTTATTTTCCAGTTAAATAATCACATACTCTATTTTATGGGATCCCTGCCTCATTCAGTGTGTAAAATGGACACCACTGTCTTATTGAGAAGCTATTTAATATTTTATTTTCTCCTTATTGTTTAATGTGTGAGCCCATGTCTTATTACTCTCATTAAATCCCACTATGAGGAAAGGATTATTAATTTCCTTACGAGTTTTTCTGTGGTAGTTATCACTATAGTATTTGAATGCTTCACAAATGTCAATGAATTAATTTTCACAGCAATCCTGAGAAATAATGGGTATTATTATTCCTATTTCATAAGAAAGGTTATAAACAAAGGTATCCACAACATTTAGATGCCCAAGTTGAGACATCCGGGACCTGTTTTTTCACATCAAGTAGCATTATTTAGGGTTTAATATATTCAAATCCCAGCCACAATGAGAATAGCTGCTCCTAAGAAATTTCAGTTCTTCTGTATATCAGATCCCAGGTTCACCAATTAAGTTGGCTGAATATATTTTAATGGCACAGTTTTCCATCAAGTGTGCAGTTTTTCTTATAATCAATGTTTTATAGAAATGCGATGAAACTATGTTTTCAGTTGAAAGGTGTTGAAATGAAATGTCTTAGGGTTGTAAACTTTTACAAATTGTTTTGAAAACATTGAAATATTTTATTTTGGAAACAAAAAAAGTTTAATTTCAACTTCATTGTTTCATTTTATTTCATCTCAGCTTTTAAAACCTTAATTTTAATATTATATTGAGAATGTATTTGTGATATCTTATACTGCTCTAATATTATCAAAATGATTTGACAATACCACTGAATATTTGAAAGTTTCTACACAAAAAATGTTCAGCCTTTTAATTTGGTGAAAACGTTTTGTTCTGATTTGGAATGAAAACAGAGTTTGAAATATTACAATTTCTTTAGATCAAAGTACTGAAGTTTTTGATAAGCTCTAGTCTCAAATGTGGATCACAGTAATATGCAATAAGTGATCATTAGTGAAAAGTGTGGTTGTGTAGCATTATGCGGGGGCTTTGTGGCAGAGGGAAGGATTTAGTTCTATAACAAATAAAACAGAAGTCCTTCATATGCTAGCTTCTCTTGCTGTACAAATATGATTTAGTCCCAAAGTAGATCCATCCCCTGCCCCGAAAGAGGAAGGAGTCCTGTGGAAAAGTGGTATATGATCCTGAAATTAAGGACTGTATAATGCTTATACTCAAGGGGACACCTTAAAGTTGCACAGCCTTAATCTGGCATTTTCTAATCTGTTAGTGATTCACATTGCAACTCCAATACTGTTTTCTTTGCTTTTTTTTTTTTTTTTAATGTAGAGGGGTGTGTATGTGTGTGTGCATGACAGAGAGAGAGAAAGGGAGGGAGGGAAGGAAAGAGAGAGAGTATATGTGTGTGAGAGATAATGTGCATGTATGTGTGTGTGATTTCCTTTGTTTTTAAGAAAGTAAAAAGGAACAAAAAAGAAATGTAATCACATGGCATCATCTCATTTACATGAATCTAAAGGTCCATCTGTAGTGGACCTTTAGATCAACTGCACAGGCCTCTGCCATTTAAACTAAGAACAACTGAGAACAGCAGTAGATTGTCATAGTCTATGTGGGCCAACAGTATAGGGGCTTGGACACTTTCCAGTGGGTTCAACAGCTATGCACTGATAGCATAAAGACAGTGAGACTCAGATACCTTGGGTCCTGGACATACCAGGCTCTGGAGTGTGCTCTTGCGAACACTAACCCCTTCTGCACATTTCCCCCCAATCATGACCATGCTATGCTGTCCCTTCCAACTTACTATTGTTCTAGTTCTGTCTGTTACCCACCTCTGGGCTCTCAGGCCACTTCTGCTGCCCTCATTTAGCAGGGTTTTTCTTACCCTGTTCCTATATCTCCTCATCTGCTAAATTCCAGTTTCCTCTCATCTGTTTCTTTCCCTGGCATCCAATGTCATTCTCCTTGCCCATTCAGTCCCAGTGCTCCTTCAACTCCTAGCCTCCCTTCAATGTTGATCCCAGCCTGTCATTCATCTCATTGTTTTACTGGCTAGAAATACTTCAAGAGTCTGACCTTAACAGATTGATTTCTCTTTTATCCTGTACCACCAGATGCTTTTGGAGTAACTGGTTTAGCTTTGCATTTGAAACTTGATGCCATTTGAGAAAACCTTGGCTACTCAGAAGGGAAGGAAGAGAAAGATTATTTACAAGCTACTGACCTTGATCTCTTAAAATTGCTACAGCTGCTAAAGCCGGATATAGGTAGCTTATATCACCCTCTTCAACTTAGACTGTCTGATTTTTTTTCACACAGGGTAGCTCATCTTTTGCCATTTGTTTTAAAAGCATATTTTATTATTCATATATATTTTAGGTATTTTTCCTCTAGAAATATATGAAACTTTATAATAATAAGACTGTCTCAACAAATACTTTAACTTTATATTCAACCATAATAATGATCTGACCAATCTTTGTCAATAACACTGTACCATTTGAATTGAATGGCCCTTTCAAAGTTAGCTTTAATGAACAACACAAGAGAACTTGAGAGCAAAGTCCCTGATGATCAACAGCACCTGTTAAGTAAATGAAGTGGTGTTTGCTGTTGCCAGGAAACAGATTTGAGAAGAGCAGAAACTCCTGCGGATGAGAAAAAAAGGAAGGAAGGGTTTTTATTACTGTTAATGCTTTGTTGGTTTATTTTTTGCTTGTGTAGCATATCTGAAATTTTGGGTCCAGTATCTGAATCTTTGCTGAGTCTTTGACTAGTTAGATAAGTGCATGCAGCTTTGTTGCATTCTGAGCAATGCATTCATCTAAAATGAAGTACGTTGATCACTGAGAGTAAAGTGTAAATTGTAAATGTTAATCTGTATGCACATGGAAAAGAACTGATGCTCCCAAAACATTTTTGGACTAGATTCTAATCTGTCTTTCAGACTCTTTTAATATCCACCTACCACGTTGAACTATTTTAGCTGAGTGTTTGTAAGAAAATGACCCACAGTAAAATAATGTTGGGCATAAACTTGCCCCAATGAGTTAAATAAGGGAAAAATCACATTTCTTAGAACTACTGGGCCTGTTTCTTCACAGCAAGATAGAGCCAGCAAAGCAGGTGTTGCTTGCAGAGCCTAGAGATAAGGGACATCAGGTGTGAGCAGCACAGTTAAATGCAGGCAGCAGAAGGCTGGATTGCTGATTGGAAAGTTAACAGCATCTGGGCCCTGTTAAAGGTGAGCCAGGTCAGACGATCAGAAAGATAACCAGAGGGGCTGGTCAGTATGTAAGTTTGCTTCCTAGGTATAGGAGTCGTCTGGTTTCGACTGTGGAGGGGAATAGAGCTCTTGTGCATGACAGTAAGGCTGCAAGTCTATCTGGAAAAGAGACTTGGGACTATGGCCAAAAGGATATATTGTTGGACATATGAGTTGTTGTTGATGTGTTATTTGTGCTTGAAGTGCATAAAGATTGGTGGTGGTTGTTGTTTGTTTATCTACTGTCATGTATTTGGCCAAAAACCAAGTTTCAGTTGAGACTAACCATGTGGCATCCTAGAATTGGATGCAGTACTCTAGCTGCAGCCTCACCAAGGCTGAGTACAGTGGGAGGATGACATCCTGGGTCTTGCTCAAGATGCATTGGTAGATGGAAGCCAGAGTTTTTTGTTTGTTTTGCCAGCTGTGTTATCGCATTCATGGCTCATTCATCTTGGGGGTCATGATGACCGCGAGTCTTTCAGTCATAGTGCTAGTGAGTGTAGCATTGCTGAGCCTATAAGTGTGATGCAGGTTTCCTCCCTTCCCTCACAAGGTGGAGCACCTTACATTTCTGTGTATCAAATGCCATCAGGTTTCCATTGGTACACCTTTCAAATGCCTATCTAGGTTGGCCTGGGTCACCAGCTTATCAAGTGTGGTTACTCTTCCCCGATGTTTGGTGTTGTCAGTAAACTTGGCCAGTCCACTTCTGACACTAGTATCCAGATCACTTATGAAGACATTAAAGAGTACAGGTCCAAGAATGAAGCTCTGGGGGACACCACTAGTCACTGGGTGCTATGTTGACTTGCTTTCATCAACTATCACTCTCTCTGGGTCCAATTTCGGAGTCAGTTCCCTGACCACTGGACTGTGGAGTAGCCAAGGCTGCAGTTGCCCAATTTTTCCATGAGGACATCATGGGACACTGAGTCAAAGGCTTTTTTAAAGACCAAATATGATATCAACCTCTTCCCTTTTGTCCAGGTGATATGTCACCTGCTCAAAGAAGGAAATAAGATTGGTCAGGCAAGACCTACCTGTGCTGACTATCCCTCAGAATGTTGCCCATCAAAGAATGAGTTCTTTAATAATTTTTGCCAAGGTCTTCCCAGGGATTGAGGTCAAACTGACTGGTCTGCAGCTTCCCGGTTCATCTTTCCTCCCTTTCTTGAAGATTGCACCGCATTGGCTCTCTTCCAATCTTCAGGTACTTTGCCTGAGTGCCACGAGTTCTTGAATAACCTTGCCAGTGGCTATGCTATGATAGCCTTGCCAGTGGCGTCTGCCAGTTCCTTTGGCATGCTTGAGTGCAATCTATCCAGACCAGCTGATTTTTAGGGGGGCCCAGCCTCTTGAGATACTCCATCACAAGATCCATGCCAATAGTGGGTATATATTCACCCTTACTCTAGTCATCCTGTATCATGTTAGGCAGGGTGGTCCTTTTTGGGCTGGTGAAAAACTGACACAAAAAAATAATTAAGCAGGTTTTTTTTTTTGTATGCTTTTATTTTTTTCCTGGTTGTCGGTAGTCAGCTGCCTCAACTAGTTTAGCAGGTTCCAACATTGCCCTTGGTTTTTCTTTTGACTCCCCACATGTCTGACGAACTTTTTTTATTCCTTGATTTGTGTAGCCAGTTAGAGTTCAGTTGCAGCCTTGGCTTTCCTAGCTTGCTCCCTCAAGATGTGGACCAGTGCAGAATACTCCTCCTTAATGGTGTTTCCAGTCTTCCATCTTCATATGATTTTTTCTTTTTTGATGTAGGAGGTACATGAGTTCCCTGTTGAGTTGGGGGAGGCTTGTCGACCCCTTTTACCACCTTTTTCCTACAGGTTGGAATGGACTCCCCTTGTGCTAATTAAACTTTTTTGTGTTTTGTATGGCTCAACCAAACAGTACCAGAGCACTCCTCAGTGACTCCCCAAGAACTGTTCCTAACTATAGGAAAATCCTTTTTAAATGGAAAGATTAGAAATCTGATCCTGTGTGGATTATACTGCAGCAGAACACTACTAAATGTTCAGTCTCTTGGACCTCTCTGGTCAGATGCAATTTTGTGTTGCCGTTATAGTTGATACAAACACAAGAGCACATGCCAAATGAATAGTTCTGCATTCATAGTTGGGGATATATTTTGATATAAGGATATTCACAAAGGTTTGTGGGTTGGTTTGTTGTGGGGCTTTCTTTGTTTTTTGGCTGTGTTGTTATTGTTTTTTGTTTTTGTTTTGTTTTTTTGGGGGGGTGGGGAATGCAGGTTTGTTTGCTCTTTCTTCCCAGCAGAGGTCCTGCCCTGAATCCAGTCAAGAGTCAGTGAAGGAATTTCACTGTTTCCTCTTCCAGAGCTACAGGAGTGACTCCTACCAATCCTACTTGAGTTGTATTCCTAGGAACCAGTCCAGTTTTATTTATATGAAAGGTTTAAAAACCTTATTGGACTGTTTGGCCAGTAGTCTCTGAAGTAGAATTCAGAACCCCAAGTTAGTTTCTTAGGCTTACTATACAGTACATGGAGGACATGTTTACCTCTCCCAGAAGTAGAATCTATAACAAAATGTGTCAAGTACTCTGGCACTGCAAGCTAGCATGGAAATACTGTGGATGTGGATTTATCTCAAATTATGCCTGTCCTTGTATCCTAGACAGTTTTATTCAATGCTGTAGGGAAGCTCTTTTTGTCTGTTTAGGATGCATAGCCTGGAACGTTTCCTTTAGGTGGGAGCTCCCACAACCATCCTTTAAAAGACGGGACTTGGATGTCACCATGCTACCAAGATTTGCCACAATTTGTGTAACAGTTCATGGGTTAATGCTGGCCTAGGAAGTCAGAGACCTGGGTTTCATTCCCTCATCTGTGTACTAAAACCCAAAACTCCCATGCTGCTCAGCATCTTAACAACAAGTAGATGCAAGCATTACAGTTTTTCATTAGCTGATTTTTTTTGTTTGTTTGTTTCTCTTGCATGATATCAAAATGCTAGATAAATGGGATTGGGTGGATATCTGCAAAAACATCTGTCTGAATTTCTTTCAACTTCACATAGCCACACTTATTCTGACTAGAGTAACATTTAAAATTTCTTTTTTAAACTAAAACTTTTGGGGGAGATCTTTCTCCCAGCATCCTGGGAGGTAGGTAATGGCAAACCATCATCAGACTAGCTTAGCAGTGGACTGTAGAAAATAAGATTCTGAGAATCCCTTCATGGGGATTGAAGGCAGAGATGAGGAATCTCCTTCATAATAGGTCTGTCTTGGATTACTTTTTCATAAAAGATCAAAAATGGTTATTGAAAGCAAATTAAATTTTAAGAATCTACCCAAAATGAGCTGTAATGTCAGTCTGGTATTCTAAGCAGCATTGCCCTTTTAAAATATAAAGTGTTAACTTACTTTATGAAAGATGTGACTTGGCAGAAATGTATAAATATCTAAACAAGGGTCAGTATGCATTGAGAAGGTGCTACACTGAAAATTGCATAGATGGTGCTTGGCCAAAAAGAATTAATCTGAACTATTTTTGCAAATAAAATTAGAATTATGCTTGTCAATCACATCAAGCGCTGACTTAACAGCTGGTGCATGTTTTCAATTTAAAGGCAGCTGGAAATGCTAGATATGACTTTCTTTAAAAAGAAAAAGATTAATATATGCAATAAAGGTAGAATCATAAAGAAATAATTACAGTCTGTGTTTTCCCTAGGATTTGTCTGAAATGAAAATGCAGGTTAAAAGTAAAAAAGCAACTATTGAAGAATTAATACCTTAGTAAAATTAAGCAACTTACGGAGCCAAGGGAAATGGAAGAAACTGATTATGTATGCAAATACTAAGCATGCTCATTTAATAAAAAATTAATAACTTGCCTATTCAATTTTTTTTCTGTGGATTGTATGAGATGGGGAATGAACAATAGGCTAGCACTTCAATTTGGATTTTTTTTAACTACAAGGGAAGTTTTGAGAAGACTGTAGGATTAGCATATTTCCAGCATAAAAAAAGAGGACACATGGGGGGAGGAGGAGGGGTATATGACTGGGTGGGGCAGTAACATGCCCATGCCCTGTTCTTCCCCTTACCCCTCCCAGCACTGCTGGTGTACTGCACTCAGGAGGGGAACATGTGACCACCCCCCCCCCCACCCGCCAATCACCTTGCCCACTGCTCCCAGCCCCAAGCAGCTGGCCCTGGAACACAGAGAAACAGCAAAAAAACCCCTCAGATACTTTGTTCTTATTTTAAAAACCCACCCAGATGAAGCATGGGGCCAAAAGAGGACATGTTTAGGAAAACCCAGACATATGGTAACCTTTGAGTCTATCTGCCTGTACTTTGGAATGGAAATAAAGAGCTAATAAATCTGCTGACACTATCCAAGTCCATGAGAGAGCCCATCCTGCCAACTGTCCTTGGTGAATAGCCCCGTGTAGTTAATGGGGCTTTATGAAAGGTCAGGTCTCTTCTGTTGTTAGATACCAGTGACACACATAGGGGCCTGCTGCTCAGCTGTTGTAAATTGCCAGCCAATTTACATGCTGCCCCCCGCCCTTGCTGGTGCACTGCCTGACCAGCTTTGCTTACCCCTTGGGTGATGGGTGAAGGTAGGTGGGAGTGCTGGTGCCCTCCCATGTGAGTACTGGCCAGGAAATGGGAGCACTGTGGCTGTAGGAGGACCCCTCCTGCCCCAGGGGGGGCATGTACCCTCCACCTGACTAAATGGGCATCTGGTGCTATCTAATTGGCACACAAGCTTCCGCTAGCTCATATCTTCCCCGAAAATATCCAGGTTTCACCAAAGCTGAGATATACAACACAAGCTCTGGTGTTGTCTCACTATGCTGCACAAGAGAAAATGATTACAAAGATTCAGAATTTTTTACAGCACCAGGAAAGGGAATGCTTCTGGGTAGTGTAACAAGTGGAATTGGTGCTTGGGGATAGTGAGTGGGTTGGGGGAGGGGAGGGGAGGAGAGGGGTTCTGAAAGCAGGATGAGGGGTAAAGGGCAGCAGTCTTTTCTATGCTGAGATCTCCTGATCAGCCCCTAGCTGAGTGGCTGCTGCCAGTGCTCCATCTGCCCTGACTGCTCTTACAGCAGCAGCTGCTGGGCACTGTTCTGGAGTTCCCAGCATAGGAATGCTGCCAGGGTGCAAACTACAGAGATAGGGGTGGCAATTCAGGTGTGCTCCTCTTGCCCACCCCACCCCCCCCGGCCCTTTTTACATTACTGTTTCAAAAGGAACATGAAGCCAACAAGCTGGATGATGATGACAACTGATGATTATCTTCAAGTTTCAATGCAGTTTAAACAGACTTTGAGGTTATACCTTCATTTACTAATTGGTTAAAATTACACAGGCCAGAAATATATACATGAAATAGCAAATAAATTAAAATTGTTTTGGAGAGATTATACTTTAAGTGATTAATTCAGTACAATGTAAACAAGCTGGGTAATGAGACCATAAGCCTAATATACTTGGAGACTATGGGGAGTGTTTATTCTCCTTTCTATGCATGCAGGGATTTCTGTATAGTAGGTAACTCCTACAAAGCCACTGTAGGTGTTAGATGCTTACAATGAATCCCTAGTGAAACAAATCCCTACAGCTTCAAAAGACAAACAAT
Organism: Crocodylus porosus; assembly: GCF_001723895.1. Taxonomy (NCBI): domain Eukaryota; kingdom Metazoa; phylum Chordata; order Crocodylia; family Crocodylidae; genus Crocodylus; species Crocodylus porosus. The sequence goes on from NW_017728909.1 coordinate 37,996,371, forward strand.
GTAAGAGTGAAAGAATAATGTACTGAAGTCTCTTCATGGTGTTGCCCAGGGAAAGAAAGAAACCACTCTGTCTCTGGAGGCACTGGGGAAGAACATTTCATAATTTTACATGCTGTTTAACTGCCCATGTTATAGGAGTAGCCACTATGCAGCATAAAAGGCATGTCAAATGGAGTTAAGGCTGATGACATGCCTCGTAAGTTATTATATGCACAGAAACATGCACAGAAAAGGCATCCTTGGGGATAATAGTCAAATCATAATTTGCCTGTCCAGAAAAACCTCTACTAGCCAGAGAACAACCAACCTGATCTGAGGTCTAGGCCATGTGATTATATGGGGACAAAAAGACTTGGCCCATTTGGCTTAGACTTATTCAAGTAGAGGTACTGAACTCTTTCAACAGCACAGGATGCAAGGGCTTTAAAGAAAAGTACAGATTTTTCTAGCACAAACTGTTCCAAAACAGACATGGGCTGAACCTAAGAGAGAGGTTAAGCTTTTAAGCAGCAGAGGCAGAATTCTGGAAGTTAGCACTTAACAGTAGCTCAAGAGTTGAACTTGTAAAAGAAGAAAACTGGAAGGAGATATTTATGCACTGGTAGTAAGATGAAAATATACATGGAGCATTAGCTTCTGCTTATAGGGCCAATTTTTAGAAAGAATATAGAGCAAGCTAGAAAAGGTCAGTGAAGCTGTGCTGATTTGCATAAATGGAACTGCAGCAATTTATAGCAGCCCACAATGTATTTTAGCTGCTTCTCTTTCATTAGACCATTCAGCAAGAAAACAATTTTTCACTTACCTTTAGGAGATCCTCTGGTAGTTAAATGTGAGACTGAATTGTAGATATAGAATATTTGTGACTTTTAAGATAGTAAATACTATCTTAGACACAATTACCCCATGGAAAAGAATATTCTGGATTAAAAAAAAATGTATTGGCAGATAAAACATTGACCTCAATCTTCATATTGCATTAAGCTTCAACAATTTAAATTCATACAGGTAACTTGCAGCACTTGGGATTGGCAGTACAAGGTTGCTGTCTCATTTCCTGTTGGGAGAAAGATTTTAGAAAGGCTATACATCTGACGCAGCACTGTCCTTTTCCTAGGTGCATGAGGAGCTCTGTGCTGCTGCCACATTACTACTCTTCCAAAGAAATCCTTTTAGAAGTCTTCCTGGCTTTTCTAGCACCCACCCAAAAGTAAGTTTATTCAAATTTATTTCCTCAATTTCTAGTGTTTCCTGAAGGCAAATGCAGACATAAAGATGGGGGGTGGAGTAAGTGTTTTAAATTGTATTATGGTGGCATTAGAGATGTATCATTGTAGGAGTCATTCCAGATACAACATTAATCTCTAACAAGATTCCGGGAAAGGGCTGATAGAGAGGGAGTGATGAGAATGAATACTACACTTCTATGTATCCTACAAGCAATCCTAACCTTTGTAAGGAGTAACGTGTTGGGTTCATCCCCCTCTATTCCAAAATGTCTATATTAAAACATAGACATGCAGTAAAAGTATTTGCATGACAATAACTGCCCTGACTATAACCCCAAGTAAACACTTTCCTTTAATTAGTGATGTTCAGAGATACTTGTTGTGTTTTATATTTTGAAAGGAGACATCCATGTTAAATATGCACATATTAATAGGCACTGTTCAACCTTAAATTCAAGTACAAATTATATACTAATGCTACATTGTCCTTAGTTTGTTAAAATTTCTAATGTCAAGTGATAAATATATTATCTGATGTATCACTTAAAATCTCTTCTAAAAATGCATAGAAACCACTATCAAACTTACAATATACCTAATACATCCAATCCTATAATCCAGTGAGTTTAGTTAAGGCTGCTGTGTCATAATGAAATGAGGATTCCCTTATTTGCTTATTAAGGTGGGCAGTGTAAGACTTTGATATTATTAATGCTACTATTTGACATGATTAACTTCTAGTTTTTGAAGTGTATAATGAAAAGTTAATAAATTACTGTCACATATTAGGATGAACTGTTTTTTTTTCTAAGCTAGCTGTCTGGGTTTGGGAATTCCATTATGCAAGTCTACTGTACAGTGAGTACAGCTGGTCCACTAGTGTCCTAGCATAAGGAGTACCAACTCTGACCTATGATTTGCGGATTTTTTTCTGTGATGTATTAGGAGTCTCGTATGACGTTTTATATTTACATTCATTATGCATTGTAGCTCCATGTACAAAAACAAAAATAAATCTTGCATCCTATGCTCATTCTTGGGAGTTACAGAGAAAGGTCTTGCACACTAAGTGACTCCTTCAGGGTCTAACCCTGTGCATTCCCAAGAATCTCATATAATACCATTAGAGTTTGTTTCTGTAGAAACAGTTACAGCAAATTATCAGGCAGGTTCAGACTCCATCAGCCATGGAATTTGCTTCTACGTAAATTAAACCACAGAACAAGTGGAAGGTAACATTTATTCTTGTCCTGCTTCTGTATTGTTATAATTATGATGAAACAAGTTGGCATCTTCATAGATTAACTTGTTTGGAAAGGCATGAGCTTTCATAAGCAACAGTCTACTGCATTGGATGCTATGAATGGACTTGCAGAGAGCAGGGGTATGAAACAGAAAAGACTAAAGTTTTTTTTTGTTTTTGTTTTGTTTTTTAAATGCAAAGGATGTGGAAATGAGGAGTAATATAGGAAGCACTTCTAAGAGATGCAAAGGTGGGTTGAAGAGACCAAAAGGGATAAATGAAGCAGTTAACCTATTGAGGGACATGGGGAGGGGGGGTGTGCATCTACATGTGCAATGAATGTGATTGAATAAACTCTGGTGCAACTTGAGCTGGAGTAGAGTAATTGCAATTTCACCATCTACACATGTTTAAGTGCAGTAACTTACTCTGCTGTTCGATAATTCCATCAGACACAGGTACTATCCGGCACTGTAAATTAGTCTACGCTGGCAAATTGCCATGCATATGTAGATGGTATAGACTAGTCTACTGTGCAGTAAAGCACATGTGGAGACATGCCCAGGGTGATTAAAAAGCTAGCTCAGGTAATGGGGTAAGAATCCATAGTCTCTGGGACATTTCCAGGACAGATTTTTCTTGTCCTGCAATTTTGCATTCAAGTTCGCTTTAAAAATTCTGTGTTGGAATGTCCAGGGAAGTTAAAGCTTTCTGCCACAGGCTTGTCTGTCTCTAGAACTGATTTCAGATCAGTGCCCCTTCATTCTTTCTTTCACATGGGGGATTGCCCTGTCTGCCCCACATGCCCAGCAGATGGGTGCTATAAGAATGTGGATTTGTCTTTATTCTTCCCTTCTTTAGAAGACATCCGGTTGGGGGGTTGGTTTCTTTTATTTGTCTGTTGTTCTTTTTCCTCCTAGCTTCTCTCAGGGTCTTGTTGTATGGGACACTCTAACGTTCCACAGATTGTAACATGTGCTGTGTAGTATTAAAAACAAGCGCTCTAAGCAGTCAAATGGTAATGCATTCTATGATCTCATAACATGCACAGCTTATGCTTTGTTGCTAGAGGTCCTGGCAAATGGGGGGGGGGGGAAAGGGGGAAAGGAGGCTATTGCCTGATCTGTTTTACTTGGCATACTTCCACAAAGCCCACGTTACTCCTGCCACTTAATTTGCCTTTACTCCAAAATCAAGATCCCCCGCTCTGATCAGAGGGAACACATGCCCAATTATCTCCATGAACTGGCTAGTGACCAGTTTCTACCATGAGAGACTAACTCTGGGTGATTAGCAGTATTTGAGTTTCAATCACAGCTTCCAAGGCAAAACTGGATAGCATTAGTCCAATGAGAAGCTGTGCCCCTGGCTGGGACCAGCAGGGAAGGGTGTGAATCGTGTGTCTGCCTCATTGCCTGGGCCAGCTGCTTCAACTCCTCCTGCCCCTTCAGTGATGGGTTCAGAGCAGGACTGGGGAGGGGAACAGAGTGGTAGTCCCAGGCTCATGAGCCATAAGGGTACTTATCAGTCTTCTTTTGAGCTTAATTGGGGCTGGTTCTGCAGGTTCATCTTGTGGTAGAGCCTGCAGATGTTGCACAGATAATGCCTGGTGTTATCTCTCCTCCAAAGGGGACTTGAGGTGGCCCTGCAGTTCATGTACTCCCTGCCTTCTGGAAAGAAGAAGGGATTCACTCTGGGAAAGTTGGCGGGTGGGAACCACTGGTGGCTGGGCCTCAGGGCTCACCTTCTGCTTGACCAACACTGGCAGAATGGGGCCTCAAGTATGAAGAAAAGGCAGGACTGGGTCCTGGGTAGGCTATAGTGCCATGATCCTATTGGGACATGTTGATTGTAAAGCCTAGACGGGAGTGAACAGCTACAGGAGTTGACCCCTCTGATTGCTATAGTCACTAACTTGAGTGAATGCCTTGGGATTTTTTTTTTTTGCCTTGTTAATATGATCCTTCCTGCTCCAATGAGAAGGGCTGGACATGCTGGAGAACCTCAGATTGCTTATGTTATCTCTGTGGAGCAGTCTGATCGTTGAACATGTAGTAGTACTTAATACAATCTGAAGATGCTCCTTCCATGAAAAGCAGTAACTTTGCTACCATACAAGTACACTTAGCATGTTTTACTGTTTAAATGGACAGGTGCTCATCTTTTAACGGCATTTAACACATTGTAAGTGTAATGTGCAACATGGTCCTTAGATGTGGCATAGTATCCACATTCTACCCTCCACATCCCCCAGGTTGGAGTGAAGCTCATACAGGTTTGTCTTATTTCTCATGATAAATCTAACCACTGCTGCCTTTAAAAAAGGAATATGCAGCAAACTTCCACTGAAGAATAATAGTGCTTGCTATCTTCTTCATATAACTCCACTTCAAAATCATGGGGACCTGACTTGGCAGTTGAGGATATTGTCATAGTGCTGCCACTCGATATCCATAAGATGGCGTACTAACCAACCCACATGCTTTTTACCCTTGTAAAAGCAGAGTTACCGCCACGTTTATGGCACAATTGCATGAGATGCTGTGTTTAGGAGGTAAAATTCTGTGCATGTTACCAGTGCAGGCATGTTCCTTCAGCTATGTTGACAAGTTCTGTCTACCTAAAGAAGTCCTAGAATGTGTATTAATGAGGCACCTATGACAAAGTACAAGTTTATGCCTGCTTCTGGCAAGAGATGGACTAAATAAAGCATTCATTCATTCTTGAATGAGAATGAAGACCTAAGACTCCAGAGCAAGCCATACAAAAAGATATTGAGTACCAAGGGAATGTTTGCTTAGTCACATACATAACTCTTATTTCTCACTAGACACATTAAAGATAATACTGATTACTTCCTGCTTTGTTTGGGTTTCCTGTAGATGGAATTAATTTGCCTGGCAGTCATCTCCCTTTTTTTCCTTTGAACTAAGCTGAGGAAAGCATTGGCCTTCATTGCTTGTAAGCTATCCAGAGTGGAGAGGCTCCAAGCCATAAGATGTGCATGACAGAGACAGTTTTTGTTCCTCTGTTGCATTTTCCCCTTCTGTTGGTACCTGACACCTAAGCCCCAAATCATTGGACAGCACATCTCCAGGTGTAATACGACACCCAAATATCTTCACTAATTCTTATTGTCTAATTGACTTAATTTTTGTGGGGGTTTATAGTTGAAGGAAGTCAGAGCCATACATTGTAGCAGCTCTCATAGGGTTGGAACAATCTAAAAACAGAGATTGACATTATCATGAGCCATATGTTTTAACTTTCCATGTCTGACTGGTGAGTAATGGTGAAGGAAATCCTAGTGACAAATGAGATTTAGCTACTACAAATCTACATTTTGGTTTTTTGTATTCTGGAAACTAGATCCATATGACCTTGCTTCGCATTTACAACCAGATATGAATAATAATAATAATGTACTAGTATCTGAGGAAGCAGGCATGGCTTAAAGTAAATCCTGTCTTAGGAGTATACCTTTAGCAAGAACACAAAGGATGATTGATAAACTGAAAGAAGATGTAAATCTTAAATCCACAGACTGCTAATTCAATTAAAAAGAAAATGCTCTAGTGAATAATGTCCCATCTTGGTGTGTCATGAGTGCCTTTTTAACCTTGCATTCAAAAGGCAAAGCAGCAACAATGTCTTTGTAAGATGCTAAAGAATATAAAGTAACGTCATTTCCCTCCTGCCCACCCCAAACATCTTCTGTTTACTGTTTGTCTTGAACTAATTACTAGGACTATGTGAAACTTCAGATGGTGATGATTCAATTCAGAGGAGATTTAGCCCGATTTCGTGGCCGAATCCGAATCGAATCAAGGGACCAATTTAAAGGTCCAAATTGATTCAAACCTCTCCAAATCTTCAGCAAAGATTCAGAGCTTTGATTCGGGCTGTCCCTGGTGGCTGCAGCAGAGAGCAGCACTCAGACTCTGAGCTGGTAAGTCCTAGGGGCAGGGGAGGGGGGGGCGGGGGGACAGGACTGTAGGGGGATCCCCACCAGTCCCCTGGCCTCCCCCCCACCCCAGCTCAGTACTTTAAAGAAAAGCCCTGGTGCTCACTGGGTATTGCCGGGCAGAGGGCCAATCCCTGCTGCCCACCACTGCCCCATGAGGACTCTGCTATGAGCCCTCCAACCCCACCCCCCGGCCTGCCCATGGGTGCCCCGTCCAGGCCAGCTTCAGCCCTTTGCAGGGCCCCCTATGCATCATGGGGCAGTGGGAGGCAGCAGATATCGTGCCCTGCCCAGCAGCATCTGGTGATTCAGGGCTTTAAAAAAAAAAAACAGTGCTGGGAGCTGAGGCAGATATTGCCGGGCTGCAAGAGGGGTGGGGGATGGGCCTGGCCTGGATGATTCAGATTCCAAGTCAGATTCAACCAGATCAAACCAGGACAATGATTTAAATCGCTGTCCCCCGAATCAGCTGAATCCAAAGTGAATACTAGCCACTTTGCACAGGCCTACTAATTGCTAGTAAAAGTGATCATACCATGCGAGGACCCTGTGTTCTTCTGATATACAGTCACTATTGTAAAAGAAAGTTGCAAAGTGAAGTGCTAGAAAGTTAGTAAATACTGGCATGTAGGTTCCTATGCAACCATAATTATCTTCTTTACTCCTATACATTATGATACAGTAACTTTTATGATTGGATACTTTTTTTTTCTACCTCATTGGGTGCACGGATGGATATTGCCTTAGGAATGAGGAAGATGGTATCTATTGACATTAAATAAATCTGTGTTCCTCTGTATTTAGTGTATATTATCCACCATCTGCAGGGAATATAGAATTATTAACTTCCTTCAATCTTTCTTGTGGTACTCTTCACTGATATGAATGCCTCATAAACATGTGTCAATATGTAGACTGTAAGATAAGGGATCATATTACCCCCACTTTATAGAAGGGAGAAGAGAGCCTGAAGCTGCACAGTGAATTTAATGGCAGAACCCAGAAATAACCTGACTTGCAAACTCTGTGCTTGCTTATTCTTCTTGAAAATACTGTCTAATGCTCCGGTCCTCCTACATGATATTCACCCGGCCTTAGCACTGGAAGCAGCCCGCCATTTGCTTCCATCATTTCCCATCCTGTTCTTCAAATCCTTCTTACCGTCTATGGTACATGAGACTAATGATCAACAAACAGCATCATTCCCTACAAAATTCTTCTTCATTCTGTGAGCACTGTCCTTCTTTTCTTCTGAATTAGAGTACCTGCTTCAGGCATTTTCAGACAGGGTGTGCTGTTTTTTATTTTGGATGCTTTGGTGACAATGTGAACCACCTCTTGAATTAGCATATTTGAATTCAGTTGGTATTTTGACAAGCAGCTAAAATTGGGCCAACCAAACACAAGCAACAAGAGTACAACAAGTTTTTTTTTAAGTGTTTATCTTGGCAAAACCTGGGCATGATTATAAAAAGAAAAAGATGCTTTGTTCCTTACAAACGTCAGAGGCCTGTTGCAAACAGTAGAGGCATCAGAGAGGTTTTTTAGAAGGGATGCAAGTCTCTATCAGGGTGGGGGGGAAATTTTATAAAACCTAAGTACAAGGGCAGTATGACTTACATGGAGGAAAATGGAACCACAAAGCAAGGGGGGTTTTTTGTTTTGTTTTTTTTACATGTGGACAATATGTAATTGATCTGATTGTGCTTTGGCCAAATACTTGCTTCAGCTCTTAAAGAAAATAATGTAGTATTTTTAAAGACTGTAAATCAAATGCATGAGACTGGAGTTTCCTATAAAGTCATACTTCGGCCACCTGCTTCTGTCTGAATTTCAGCCTAATGTCTTAATCCTGAGTGTCAGAACTTACAGCTCTCACCTGGATGTTAATGAGATTTGAAGACACTCGGCATCTTCTAGAATTGGAAGCTTAAATCTAAGCACTAGGAAAAGGCTTATTCTTCATGTCATTGATTTAAAACAGGACTAATATCAGAGTAGTCATGGAGATTGGGTGATAAGTACCTAAAAAGAATAGAAAATCAAGTCCTGATGAATTTCCCTTCCTGAGTCATCCATAGCTTAAGGGCCCTAAAATAGTTATCAGGTCACTTCTTGCTACAACAGCCTCTTATAACACAGCTGCACAGCATTCATAGGGAAGTGTTTGGTAAAATCATCGTGCTATCATCGGCACTAACCTCTTGAGATGAGAAACAGCAAGCAAAATTGAAGTACCATATTTAATAGAATATAAGATTACCCGGAATATAAGATAACCTCCCCTTCATTTGATTGGAGGCTTGCCTTGAAATAGTTCCCCCTTCCACTGCTACAGCAGGGAAAATAAATCTGGGGGGGTCAGGTGCTCCCTTTCTGTCTGCCTTGCTCTCCCACTGTTGGAACCTGATCTCCCTGACATATGGAAGTAAGAAGCAAATATGAATATGCTGACTGTGAAATAAAGATACCTGTAGTAGTTTGCATATGGTAGCCATAGACTTAGTTCATCCAGAATTCATGCACTTTATCTTTTTTGAAACTTCTGCAAGGTTTAGCACAGGTACTCTATGGACACTTTTAAAAGAAGTACGTTTGCACCTACTTATACATAGTACAAATATGATATTAGTCCAAACTACGCATGATTTTAGTGCAAAACCAGAAGGCTCATGATTTACCATATAGTTCATTGGGCTGGATCCAAGAAGAGTTGACAGTGCTTCAAGCCATGGCCACCACACAATTTAGCACTGCTCAGTGTATTTATGTACTCCAGATATCACCCCCCTTCCCCAAGAAATGAGCCATGTGCTAATGACTGGCACCGGATGCTTTTGTCATGAGTCCTGAGATCCTCCAAAAATGTATATATAGATGAAGTTCAAAGCATCCTGGTCTGTCTCCACTTCATGGAGACTGGGATCACACTAATCATATGACAGACTGAGAAAGGGGGCAACAGAGGGATTCTGGATGAACTGTTTAGGGCCCTGTTTGATGTTTGCCAAATATTTAAGGCTAGTGAAGAAACAGTAATAATTGGAAATGGGAAAGAGAGGCACAGCCCAATTGTGGGAGTAAAGAGGAAGTAAAAATGTATGCCATGTAGTGGCTCACCATGACTTGGAAAAAGAGTTGGTGCTGAGAGGGTCTGAGCTCAATGAACACTACCATATATCTCATTCAGGTGGGCTGCACTAACCTATCCTTGTGGTAATTCTTTTTAAAAAATAAGTTCCCATCAGTATGTTTGCCTCGTATGTGCCATGTGTTTTATAGTAAGGCTCAAGTCTAGCTGAATTTAATCAATTTCATATTTGGTTTCCATTCCTGAGCACATGCTGCTTTTAGCATCAATGTAATGATATACAATACACTTAATGAGGTTTCCTTGTATGTGAATATAAGATAAGGGTCTTTTTTCCCCGTGGTGACGGGGGGGAACTTCATCTTGAGTAAATACAGTATATCAATGTATATGGTGTTTTTTATTTTATCGTTGTCCAACTTTACATTTTTTAGCTAGAAAATTACTGTCTGGTAAAATGCTTTTATAATGTACACCCCTTTTCCTACCCACACCTTTTTAACTTTTTCAGCTTATTGCCTAGCTACTGTCACTGAATCAGTGAAACTCTAGCAGTAAAATTAATGACATTCAAAGTCAGATCTTTTGACAGGATTTATTCTTCATTCACAATTGGGAATTGATCAAATTGTGATATTGATCAAGTTCAGTCTTTGAATGCAACACCTGTGCAACTCCACTGTATGCATGGGTATCTGACAATCTGGATTTCATTGTTAACTTACCAAATTATAATTAAGAACAAAGAGACTACTTGTCATTATTTGAGACCCTAAGATCCAGTGTTAATTTCTTTGTCTGGCTATGCAGCAGAAACTAGCACAACAGCTCACAGCTTTGGTTGACTTCTACAGTGCTCCTATACTGCTAACAGTGATGATGCATATAGGGTTTGATATGAGAAATTGCATGCCTGTAAAATGAGTAGTCTATGTAGCCTTCCCTTTCCAGACAATCTGACTAATACTAGTTTTGACCATTCATGACCCATTATTGTCACTGGGTGCTTGGACAGAATTATTGGCAAAGATGTGGTCAAGTCTCAGTTGTCATGAGTGCAAATCTGCATTACAAAATCCTCCTTAAGACATTTGCACACTTAGATGACAGACTGAGATATAGGAGTGTGCATGAAAAAGTGATCCTGTTAGGTTAGGATTGAGGCTGAGCAATGTAGGGAAGTATGGGAAGCTGAAGTGCTTACTCCTAGACTAAATAGAAGGCTTAGAGGATTGCTAGTCTATCATAAGCAGGAGACCTATTACAAGACGTTTATTTAAATAAATAAGTTGTATTTTAAGGGTCCCTCTTAACTTGTTGATGCAGCTACTGCCAATATACATCTTTAAGACACGAGCACAGTTCCATGTGTGGAGATTTCTTTTAACACTTCTAGAACACTAATGACCTACATATCATGTGGAGGGTATACTATTTAAATCTCATTCCTAAACTGTGTGCAAGCTCAATAATGAGTCTCTGATTTAGCTGAAATGAGACTTTACCCATTGCTAAGAATAACACCCCAGTTCCCCTATCCAAATACATAACAGAGAACATGGTTTGTGAGAGTGCTAGTGATTAGTTTTTGGCATGATCAATTGCAGAGGCAGCCTCAACAATCCTAGAATATATTGTTTAGAACACTGCTGCATCCATGATCAATCTCCATTATAATTAATGTGACCATGTGAAACAATGTGAAATGGAGGACCTTATTCCCCCCCACCGCAAAACCCTCTTCCCCCTGCAGCTCCATGTAGTCAGTGGCCTGTTAATGACCCACTGTTCTTTACTTCACCAGGTGTTAATTACCTGTGAAGTAACAATTGGTGTTAATAGGAAATGTTGCTGTCTGCTAGGGCTTCCTGTTTCATAGCTCCTGCAGCTCTGCCTCTACCCTGTGCCTGGAATGCTCATTTTAATTTTCACCTGCTGGCCAGGACTGGCCTCCAAAATCTGGGGCTGTCTTGGCCAATCCAGGACATATGGTTACATTAATTATAATTGTGTAGTTACTGCTTCATGGCACATGTACACATATCCACAGAGTGGAAACTAATAAGTGGGTATTCCATTTTCCTGAAACTCTGGGTAAACCATTACATACAGAATGTGAGCAGGCAGGGAATGGGACTGCATCTGTAGTGCTGTGACCCAGTAGCCATGGCAACTAGACTGCTATGACAGATTACCCCGATGCTTATTTCAATCAACAGCAGACCTCCAATTATCTACACTGTTCTATCCTGTCTGTAGAATCCAAGGTATTGTGCTGCATTACAGCTTCAATGGCTGCATAGTTTAACAGGTACAATTAGAGGGGCCCAATATATAGTTTATACTGAGTGACGGGTAGGGGATTTCAAAGAAAGGCATTTATAGTGACACAAATCCTGCAGTTGTTCTCCATTGTAACATCACTAAATCAATTCTCCAGGAAGCCAGTGAAGCAGTTTCATGTATAATAAATAGCAGAATTCCATTTTTTTTCCCTCCCACCTAAGCATGAACTCTCCAATTTTTCTATTCTAAAATATCAGCAGGGATTCTGGTTTTCCTTTTCCCATGGAAAAACAGAGAAAACAT
>NW_017728909.1:38008586-38018032 GCF_001723895.1 Crocodylus porosus
TCCTTTTAGCAGAGAGACCCACAGATTCCCTGCTTTTGCAAACAGCTCTGCAGGCTGGTTGAGCTCCAGCCTGCAAGAGCTGTTTGCAAACAGGGTGGGAAACCCCAGCCCTGCCTGGAGGGGGAAGGGCAGGGCCTGAGGTTCTGTCAGACACAGATCCCTTCAGCTCTGCTTCATTCTTCGCTCCTGGAGCCTGAGGTAAGTGGGGCTTGCAGGTGGCTAGGGGCCCCTCTGGCAGGGCTGGGGGGTTCTGGGTCATGGTTGGGGAGCACCAGCAGGGCTGGGGGGAGCCAGGAGCTTACCCTTGCCCCACCCAAGCAGGCAGAGCAGTGGGGGAGCTGGCTCCATGCTGCTTCTGCTGCAGCTGCCTGCTGTTTGGGGCAGGGAGCTGGAGACTTAGGTCCCTGTCCCCATAGCCCTGGCAGATGAGGCCCCCCTCCAGCAGGGCCAGGGGGCAGGGGCTGTGGGTGGGGGCAAGAGGGTTTAGTAGGGTGGGGGGCTGTTGGGGCAGTGAGGGGCACCAGCTGTGGGGTAATTGGGGTGTGAGTGAGGGGCACCAGCAGGGCTGGAGGGTGGGACTGCAGGGGGCTTTTAGTTTTAATAATGGATTTGGGAGGTTTTATCAGAAAATTTGTTATTTTTGTTTGTTTATTTTTATCAAAGAAAACCAGGATCCCTGAATATCAGTGCTAAGCCTATTAATTAATATGCTTCTTAGATGAAAATTCCCCTGAAAAACTTCCATCTCTTCCTTAAGACTAGTGTCCATCCAAGGAGGCCTCAGATAGTGATTGAGTAATTGTTGAGCTCAGTTGGCCATGAGTATGGCTAAGTTACTTTGCAACTCTGGTTTAAATGATGGACATAGACTATTGCTAGGATTTGTCACATGGCCACAATCAATGTCTAGTAAACTCATCAAAGTCCTATGTTGACCTCTGGGTTCTCCAGTCTGGAAACAGTCTCTGTGGTCTTTCTCTAGGGGTGTTAGGTTTATTGGGATCCATGACATCCCCAGACTTGTCCATGTTCAATTCCAGATCCAGAAAGTAGGGGCTGTATTTCAGAGCTGCATCAGGTAGTTTGGGGTAGCTTCTGAGGGGTCTAGTCGCTCTAAGACAAAATAAATTATTATTGAAAACAAACCATTTTATTTGCTTCTTTGTTAGACTGATTAAACAACATATCTGAAGGATACTTTATCTTTTTTTTTTTTAGTTTAATAAAATATAACTATCCTCATTACCTTTAAAACTACAAATTCCGAAGATGATGTGACCCAATTTGTTTAAACAAATGGAACTATATAGGGAATAGATACAAAGACAAAAGATCATGTTAAAATAAAAGATTTGTCTCTTGGATATTTTTCTCTCCCAAACCAAGTTCCAGAATAAGTCAAATGGCATGCAAAAATAAGAGACAGAAAGGAAAACATTGCGGTTTGGAAGGTCACAGAAAAAACTGACATTAAGGAAGATAGCAATGATGAAAACATTGTCAAGATGTACAGCTCCTTAAAAATAGCTAGTGAAATCTATTCACTAAAGTTAGAACTCTTTTTGTATGTTTATGTAAATTGACACGCTTAAGATATGTATTGACAGAAGCATATAACTAGGAAGTTTTGTGTCCTGTGTGGTGGTGGCTGCATAGGCCGCAGCAGCAGCTGCCATTCTTGCACCCCACCTAAAATGGTGCTTGGGGCTGGTGCCCTGCTTGCCCACCTCTAGTTACGCTTATTGCATGTTGGGATGCTGTTACATTTTAAATATGTGGAATGTTATGCCATCATAAAATTAGAACAGTTTTCAGAGCAGTTACAGATTAAAGCTTAATGCTGTCTCAGACCTACATAACTGTGACTTGCCACCAGAAGTCCTGGTAAGCAGGGGTCTGGACAGAAGCAAAGGACTCCATCCATCTTCTGGAGTGGAAGATGAGAAGGGAGAGTGGCATGTAGCTCAGAGGTGCAGAAACCACCATGGGGTTGGGCTTTCATCACTCTGCAGACAGCAGACACTAGTTAGAGCCATGTGTCTTGGGGGTGGGAGGGGAAGGGGACTGTTTGAAGTGAATGGGCAGGGGGGAGAAGTAAAGAGAAAGAAGTAAATGTGTATATATAAACACATGCAAGACTTTGGTCCTTTATTTTTATTTATATATTTATAAATATAAATAAAAAAAATATAAAAAGGACCAAAGTCTTGGCATGTGTTTCACTGAATTGAAATTAGGTTATAGGGGTAGGGTTGGGTTAGTATTCAAATTGGGACATACCTGAGACGCAGCCAAGAATAGTTTCCATTCTCTGGCTTATTGTCTTCACATAGGTACTGGTAGGATTGTGTTTTCTGTTTGCATGGGGGTGCAAAAGCAAGCAGCAACCTAGTGAGCTCTACCTGGTTTCTCAGAGTGGTCACAGTGTGCTTGGGGTCATGCTGTCTGAGGGGCCAGCCTGGGCAGTAGTATTGAATGTTTGGCACCAGAGCAAAGGAGTGGGAAGGGCTGGGAATGGTGCATCATGGGATACTCGAAGAATAAAAAGAGTGTTTTATTTCCCCAGTGGAGACTAACAATACCCAAGAATGACCTGAGTAAAATGGATCAAATATAACTCAGCTGAAGTAGCATAACTTTAAATATTTAAGCCATGTCCACATGAGCTTGGATGCTTGGTTCCTTGCTGCTACTAGTTTTTCTAGGAGAACGCCTGTGCCATGCACCCTCAGCACACCACAGTTTACTCTGGCAGGTTACTACCAGCACTGGGTTGGCCCCAGTTGCCTTCTGTTAGGTCCTGAGGGCCTCCTGGGGCTTCAGCAGCAGCAATCCTGCTTCTTGGGGCCTACCTGGCAGCTGGAGTGTGGCTCCAGCTGCCCAAGCTCCAGTTTTGAGTGGTACATGCTGCCCCCATGTGCACTGCTCTGCTTTTTTGTGTGTTCTCCCCCCACTGCCCAGCTCTTTTTCCTGTCTTCAGTTGACGCATCTATCCTCGTAAAGAATGGTAAAAGTTTTCCTTTTTTCTCTTCAATGAGAGAATGTTAACGGGGAACAATTTCCACCTCTGGGGCACCTATAGACATGCACTGAGGCTGCTCCAAAGTACTGTAATAATCATGCTTCAGTAAACTCTAGCGTCACGTGCATCAGTGTCCCTGCCCGGAAAAATGGTGGCACAGACACCTTAACTACAGTTCATTTGAGCTTTAAAGTACTCCCACTGCCATTTTTCAGCACAGGAACACTAATACACATGACGCTTTCTGGGTGCTTTAATTAGAGTGGCTCTCGGATCCACTCTAGTTAAAGTGCTCCTCCCCACCCTCCACCTGGAGCACATCTATAAATGCCCCTGGATTTCAGGTACCCTTGAAGAGGGTCTGCTGTAAGACAACAGTTAGCTATGAGTTATGTATTGAATCGCAAAGCCAACAGTTTTTGCTAAACTATAATTTGATTCAAAGAAGTTTTCTGAAGCAATGTGCAACTTTCCTTGTAAGAACCATAGATCCACATTTTCGGGAGGAAATTATTTTTCCTTGTGCTATTTGTCACTAACACTTTATTGACCAAATTTAGTCCATTTTTTAAGTTTGTGAAAATCATTCAACTTCTAAGAAATTGTTCTTTATCTTGTCATAGAATCATAGAAAATGAAGGTTGGAAAGGACCTCAGGAGATGCCCTAGTCCAACCTCCTGCTCAAAGCAGGACCATCCCCAACTAGATCATCCCAGCCAAGGCTTTGTTATTTGCTATGTGGTATTGCTTCTACTTTCCTAGTTAGATGACTGAAACTGTTTTTTAAATATGAGAATAATGAATAGTACATAACACTACTCATTAGTTAATGCTTTAATGCTTGTGCCAGAAGGAGCAAACAGTACTTCATTTCTAAGAGTATTGTTAATAGCAGACAGCATATATAGTTGAAAAGCCAATAGTTCCATGTATTGGGTTATCTATATGTGCAATTATGCCCCTTGGTGTGATTCTATTCCATCCTGTTCAAGTTCTGAAAAACTGTTAATGCATCTACTTCTGTAACATCTTGCCCTTAAGCTTGGTTAATTTTTTTTTAAAAGGCAGCGAGGAAGAGCAAGACCCACCTGCCTTTTGTACTCATTGTTTTCTTGGACTTGAAGTTGTGGGGGTGGGCAGGGAAGAGATGCCTTGGACACCTAGGTCTACATATGCATCTAATAGGTGGAATAGAATTTGGCTCTCAGGGCACCTATACACATGCTTTGGGGTGGGTTGTTTTAATTACAGCAGCTATTGTGAGCTGTTCTAATGAAAACACCCACAGTATCTTGTGTACTCAGTGTCCTGCATTTCAAAATGGTGGCGGGGGTGCTTTTAACTAAAGCTTGCCAAACAAGCTTTAGTTAAAGTGCCCCCACTGCCATTTTGAAATGTGGGGATGCTGAATGCCTGAGGCATTGCAGCGTTCTGATTAGAATGAAGACTATTAATCTAATCAGAACGCATTGGAGCTCGTGTAAAAGCGCCTCCACTGTCTAGGTATAGGTTATAGGACCCACTGGCTTATTTAATTCCATCCTACTGCAGGCCACTTCCTGACTCCACTTTTGCAGAGGCTTGACCAATACAGTAGAGACAAAAGTGTAGTACTTCAAACTATTCGTGGAAAGACCAATAAAAACTGGGAAATCCCACACAACTTATTTTTTCTCCATTATAGAAAAGGTAATGCCTCTTCATTTTTTCCCTGGAAACTTTTTGTCTTTTAAATAAAGCAAGGTGAACATGGAGATGAAGAGAAAAATGTTCATGCAGGTACCACTTGAGTTGTTGCACAGGTTGGTGTTTTCTGGGAAATCAAAACTTTATTGAAAATATAAAGGTCAAACATCCTGTTTTATATTCTATTGCCATAACTATCTTATAGAACATTTTTCAGGCAAGAGATTGTTCTGAGCCTGAAGTAAATGTTAATGTATTAAGAAGATTAGGGAGATGTCTGTGTGAGGATAAATTTAGGAGTCCATTACAACTTTTTAGTCCTTTAATTCTTCAATATAGTGTTTGTAATAACTCCGCTTTAAAATTGTAGGCAACAAACTGATGAATTCAGAATATCTGTTCTGTAAGAAATCCTAGAACTAAATAAATCTCTGGGCATTTCAAGCTACTGTTTCAAATATCTGTTTGTCTAAGACTTAAAAATATGGCCATTCCCAAATGAGAAATATTTTATGAAAGGATGCGGTTAGTTTAATATCTTCAGGACTTTTCCTTTCAAAACAAAACTGTAAAAGAATATTTCCAGAAGAGAAAGCAAATCTCTCTTTCTTTCCCCAGCTGCAGTGGGGAACAAATTCAATATATGTTTTCATGGGAACCTGGCCTTACATACCAACAGTTCAGAGAAGAGCAAACACTTGTAATCAATAAACAGTTTAAATAATGAATGCTAAAGAGATGTGCTTTTAAATGCATGCATGAACATGGGTGTACCCTCCCTTCTATATACACATTTAGTATTAAGCGGATTTGTAGTGCACAAATTGCTTTTATTCTCCTTATGCCTAAAGTGACGGTAAGACAAATGTGAAGCAGTTCATGCCAAAAGGAATACTCAAATGGCAAAAAAATATGTAGCCACATCGTGTTCTTGACAAAAAGGCTTCATTCCTATTTACATCCTGACATACTGAGGTTGCTTTGATCAGCAAGGGGAAAATTCTAAAGGAACTTCACAGCCTCTTGAATTTAGGTATTTAGGATCTGTTCTCTTTACAAATCATTTGTCCACGGGCGACTGGTGCCTCTTGAGTCAGAGGGGGCATGTGCCCCCCCTGACACCAGTCAGAGATTGGGGAGGAGGGGGTCCCCTGGCAGCCAATCCCACTGACTGGGGGGGGTAGGGGGCGGCACTTCCAGAAGCAATGCAGCTGCTTTTGCTGGCAGCCCCGCTCCCTGGCCAGGGTGTGTGGTGTCACAGGGAGTGCGCCGTTGCTCTCAGGAGATGCACGTGCACCCCCTATGTGTCGCCACTGCATTTGCGTATAGGAAAAAAAACAAATGTGGAGAATAAAACTTAACAATATACCACATTTGTAGATGGGAATGCCTGTGTAATAAATTGCTATTGTCATGCATATTTGACTACATTGTCTGGACTCTGTATATTCCCCTTCTCTTCTAGGACAACTTTTAAACTTCTTGGTACCTTCAAATAATTATTTTATTGGAAAAAAACAACTGCTTTATTTTCTCAGCTACCGAAGTTTAAAAGTGATATCACCATCTGAATATTTTTGTTATGTTTAGATCTTATTTAGAAATACCTAAAAGTGGTTTTACATTTCTCCTCTCCATCAGACTTTTACATTGGGAACAGAGCACTGAAGTACTTAGAAACAGATAGGAAAAATGTTGCCAACAAAAATATTTAAAACTTTCTCAAATAATAACTTCCGTGAAATGTGGCATGTACAGAACAAGTGGTAGTTTATGGGCATGTGTAGATGAAATGAGGGGCATGTGTGCATGACACTTTAAAGCAAGTGAAATGCTTTTGTACTGCTTTGCTCATGTCAGCAGCATATTGCACATTTTATTCCAGCTATTGTAGCACATTCGGTGGCATAATGTGCCTTAAATGACTTAGGGGCGCAGTAAACTAAAACACCTCTGAGGAGCTGCAGAGTGAAGCACCCGGCTCTGTGAGGCTCCGGGACTGTGCGGGCAGCCTGGCAGCAGCCCAGGAAGATGGGATCCGTTTACCAGGGGGGTGCAGGGAGGGGAGAGTAGCGAGCCTGATCTTTTTTTTTTTTCCCCCCCCTGGAGACTGCCTGCCTGTGTGAGCTGCATAGGGACCTAGTCCTTCTCTCCATGGCTGCAGTACCCCCCGGGACTGCCTGAGCCAAGTGCCTGTGGGAGGGTGATGCCTGGTGGGGGGGCTGCTGCTGCCATGGAAGGAAGCACCAGCCTCCTTGTCCCCCACCCCCACAGCAATTGTTTTGCCTATTGGCAGCTTGCTTTCGCCTCCCTGCCACCAGAGAGGCAGGTAAGACACGGGTTTACTTCACCCTAAATTGAAGCAGTGTTTTTAAAAACCCGCCAGTCCAATTTAGGGCCCCTCTTTCATCTATATATGCCCTATGTAATGCACATTTACTGGTGCTTACTTGAAATAAAAGATATTTTATACATCATTTTCAGTTTCAGCACTTATAAAGCCCCATTTGCAGTTCTTCCAAACTCATGCTCCTAAAGCCAGTATAGGTACCTTCACATTCTGTTTTTCTCTCATTTAAACGTGTAGGTGTGTATGGACATACCTGTGTATGTTGCTATTTTAAAATGGCCTAGGCCCTAGGAAAATGGGGGAAGTGGAGAAAGTTTTATGCTTAATCACATAGGAGTGAACAGGCTAAAATTTAAAATGGGTAGATGGAAAATCTAGGGAATGCAATTTTTATGAGTGATATTTATCATTTCAAAAGGCATCACTGAGACCAGGGTCCATTTTACAAATGTATAGTAAGATAAAGGTCTTGCCATAAGTAACTTAGGACATCTTGGGGTAAATAGATGAGGGACAGAGAATAGGAAAAGAGATGGAAGCACAAAGAGGTAGAGTCACTTAACAGATAAGTGACAGGGGCAGGAACATGCTGCAGCTGAGACCTGGTCCAGTGCCCAATCCATTGCAGCAAGCTGCCTCTCAAATGATGGCCAAGAGAAGAAGTTTTGAAGTGTTTATAGGCTCTTTGATTTAAGGTCCCTGGCAAGGTCCTGCTGGATTTTAGAAAAGGTCTTCTGCTAGATGAAAGTACGAGACTGATTCAGATAATTGGAACAATAAGTTAATTGTGTAGAATCATTGAAGTCAAGGTAGTTCTGTGTATGTTTTTAAAGTTAACTGAATGTTTTAAATAGCTTTCTGAATCAGACCTGAGTAATTATCTCCAGTGATGGGTTCCTGGGACTCTGAAACTGGGCTTATCTGGCATTTGCAAACAAACAAAATGCTCCTTAAAAGCCACAAGAGTCGTCATCTTGTCACATTGTTTAGAGGAGCTAGAATTACAAGTACCCACCTTCCATAGGAGAGTAACGTTAGAGAAACACTAAACAGTTCCACATGGGAAATGCTTGGAAACGAAGCAGAAGAGGGAAGATGACACGTAATGCAGTTTTGGTTCAGCTACTTCATTATTTGGGGCATGGTGACAGCCTGATTTAAAGTGTCCTGCTGTGACTGGAAAAGACACGAGTTTGAAGCTTTGCTCCAGACTTGTGCTGAAAGCTGTTCCCAGTCAGCCCAACTATTAATGAGTACCTGGTTAGTTGGTCTCAGGAGTCGAAGGCAGTCTGACATGATGCTTGTCACATCACTTCCTTGTGTGTCCTTAGGTATAGGTATCTTACAGGCTGCTAGAGTCAGGAAGACTTTGAAATTTTCTTTTGGCTTCTCCGTACACTTACAAACCGTAAGTACACCTACACTTTTATAAAATCATACCACTTATGTACACTAAAGGCAGTGCAGTGGTAAGGTTGAAGATGCAGCCATTACCAAAAAGAAATCAAGATTTTTTTTCAGTGAAGATTTTTCAGCCCACCCAGAATTTTGACAGTTTTGTATATTGTAAAGCAGTGACATTAAAAATAAAAGAAATGAGTTAATAGTCTTTAACATCCCAAGGGAGCCCAGGGGAGATAGTGTTGGCTGTTTTATGTATTCCCTTGCCCCTTATATTCACCCCCCATCCCCCCCAACCTCCTGAACTGAGGCTGGTGGAAGCCCTGAAGCATACAGTGTAGGGACGTGTGGTGACAGAAGGAGAGAGACTATGAGGGTAAGAATGGCCCTTTACTGAGTCAGACCATGGCTCCATCTTGCCTGGTCTTCTCCGTCACCGTCACACGGGGGCAGATTGGATGCTGAAAGGGAGAAGGACCTGGGTATGACCAGGGCTAGACTGTCACTGCTGCAGCATCTGGTGGGGATGAGTTTCCCACTTGAATGACATGCCGTGTGAAAAACACCTTCCTTTTATTAGTTTTAAACTTACCATCTACTAGTTTCGTTTTTGTAGCAATTCTTGTATCCTGCCAGAGGGTAAGCAGTAAATCCCTGTTTACTGAAAGGCACAGAGAAAGCGTTTTCCAACCCTTATCCTATCCCCTTTCACGTGCCTCCTTTCTAAACTGGATAGGCCTTAGCCTCTCCTCCACACCCCCGCCGCCCTCCTATGTCCTTGGTGAGGGGCGGGTGCCGCAGTCGAGGCGCGGGCACCCCATGGACGGTGAGACTTGGTTCCCATCCCCTTCTCAGGGACCCCTCGCGGCCCCCGCCATCCCCACGTGCGGGCCCGGCGCCGGCCGTCCCGCCCCCTCCCTGCGGCCCGGCGCAGCTCCTTTGTTCCCGGGCGCGGAGGCCTTTCCCTTGCTCGGCCCCGCGGCCGG
>NW_017728909.1:38018314-38072319 GCF_001723895.1 Crocodylus porosus
GCGGCCCTGGGGGCGCCCCGGCTCAGCGCCGCCGCGAGTGAATCGGGGACAGGTTTGGAGGTGTCGGGAGCTGTGCTCGGCAGAGTTGCCAGGAGGTCCCGCCTGCTCGCCTCCGGGCTGTAAGCCCTGCGCCTGCGGGGAGATGTCCTAGGCAAGGGCTTGGCAGGGCAATCTCTGACGGGCACCCTAAGACATCCCTGCCTCAGGCGTCATTTCAGGACCACCTGGCTACCACTGCAATCCCCACCATTCCTAGACCTTAAATGCGGGAGGCTGCAAGTGGGAGAGGGGCAGCGAAACCCCCCGGTTCCCTCTCCCGTTCAGCCTGCGTGCTCTGCCAGGGTGACACAGGCCACTGGGCCAGATGGACCTAGGGTCTGACCCAGGAAACAGCTCCTCCGTAGCGTTGGGATCTGAGCTGTGACAGGAACAGCCCCTCCTCAGTTGTTTTGGTGTAAGGAAAAAGTCAACCCCAGGCACCTGAGACAGAGTGATGCTCAGCTATTATTGGCTTGTCTTTCCCTGCACTGGTTTTAGGAGTCTCTGTGCGGTGGTTTTTGTAAGCCAGTTCGCAGTAAAAGACTTAGTTTAGTTGTTGGTGCTGGTAGTGTTAAAACCATCATTGCAGCCCAGAGCCCCAGGCAGGGAGCAGAATCTCAGAGCAGACAGCCAAGGAGAAGAGGGCTTTTACAAGAGGAGTGTTTGTTAGCTACAATCAATCACACTGGCATTAATTAATTTACCTAACATCTTCACCACAATTGTGGCCTGAGTTAAGTTTTGAATCGCAGCTGTGACAGCATATTTTTCTCACTTAATGTTTAGGATATAGTTGCTATTATGTTATATCCCTATTGGAATAATAATAATGAAACCTGCAGCTGAAGTTGCATTTGAGTGGATTTGAAAGGTGAAGAATGGTCTCATAAACCTTTTTCACATCAATTGCATGTTTGTCACATGTTGAAATCTTTTAACTACACGGGTGCATTAGAAATAAATCAGCCTACTGCAAACATTTTTTTTCAGATTTTTGATTGGAGAATAGTGTTTCTCTGGGCAATGTTTAACAGTGCTCTCTGCATGGTTAGTGTGTGTGGTGTGAATGTTTATAAAGTATTTGTAGTATAATTGTACTCATGTATGCATTTAAATGTTGTTTAGAATTTCAAGATACTTTTTAAAAAAATTGCCGTGTGCATTAGAGTTAAAATAAAAGATTGCACTCTTTCATGGAGGAAAGTGTAGGTTAGTTTGCTGTTGGATTACTTGTGTGACAGATGCCAGATTCATTGAACTAAACTTGTTAAATAGCCATAGAAACAAAATGGTGGTACATTATAGCAAATTGCAACAAAAAGGAAATCCAGGATCTGAAAACATGTATTTGATATATGTCAAAATTACACCCTTATTTGTATATAAGAAGTGAACTATGAGACTTGCTGAAATGTAAGTCTTCGAAAAATCGTTTTTTATAAATTCTCAATAAAAGCAGCAGAAAACGAGCAGGAATGACGCTATAAACAAACATTAGGGGTTTTTTTCCTTCAAGGTTGGTGAAACAGTCAATTACTGTATGTTTCAGCATCTCATCCAAAACTTTAATTGTACAGCATCTTTCTCCAAGATATGAAAATGCAATCAAGCAGATTAGTTATTTCCATTAGAGGCTGCAAATTCAAACATTCCCTTCCACCCTCCCCCCAACTCCCAACATGTCTTAAAACTATTCTTCTTAGATCTTTAGGCAAAATAAGATTCCACTGTGAATTCTTCTGAAGAGACTTCTTTCTTCCTCCAGATTAAGCTGTAACAGTTGGCAGTCTTTATTTAATGTAATTTTGACTGACCTGGTTACTTGACTTCCCTTTCTACATAAAGACAGACTTTGTTTATATGCCTACCTAAAACTGTTCCTTTAAACCCTGCATTTTTACAGAGCAATGTGTTATAGAGTTGATGCATATTGCTACAATATTTCTGGATTGTAGAGAACCAGGAAGAGTAATAAATTGTAAGTATTTATTAGTCATAAAGCAAATAAGTTAGCAGAGTTAAGAAATATTTTTCTTAATAAATAAACTAGCAATGAATATATAATATGAAAATATTATTGAAGATAAAATAATGGGCCAATGTAGTAACACAGTGGTCACAATAATTATACACGTATGAGATGCTTGTTTGATTTGCAAACTCTGGCCAGGTACAGACATTCAAAAATCCCAAGGTGGAATTGATGTAGGTTATGCGGTTTTCTGTAAGCGCCATAGTTTTTATCAGTAGCCAACTGAACACACATTTGCCCTTTGCTGGGGTAGGGGAGTGCAGACCTTAGACCAAGTTCTGCCATTTTTAAACCAGTCTGTATGTGCCAAACTTGTGTTCTATTACAGGTATAGACTGGTTTCTGATCACTTATACCAGTAAAAATGTAATGTCTGTACTTGGCCTCATTCTATTTCTCTTTTTTTCAATAGAGTTCAGGATTACTAAGACAAGCAGCAGCGTAAATCTTTGTGGGAAGTGCGTGTGAAATATACCTGGTGTTTATCTTTTTCACTGCTTGACACTAGTTAGAACTGAATCTGCTCAGAAGTTTGGGATGATCATTGACTTTCATTATAGTTACAGGTTCAAAAAAAAGTAGAACTCCTAATACTAATAGCAGATACAAGACAGTGGTTTTACGCGATCCTGCACCTGGCATGCAGCATGTCTGGATGTCAGGAGGCCTCAGAACATGAGAGATAAGAAGATGATGTTAGGTTTAACAGAAAGTGCAAGTTCTGCTTAACACCTGCCATGGATTTGGCCTATTTAAAGGTGGTTGAGGCAAGGGAGGGGAGGAAACATGGGGCTGGGAAAGAGTCAATAAAAGCAATGTGTGACCTTATCAGATGCTTTACTAAGGAAAATACATACATATTTTCTCATGCTGCTGCTGCCAGTGGCAATTCTGCTTAGCCAAAAGCAAACAAAAAGGGCTATGCTGGCTTCTGCATGAGAAATGCATCAAAACAAAATGGAGAAGGATAGAATAAAAAGGGAAAGGAACTGTTATATCCAAATTTTTCAGAGACTGTTACAAAAACGTACTGAGTAAAGTCAAATCAGAGTTATTAAAGTTCAGCACTTAACATGGCAGCATGTCTCTCAGCATTCAGCAAAACTGTTAGATTTTTCAATCTCATTTCAATGTAGGAACATAAGACTGAAAAGAACTTCCTGGGTCACTGAACCCAGGCTTCCACTGCTACAGGCAATAACATCATAATATCCCTTTGATAAAATGATCAAAGTCTGTCTTACAACCAAATTGATCATTTTGCCTCACAACTCCTAATGATATGCTGTTGCAGAATGTCATTTGTCTAAAAGTCAGAAATCTACTTAATTTCCAACCCACTTTGTCAGAATTTATTTTTGTAACAATATTATCTATTAGTCCTAGTAGTTCTTTTCTCTTACCCCCCACTATAGTTATAGATAGCCATCAGATTCCTATCCAGCCTTCATTTTGCTTGTTTTTTTCACTTCCTCTTGCATGACAAGTTATCCATTTCCCTGGTCATCCTTGTAGTTCGTCTTTGCCTATGTCCTAGTTCATCTTTCTTGAACATACGTAACCAGAATTATTTACAGTATTCCAGATAAGGTTCTACCAGGGTACAATGGCATTAAAACTTCCATATCTCTGTTGGATATAATTTAGCTGATGCATTTTAGGATTATTTTTCTTGTTTTCTACCAGCTGCATTTCATTGGCAGCTCATAGTTATTCTGTAAGCAACTTACTACACCTGGATCTTTCTCCATTTCAGTTGTTTCCATCTTATTGCTTCCAGGTTGTTGTTGAACAATTCTATACATCCTAAAGGGCATGACCTTATGGTTTGTACCGCAGCAATGTAAGAATTTCCATTTACTGGGTCAGACTATAGATCCATCTTGCCCAGTATCCTGTGTCACAAAGGGAGAGTGAACTGACTGTGATCATGGTTTTTTCTACTCTTCCTTTCTCACTTTCAGCCTCCAGCATTTAAGGTTTAGGAAGTTCTTATTCAAAGGCTATATCCATAACTCCAGTGTCAATACCTTTTTTTAATACCAGATCACCCAGATTTTTATTCATGAAATTCTTTCTGTAAAATCTTCTGTAAAAGCTTCTGATTCTCCTTTGTATTGACAATGAGAGCTACATGCATCAAAATGGTGAGCAGGAGTCTTTGTAGTAAGCAGTGGTAACACGTTTTGAATCAGAGTGTCACAATTATATGAAAAAAATGAAACACTTCTCCTTGAAATATTCTATAAATCATTATAACAGAAGAAATCAATCAGTGTTTGACCTTGGTATGGATAGAAAAAGGGATTCTTGTTGCTACCACTCAGATTCTACACATAAGATATACTTTTCTGAAAATAAACCTTCTGGTTGATATGTACTTTTTTATTATTCTATTTTTGGTGAAAAAAATATTATTTCTAACATATGTAAAGAAACAGATATGGGCGATTCTTGGCCAGTCCATGGAAGATTCGTTCTGCACAACGTAAAGCAGAGTGTTCAGTTTATACATATAAGTGTGAGATTAAGTGATGAGCAAGGCAAGAAGTTCTGGAAAACAGCCCTGCTTTAACAAGAAAATTGTTCCCCAGCAATCCAATTAATTCTGCCTCGGAACAAGTTACTGTAGCAAAAGAGAGGAACACTATGAAGCATCTCATTTTTATGGTGAAGGACACATATAAATCCATGCTTCAGATGCATACATTCTCAGTCCATGCCATGGCCCTGTTTACCTTGTAATCTTATGAGTAAGGAAGTAGATGAATCTTGAGAATCACTTATACCTTATGTAGAGGACTATGCCTAGTGCAAGATAGATGGGTCCACAATGTTTTATGTTACTTAGTTTCAGTGTAAGAATGACAGCGTGTCATAAAAATAGATGCACTCATGGAGCGCATCCAGATGAGCATGCATATGCGGTATGTGGTGCTGCAGACTGTGTGAGCCACACAGGCAGGTATTCACTGCGTTGCTAACTTGCAGTGCAGGAGGATTTTTTGACACTGGGAAATCCCACTGCTTAAGCCATGGGAGGTCCCCAGGAACCCAGCTAAGGATGCTGGGGCCAGGCTCCTCTGCCCCACCAGGTGTATGTCAGGGCATGCTTGCACGAGTGTTCCCCAGAGATAAGTAGCAACACACAACTATGTGCCACTGGTATTTGTCTGTGGGGAAATGCTCATGCACACTCATGTGGATGCACCCATGACATTGGAGGGACTTGAGCAGAGTGGAATTAGGATTGCATTTATGCCCCTTAATATATTTAGGCATTTGATAGATAAAATAGGACCTGGGCCTCTACTGCAGAGTATATACTGTAGAAGATATTAGTTTGTTTATTTTTTTTCCAGAATTGGAAAAGGAAATGGGAGTGAATAGCAACATGAATATGTTACTAGAGAGGAGATGAGCAAAACTTCTTTGTAGGGAAATTCTGTTTAAATAGATAAGAAAGAAAAGGACACTTACCCAAGGGTGGTGCAGAATGTACAAACCTTCAGCAAAGCTGTGAATACTAGTATGCAGATCTCTTGATTTCTCAGTTTACTCAGCTGTACTGGTTCCTGACTGGTAAGCTTTAAAGTACCTACAAAGGAAGTGCAAGTCATATAGGAATCGTTCCAGCAAGTGGATTGAAAACTAACACCTTTTGACTCTGAATATCTTTAAGTGAAGTGAGAAAGCCAGTTTTCAGGTAATAATGTCAAGAAGTTAAATGACTCTTTCCTCACCTACTTGTTCTAGTTATGGATATACAATCAAAGGTCATTGGGTTTAGATGCTGCATTATAGTGGTGGATTCAGATGCAACCTTATTTGAGATTTCAGGTAGAACAGAGTACTCTGACAGACTGAAATGAGACAGGCAACACCTTTGTTTCATGGTAATGGCTTGGATGTTTTTGTAAACTATATACCATGTAAAGCTTTAAATGCATGCAAAGTTGTAATTAGATAGTTTAAACAGCATTTAATTTTCCTTTTTCCATCTGTCTACAAAGAATTATAAGATACTTAAAATCAGGAGGAGGAGTGAAGGTGAAGAGGTTTTGTTTGTTATTTAAAGAAAAAAGGTGAACAAGATATTGGTGTCTGCTGTTGGTAATAGTTACAGCTTTGCAATGTAAAACTGAAAAATTTACTAATTACTTCTCATAAAGACACATCAGTGAAGTAAATTTATAAGTACTATGCCATTATCTCCAAGCCTACATGCCTAAACTTAGCTTATTCAATCAGTATTTGGTCAACTTTGGTTTCTGGCAGTTAATGGCTATTACGTGTTTTCAATAATTCTGAAGCTCGGGTGTTTAGGTACCTGTGAGCTTGTGGCATTATTCCACTTTGTTCTAGGTAAACATTGTACATCCTATATAAGGTCAGACTTACCTCCTTTTCTAGAATTTTGCTGGACTGATAATGTAAACCTTCACTTAAGTTTTTGCCCCCAAACTGGAGTCTCCTGTTGAGTCTCCTTTAAAGTAGCCTGGTGAGGTTGTCCTTGGCAGTGAATAAACAGAATGTACTAAAGTTTTACACTATTATCTAATGTTGAGGTTACATATTACACTTAGACCATGCTAAGGGCACTTAAAACATAAGCATCTGCAAATTAAAGCTCATTAACTTGTATGGTGTACCCTCTGAACATCTCAAAATTAGGCCATTTCAGGTGACAGTTAATTGGGCTGTGCTACCTAGCTTTTGTTAGGGTAACTTCAGTCAGCTCCACTGAGGTAAAACGAACACTTTGCAGTACTCCAGAATCCCAGGATGCACTGCTTCCAGCTCCCTCCTACCCCCTAAGCAACAATAGGGCCAGGTGTCCTGGCTCCTAGCCATGCCCCTGCTCACCAGCCCTCTAGTGGCAAGTCAGAGCGGTGCAGGCAAGAAATAGTATTAACCCTTAATAACTAATCACAGCACTTTCTCATTTTAACACCACTTAATATTCCATAGTTTTCTTGTGCTCTAGGTTTAATGTCTAACTTCACCCTAACTCTTGCTAAAAGAGTATAGGTCAACAAAGAGCTTGGCCTCCCCAGACAGAGTCATGCATCCAGCCACTGTTCAAATATTGAGTTGCCTATCTTTAGACACCCAAGTGAGCAAGTTTTTAATGAAGCTGCTTTTACACGTCAGAGTTTTCCAACTTTGCAGCTTGTGGACTACCTGTGCGTGGCCCATGAGGAGTTAAATTGTGGCCCCCAGGACTCTTGCCTGGCCACCCTCCTCACATTGCTCCGGCTATCACAGAAGCCAGAGTATTGGGGCTTCCCCTCCATCCTCCAGCTTCCCTGACCTGCGGGCATCTGAGGGGTTGGTGCAGCAAGGCACAGTATGTCATAGAGAGATCATGGTGAAGCTGTGGTGGTGATGGCAGTCCCCATGTTGATGTGAACTGTACCAGTAAGGCACCCACAGGGATGTGTGCTGCAGTGTGGGGGGGAAGGGTGCTCATGTGGGCATGTGGCATAATGGTGCGGGGGGTATCCGCATGGTGTCATTGCAGCAGTGGGGAGCCACCTGTGTGGGCACACTCTACAGAGGGGGGTGTTTAAACATGTGGTGCAACACGGGGGGTGTTTATGCAGTGTGCAGCCTGCAGGGCATATGGCTCCGCTAGTGCGGTCTGTGTGAGTGCACCCCTGGCCACTTAGAAGTTGGGCGGTCCCTGAGATATGTCATAAGTTAGGGTTTGCCGGTTGTTCTTCCTGTCTGAAGCCATAGTGCACACACTGCAATTGGGACTGCCAAATTAAAATATTCAAAACCCATCTCAGGATCCCAAAATAATGAGATTGGTTTAAAAATCACGAGATTCTAAATAACGATAAAATTAATTTGTTTTTCTTGGCCTCCTGATTTCTTTTTTTAATATGTTGGTAAAGTTTTCAAGGTGTTTTCTGAAAGTCTGATTGCTAGAAATTTTACTTTTTAATAAATTAAAACAGATTTGTGCGTATTAAGACTTCTATGTAAAATGGCCTGGTTTAAAGGTGCTAAGAATATGCAGTTGCTATTTATTTATCGGTCTAAATACAGATTTAAGAGTCTAATTTTAGAGACCCAAGATTGGTAATGTCAGCATTTATCCCCTGTACTACTGTGCTTCATTAACACTGCATCCAGTATGCTGTTACAGAATATAGAAGAGACTAAAGGGGAAAGGGAGATGAAGCCATATATCAGACATGTTTATCAAGTCAGTCATGAGGTGATAACAAAAAGGGTAGTGGCAAAATACTTTGGGTAAGGTTATAGATATTACAGTGGATTGTTACCTAGGACAAGTCCTGTAGTTACTTTAGATCTAAAATAGTTTAACATTGTGTCACTAATTGACAAAAGCAAACAATAGAGTTAAGGGGGAATCATACCTATATGCTGTATGCTGCCACAGCCTGCATTTTTTTCTTATTTTTTCCTTTCAAACAGGAACAGGAGGTCTTATGGTACTTTTTTCCTTGGTTAATTTTGGCACTTTTATGAAATAATATTATCACATACCTAACATTTTGTGATTGTAGACTCTAGATTTTGTACTATATTCAGTAATTGCTCTAGTCATTTTGATAGTTTCTTTATACTAATCAACAATGATAGTCAGCCCTGATGAACTATCTTCCTGGTACTATACTGTAAGTTTTGCCATTGTCTTTTGCAGTGGGAATTATTGCCATGGATACCAGACTCATAAGAAAGACTTAGGGCTTCTGCAAACTTGTCCCTGAATTCATTGGTTTCTATTGCTAAGGAATCCAGTAAAATATAACTGGCTCTAATATGCAGGATGTGAGAGACCAGAAGAAAAAAACCCTTTTTATTTTGAACCCTTTTAATTTTATTACAGATGGCATCCGCTCAAGATTCCAGATATGGCCAGAAAGACACATCTGACCAGAACTTTGATTACATGTTCAAATTGCTCATCATTGGCAACAGCAGTGTTGGGAAAACCTCCTTTTTGTTCCGTTATGCTGATGATTCCTTTACATCTGCATTTGTAAGCACGGTCGGGATCGATTTCAAAGTCAAAACAGTTTTCAAAAACGAAAAAAGGATTAAGCTACAGATTTGGGTAAGCTGAAAGAAACAAATGTTATCTTAATTTTGTATGTTATAGTGGTACAGTGTGCAGCTATTGTTCTTCAGGCATGCTTTTTTCCATGTTCTGTAGTGGGTATTTTTGCTATTCTATATGTAGCAACATGAATGCATGTGAAACACTATTGAAACACAGTAAGGCTCTTTTCTATATTAGTCTGTTAGCTGATGCAATATGTACATACATGCTGTGCAGTATTTTCAAATGCTGAAATATAGCAGTATTCAGATTCTAGTTTAGATCCACTAAAAACAATGAGATATATTTACAGCATATATTTGTTACATTGGTATATATGCACAGGTGTATAAATGGATATATGTTTGAATTCATATTTTGCTGAGATGTACAATAAATACTGAGAGCTGTCTTGAAATATAATTAAAGATCTCAGGTCTTGCACAAGATTTAGGAGGCTCTGTGGTGGAACTGTAGTAGAGGGTGTATGGAACAAGGGCTACTTTTGTTCCATTCCAGTTGTGTCTAAATATTATTGACTACTTGAAGTCTCCCCATTTCTTCTCACTTACATAGATAGAGAGGAGCAGGTAGGTATAAGTGGAGTAGAACAGTCAGAGGAAGGTTTGATCTTCCTACTGCATGAGAACTAGAAATTGCCCCTCACCCATACTCTGACTAGATGGGGGTCAGTGACTCAGAGATGGGAGACATGTGACAAAAATAGGAAAGCCTGATGCCAGGGAGTTCACGACTATCAGTCTGTAGCCAGATAGTCAAATAGCTGCTTCTGCGAGAATTGCTGTTGCTCACAGCAATTTTAAAGCCTGCTCCAACCCCAGTGTCCAGGCAGAAGAGTGGGACAAAGGTAACAGAGTTCCTAGAAATCAGTTTGACTGGTTGTGCAGATACTAGGGATCTGTCATGCCAGAAAACCTTGATTCATATCAAGCATCTTGCATGTTGTTCCCTATGGAGAGAAGCATTGAGGCTGTGTTTATGCACAAACTAATATATTAAACATAATTTAATCCTTAGTTTGAACAAGGACAAATAATACTTAGAAACATGTCAGATAACCATCAATAACCTTGAAATCAAAATTCAAACTCTACAGTAATTATCACCAGATCAGCTAAAAAATCTTACCATCATGGTAGAATAAAGTATGTTAGTTAATAGGTTTTCTAAAGTAAAGCCATTTCCTAGTGTAGATGTTCCCTAGGAAGAAATTCTGAATCAAGAAGGCAATTCCAAAAGTGACCTTTGCTTAAGTTTCTAGGTTGTCTCACTGATATCTTGTATTTTTTATTCATGAGAACATACAAAACAGCCCATAATATGTAAAGTCCCACTCATTGTTCTGTGAACCCCTGAGAGAGGGCCACAACACCATTGCCTTTTCCTTCACATGACGATAATATGCAGTGCTAATAGTAGTTAACTGTGTGAGGTGCATGCCCTTTTACAGTAATGACATGCCATACACCTTTGGAAACTATGGCGATTACATGGTAATTCATGTTGACACCACCTCATTATCTCTCAATAATGGAGCAGTAAAATTGCATTTCCATTATAGTCTTTTTATGCAGTTTTTTTCATCACAAAGTGGCCTCTACAATAGATTTAATTGGTTATGTCTCTCCTAGCAAAAAGCAGCAACATTAGTTTACAACACTATATTAATGTGATTCATTTGACACAAGTGTATTTCTCATCACGCTTCTCCAGTACAGACTATGAATATATGCTTGGCTTAAAGGACACCATTAATCTAAATGTGCCCAGAGCTACAAGTAAGAGAGAGGCCAGCTGGATTTTGGAGCCGCATTCTAGCCACCTGGAATAAGCTTCCCATTCTTTCAAAAAAGGCACCCAAGTGGTGGTATTTGTATTACATTAGATTCAAAATATTTTTTAATGGATATTAGGGCCCATTGTGTTTGGCACTGTGGGCACAGAAATTGTATTTGTTGGGAGATCAGCTCCTTGAAAGTACTCTACAGCCATGCCCTAACAGAACAGCATGGCTGCAGGGTGATCCAGTCACATGCCAATTTAACCTTCATTATATGAGGATTCAAATGAAGGTGCTCCAAAGTGGAGCACCTTCATTAACTTCTGTTTGCATGAGTGGCTGGGCTGATGCTGCATGATGGGGGAGGAGGAGGGAAGGGGAGGGATAAGGGACAGGAGGGACCTTGGGCTAGGATTTACCCAGTCTATGCTGCAGTGGGGGTGGGTGGGGCACTATCTGTGGCTCCGTTCCTCCCCTACACCACAGCCCAAGCCTCACAGGTGGCATTTATAAATTCCTCTTTATGTTGGGGTCTCGGCTGCTGTGGGCCTATGTCTTTTCTCTCTAGCTAGGCCTGTCAGTCAAAATAACCCCACTAATCAGGGTTTGACTCCCAGGCTCTAGCTGTCAAAAAAAACCTCACTCAGGCTCCTGCGCCCTCTGTGGGGCCAGGGTCTGCTCAACCCCAAATACTGAGCTGTCTCTGGTGCTGGGGTCCACACACTGCAATGGGCCCCCAATGAGGCCTCCTCCTTCCCCAAATAGCCTCACCCAAATCACCCATCTTAACATTCATAGGCTTCTAAGGCCATATAATGGAAAAATAATAATACAGAAAAAAGAGAGGCAACATGCCTGCTTACTTTAGATGATCATGAGGATGGCTCAGGGCATGGCGTAGTCTTCCAACAGACTGCAGCCATGGCACCATGGTCATTGGGAGTCCACCTCTCTGCTGCCCCTCTGGCCCCACTTGCCATTTGTAGGATCCTGGCCTTCCTCTTCCTGTCACCGGACTGGCTGGCAGGGCTTGAGCCTTAACCTCTACTTGACTGGCCGGCCATGACTGGAAGGTTCTGGATTTAAAGGGACCACCCTGTCTCTTAGTAACAGGGTTAGGGTTTCCTGTTACAGTACTCTTTGACCATGCTGACACATAGGGAGCCTGAGATTGGAAAGAGTATTCCTGATCCTGGGCTCCCCATGTGCCCAGACCTTTTAAGTCATGCTGTATGGCTGCTTGCTGGTATTGGGGAACTGGCAACTGAATCGTCAAGTCCCAAGCTGATGGAGAAGAACTGAAGAAAAATCTCACCAAGCTAAGTGGGGAAAAAAATGGCAGAAAAACTTTACTGCTGAAAAGTGCAAGATAAAGCACCTGGGGAAAAATAACCTCAATTATACATACAGCATACTGGGTTCTGAACTCATTGTTATGACTCAGGAAAGAGACATTGGAGTCATTGCAGATAATTTTCTAACACCATACATTCACTGTGCAGCTGCAACCAAAAAAGCCAATAAAATGTTGGGCATTGTTAAGAAGGAAGTAAAAAACAAAACATAGAACATCATTATGCCATTATACAAATCCATAGTGTGCTTACATCTTGAGTACTGTGCAGTTATGGGTTCTGGATTTCCAAAACAATATAGTAGAATTGGAAAAGGGACAGGGAAGAGGAACCGAAATGAACAGGGGTATGGAGCAGTTGCCATACCAGGAGAGACTAAAAAGACTAGACTCTTCAATTTGTAAAGGAGGAGGCTGAGAGGGAACATAACAGAGCTCTACAAAACCAAGAAGGGTGTGGACCAAGTGAACATGCAGACGTTACACTTAGATTGACCTAACTAGGTTTAGGTCAGTCTGAGTGCCAAACTTTACATATGTTCAGGGAGCTTAGATTGGGCAAAAAATGGCTGGCCTAATCTAACTTAGTTCACCTAAGGAGGTCTACTATGTATATCAGGCCAACCCATGACTAATCTAACTAAATATGTGGACATGTTCAGAGCATAGTCCTTGGGCTAGGAAAACACAGCCACTTACCCTAACCCCAGGGCTGTGCTTTTCCTACCACCTCACTACCACTGTGACAGGATTTCTTTTAGTCCTCTGACATCCCTACCCCTGCACAGACAGCCTTCCACTACAGACCCGCCAGCCCCCGCAGTCCCATCCAAATGCCCTGGACCTGTGAGCCCCACCCACGGACTTCCTAGTCCCCCTGATTCCACTTACCTGTCCCCTCACCCTAACTTACTTAGATCGCACTTCTGGCACAGGTCCTGGCACCCGTAAAGCAAGCTGTATGATCGTAGATCAGGTCCCACAAATTTGTGCATGTACCATAAGTCTCAAAATACTAGGACTCAGGGGCATTCATTGAAATTAGTAGGAAACAGGTTTAAAACTAACAAGAGAAAGTACTTCTTTACTCAACACATAGTAAACTTGCAAATTAATTGCCACAGGTGATAGAAGCAGATAGCATAGCCAAGTTCAAAAAGGGACTGGACAAATTTGTGGATGATAAATCTATTAATAGCTGCATAATGGAGCAGTTGGAGGTATCTCTAAACTAATAATGGTGGGTGCTAGGGAGGGTAACGGATAGGGGATAAATCACTGTATAGATCCATTCAGTGCTCTCCCTCTAGCATTCACTTCTGACTGCTGGAGACAGGATACTTAGCTACATGGGCCATTGATCTGATCCAGTATGGCACTTCTTCTGTTCTTCTGTAACTGGTTCTTCCATGCTGGGCTGCATGGCATGTCTTTAAAGTCTAGACACTGGTAAGTTAAAAGGGCATAGATTGTTAGGGGCTGGAGGGGACCTTGCGGATCATCAGGTCCAGTCCCCCCACTCTAGCCAGGAGATAACTGGAGTTAAGTGACCCCAGTGATGTGACTGTTCAGTCTCCTCTTGAAAACCTCCAGGGTAGGTGACTGCACCACCTCTGGAGGAAGTTTATTCCACAGTCTGGACACCCTGACTGTGAGGGAGTTTTTCCTGGTATTATGCCTGAAGCTGCCTTGCAGGAGTTTGTATCTATTGATCCTGGTCTTCCTCGGGGGTGCCCTAGTGAGCAGTCATTCGCCAAGCTCCTGATGCACTCCTCTGATATAGCAGTAAGTTCCCTCTTAACCTTCTCTTCTTTAAGCTAAAGAGGCCCAGGTCCCTCCACCTTTCCTCATATGGCTTGCCTTGCAAGTCCCAGATCATACGGGTGGCTCTTTTCTGGACCCTCCCAGTTTTTCCACGTCCTTATTGAAGTGTGGTGTCCAGAACTGGATGCAGTACTCCAACTGTGGTCTCACCAGTGCTGAGTACAGCGGGAGTATTACTTCCTTAGTTTTGGTAGATGCATGTCAGCATGTTATTTGCCCTGCTGACCTCCACCTTGCACTGACAGCTCATATTCATGCGATGTTCAAGCGTTACCCCTAGGTCCCTTTCGGCCATGATACAAGTCAAGCTGTCACCACCAAGCCTGTATGTACACTGAGGGTTGTTTGCCCCCAGACAGAGCACCTTACGCTTGGAAATTTTAAACTCCATCTGGTTCCAGTCTGCCCAGCTCTCAAGCCTGTCCTGGTCCACCTGGATCTGCAACCTACCTTCTGAAGTGACCACGCTCCCCCTTAACTTGGTGTCATCCACAAACTTGGCCAGCAAGCTTTTCACCCCCACATCCAAATCATTGATAAAGATGTTGAAAAGCACCGATCCAAGCATGGACGCTTGAAGGACACCACTGGCCACTTCTTGCCAGGATGACACAGATCTGTTCATGAGAACTCTCTGGGTCTACCCTGTAGCCAGTTTCCTACCCACTGAACCGTCGAGCAGCTGAGCCCACAATCTTCCTCTTTTCCCACAAGGATATTGTGGGATACTAGATCAAAAGCCTTTTGGAAGTCTAGGTATATAATGTCTACCTTGTTTCCCATGTCCAGGTGGCAAAAGACCTCGTCGTAGAAGGAGATGAGATTGGTAAAACAAAACCTAACTGCGACAAAGACAAGCTGGCTGTCGCTCAGAATCTTCCCTTCCTTTCCACGAGCTCATCGCACACAGATTCTTTAATGAGCTTTTCCAGAATTTTCCCTGGGATAAAGGTTAGGCTGATTGGCCTATAGTTGCCTGGGTCCTCCCTCTTCACCTTCTTGAAGATGGGCACAATGTTGGCCCTCTTCCAGTCCTCAGGGATTTCCCTGTGCATCATGAATTCTGAAATAGCTTTGCCGGGGTTCTGCGATGACCCCAGCCAGCTCCTTCAGTACTCTTGGATGAAGTCCATCCAGTCCTGCTGACTTTTAAATGTCTAGTTTTTCTAGTTGGTATTGCACCTGCTCAGCATCCACAGTGGGGAGGCTGTTATTCCTGGCATGCCCCCTATGAGCCTTATCTCACTTGACTTTCCCCTTGGTCTGGTGAAATACTGAAGCAAAGTGGGCATTCAGGAGTTCAGTTTTTTCCTGAATGTTGGTTACTAGCTGTCCATGTATAGAGCTACCCCTCTGCCTTTTCTCCCTATTCTGTTCCTTCTGCGCAGTGTGTAGCCCTCTATGGCTACACTCCAGTCATGTGAGGAGTCCACCAGCTCTCCATGATTCAACCAGGTAATATTACCTGCTGGAGAGCAGAAGGGCTAGCTCCTTCTGTTTGTTCCCCATGTTCCTGGCATTGGTATACAGGCAGCTGAGGCCCCCAACTGACACCCTTGATTTCCTGAGATGTTGTGGGAAAACTGTTTGGTTAGCATTTTCAAAAACAATTGTGTTAGTGTCCTCCACATGGGAGCTTTCCTGTGTGCCAGTCCCTGGGCATGCTCCACTTGGAGTTTCCCCATCCCCCAGCAAATCAGTTTAAAGCCCTGTCCAGTAGATCAGCCATCCTGGCTGAGAACAGGGCCTTACCTTTCCAGGTGAGGTGAATTCCATCTCATCCTAGGAGTCCTCTCTCTCTGAAGTGCGTGCTGTGGTTGAAGAAACTGAACCCCTCATGGTAACACCACTGTTTGAGGCGTCTTCCATGCAGCCTTCCCTCCTGGGTTGGTAGCCTGTGACAGGGACCACAGAAGAGAAAACTACTTGAGCCCCTGCATGTTGGTGCAGCCTGGCATGGGGGAACTCATCCCCATTGCCAGACTCCCCATGCTCCAGCAAGATGAAAGGATGCTGTAGGAAGAATGGCACCAGCAATTGGTTCCTAACATCATGCTTCCTGCTTCACCTTTGGGACTTCTGAACACATCTGGTATGACAGGATGCATGACTTTTTGGATCCAGGAAAAAATTCCTTGGATCCCAGTCATGCAGATCAGTGTCTGTCAAGGGCCATGGTGTTGTGTTATATCAGTTGTGTTACAGTTAAGTGTGCTAGAGTAAAACTGTACAATTGTTGCACCCCTGGAGATACTCAGTAAAATAAGTTATTCATCCCAGGAAACTATTCCAGAGAACAAATTTTAAATTAATGGAGTTCTTTTCCTCACCTTGTAAGCTGTATTGAGACTCCTGTTATTCTTACTTAGTGGGTGCATTCATAAATGTGTGGTAGTTACTGAGGTTCCAGAAGATTGGAAGAGGGCCAATGTGGTGCCTGTCTTCAAGAAAGGAAGGAAGGAGGATCCAAGGAACTACAGGCCAATCAGTTTAACCTCAATCCTTGGAAAGATCCTGGGAAAAAATCATCAAAGAATTCATCAACAACAGGCTAATGGAAGGCAACATTCTGAGAGGTAACCAACATGTCTTCATTGTGGGTAGCTCTTGCTTGACTGTCCTCATTTCCTTCTATGGCCAGGTGATGCATCACCTGGAGAAGGGAGTTGAGGTTGATGTCATATACTTGGATTTCTGAAAAGCCTTTGACTTGGTCTCCCATGATATCCTTATGGTAAAATTGGGAACAGCAGCCTTGACAACCTTATGGTCTGATGGCTGGGAACTGGTTTCTAGGGTAGGACCCAGAGAGTGATACTTGGAACCAAGTCAACATGGTGCATGGTGACCAGTGGCATCCCCCAGGGTTCAGTACTGAATTAATATATTAATCAATGATCTGGATTCAGGTGTCAGAAGTGGACTGGCTAAGTTCACTGATGACACCAAATTATGGGGAAGTGCAGTCACACTGAAGCATAGGCTGGGGATTCAGGCTGACCTGGACAGGCTTGCAGGGTGGGTGGATCAAAACCTGATGACATTCAACACAGAGAAGTGCAAGGTGCTCCACCTTGGGAGAAAGAACCCACATAATACTTATAGGCTTGGCAGTGCTACACTCACAAGCACCACAGCTGAAAGAGACTTGGGGTGATCCCCCAGGATGAACATGAGCCACCAGTGTGATGCCGCAGCCAGCAAAGCAAATAAAACCCTGGCTTGCATCTACTGATACATCTCAAGCAAGACCCAAGAAGTCCTTCTCCCACTTCATTTGGTCTTGGTGAGGCTGCAGCTGGAGTATTGCATCTAATTCTGGGATCCACACTTTAGAAGGGACATGAAGAAGCTTGGGAGAGACCAGAGGAGAGCCATGTGCATGATTAGAGGTCAAGAGAGCAGCAGGCCTTATGAGGAGAGGCTGAGAGGCCTGGGACTCTTCAGCCTGAAGCAGAGAAGGTTCAGAGGTGACTTGATGGCAGCCTATAACTATATAAGGGCATCAGGAACTGGGAGAACATCTGGGAGGGCATTCCAAGGGAAGACAAGGTCTAACAGTCGTAAACTACTGGAAGACCGTTTTAGACTGAGCATAAGGAAAAACTTCTTTATTGTCCGAGTCTCCAGAATCTAGAATAGACTCTCCTGAGAAGCGGTGGAAGCGCCTACTCTGTATACATTCAAGAAATGCCTGGATGTTCATCTAGCTGGGGTCATCTGACCACAGCTGACTTTCCTGCTCTTTGGGCAGGGGGCTGGACCCAATGATCTTGTGAGGTCCCTTCCAGGCTTAATGTCTATGAAATCTATATGGGACAACTCTTGAGGGTCAGCTGAGCCTGGCTGGTCACTCCAATGCCAGTGACTGAGCAGAGGGACAGGCCCTGCTGGAGTCTTCAGGACAGCCTTGACCAGTATGAGTTGCTAGCCATGGGGTGGCAGGCTGAACTAAGTGGCTGTGCTGTCATGCCAAGGCTTCAGATTCTGGACCATTAACCTAAATCAGTTAAGTCTGATACTACATCCATCCAAGTTTATCTTAAACTAGTTTCAGCCATTTTGAAAGTGGTTTATGTGCACTGAACTTCTGAGCTAAGTACAGACAGTCAAAAAGTCTGAGGCTGAATTGATTCCATCTTTGCAGGTTTGTCTAAGCTGCAAAGATTGAACCAATAAGCAAATGAACAGACATTCACTTTTTTGGTTCAGTAAATGCAGCCATATACCTGCATTGGCTCCAGCCAGAAGCCAGGGAGTGCTAGAGCACGGCTTTCTGGCATGTAGCCAGCATGGGTTGTGTGTTCACTTCCTCTTAGGTGTCTGGGTTTTGCAGTTCACACTCGCAGAAGCAGGACTCGGCAGGGTTGCTCATCACTTCCTCTTCCTGCTTGCAGGTGCCTCTGGGATTTGTGCAGGCATTTAAAGCCAGAACTAAGCAAGCAGGGCAAGGCAGCTCTGTACTTGGGGGAAGGGAAGTTTAAACCCCCCACCCTGGCTCCAGAGCCCAGCAGGGGTTTGCCAGGGATGGGACAGAGAGCCAGTCCTCACTGCTTCAGCTGGGGAGCGGAAGGGCAGGGCCAGCCCTGGTTTCTGGAGCAGACAGCACAGCCCAGCCCAGGGCTGCAAAATGCTGGGATGCTGGGAGACTGTGATTTAACTTGAACCAGGAAGGGGTCTGGAACAGAAGCTTCATAAGCCAATTTGACTTAAATCAGGTAAGTCTCCACAGAAGAAAAAAAAAAAAAGCAGTGAACCTAATTTTTTTTTTCCTTCCTACAGAGCCTGCTTGTCTGAGCTGTGCAGAGGCCTGGTGCTTCCATCTGCGGCTGTGGTATCCCGCAGAACTGCATGAGCTGGGTGCTTTTAGGCAGGTGCCACTTGTGGGGGGGTCACTGCTACCATGGAGGGAAGCACCAACCCCCTCCTCCCCGCAGCTCAGGGACTGCTCTGCCCTGCCGCTGGAGAGGCAGGTGAGGGTTGGACAAACATGGGTGTACATGATACAGGGGTTTACTTCACCATAAACTGAAGCAGTGTTTTAAAAAAAAAACTACCCCTTCAATTTAGGGAGAATTAAGCCCCTGTGTTGTGTACAAATGCCCTTTTAATGATTTATGTGTAATTCCTATCCCTAGCCTCTGACAGCATTGCATGTTGATCTCCCACTAATGCAAGTTGGAATTTAATGTGAAAAACAGCATCAGTATGGGGCCTAAATATACTTCAATATATAGTACAGGGTCTAAGTATACTTTACTATAAGGAAAAATGATCATGTGCCTGTTCCTCTTTACCAGAGATGGTAACAAAAAAACAAACCAAAAAACCCTCCATTGCATAATAGTAATGAAGAGTGCATAAGATGGTTCAACACCATTGGTCTGAGTATTAGAGAATGCAAAGCTATTGCTTCCTCATAAAACTTCTTATGAGATTATTGCCCCTTTTTGTTAAAACGTACTTCATCACAATAGGTGCTTGGAAACTGTTTTGGTTTTGTTTTAGCAGTGATGCTCAAGAATATCTCTTGCCTTTCTTGTTCAAAGGGCCTGCATGGAACTGGCTTCCTCTGTCCAATTTGCAGCCCATGGGCTCCCACCCAGCTTCTACTCCCTGCCCTGTATCTTCTGATGCTTCTAGAGTCCCTCCTTTGGCTTCCACTTCCTGCCCCTGCTCCTGGGGTGGAGCAAGTAATGGGGCATAAGCACTCCCTGCAGCCCACATGTCAAGGGGGGCCATCTATTCCATGTAGCCTATGTGACATATGATATGAACAGCTCTACCCTTTGTTTAAAAATAGCTAGAACATGGCTCTCACCTGTATCCACATCCATTCCTTTATATGGTCAGAGAAGGTGTGTTGAAGTTAATGTAAGGCTTGGTTTGTGTTTTTTTTTTTCCTGAGCTGATCTTCCTCCCCCCGCTCCAAAATGCTTCTTTTTGGATTTGGGAGTATAGAAGTACATTTAGCACTTGAACTCTGGTCTCCCAAGTGTCAATCCATTATTTTGTCACTGAACCACTAGCTGGCTCCTGACATTTTTATTTGAATGCAAGTTATAAAAGTGGCTGTCACAGTAAGAAATCTGCAGAGTCATATTTAAATTAGTAAAGGAATAAATATCTCTTCAACTACACAAAGCATTTATTTCTGGATGGAGAATGTAGTTCTTTGGCCAGTTCTTTTTGTTCTTTGTTTATTCAGTGTCATGTACAATAAAGCCACAATACAAATAATAAATAACAATTATATATGGAAGAAATATGAAAATAAAAGGAATCAAAGGTTAAACAAGTGCTGCCAGGAAGCAGTGCCAGAGTTGTTGCTAATATATGAGGAATTTCTGCACAGAAATTATAATTCTAATTATTAAAATTAAATTTCTTCATTTCAGCATATGGAATTCAAATATGCCCTAAGAATGGGACCTTCACTTCATGAATGATACAAAGAAAACTGTTTAAAAGCAATAGGATTTGAAGTCTAGTTCAGTAACAGTGTGGCTGGGCTCAGTCATTCTGAAGCATGTCCCACTCACATGCCACTGCTGCTAACCAGAAATTTACTGGTAGGGCCACTCTACAGCATACCCTGCTTCACCAGCTCGTAAGGCCTTGGTTTCCAATATTCTTGAGAGTGGCCAATGAGGGTGATGCTGGAGAAGCCCCAGTGATGTATTTCCAGGTTTGAAGCACACTACCAACAGTAGATTGGCAACATGTTTTGAGTACATCTATGCCAGAATACACTGCTCCCAGAGTGTAGCCATATCCTTCAAATCTAAGGACTTTAGTTTACTTTTTTTAAAGATTTTTTTTATGTTGATGCTGCAGTACATGTTCACAGTTCCTGCTATGCCACAAAAAAATGATTGAAGCCATTACAGCCTCATTATTCAGCAATACTGATTATTCTGGGAAGCTTCTAGTTACAATTGCAAGTTGCCCTCCACTTAGTAAAAGAGCAGGTACAAATACTGCCCTTGTGGGTGGATCTCCTCTGCAGTTAAACTACTCCTGCTGGCACAAGGAGATGAGTTAAAACTTGTGACTTAGAGAGAAGAGTGGAAAAAGCAGACTCCTGGGTCACTAAGTCCAGTCCCTTGCTGTCATATGTGATAATGGTCCCTTTCATGAGTTGATCAGTCTTCAGCCTCAAGTTAGCTTTTTACCTCAGTAACTTCTATTGGAAAGTTGTTCCACAACCTCACTGTTCTGATAGAAACGTTCCTTTAATTTGCTTCCCAAACTTATTTATGACCAGTTCATATTCACTTGTTCTTGTTACGACATTGCCCTTTAGCTTAAATAGCTCCATCTCCCTCCACGATATATATTTACAGTCCACTCCAATCAGCCTTCATTTTGCTAGTCAATAGGGCTCTGCGAAATTTCACCGGCTGTTGAATTTTGACGCTGTTTTGACTTGTTTTGAGCTCAAAACTGAAATTGAAATGAAACAGAGGGTTTCAAAACAGCTTCGAAATGAGATGAGGCCAGTCGAAACATTTTGAAAGTTTTGAAATGTTTTGAGTTTTGAAACAGCAGCCAGGTTGTGGGAGGCAGGGGAAAGCCACGGCTGTGCTCTGAGTGGCTCTGCGCAGCCCCATGTGGCTGAGCCCAGTGGGAAGTGCAGCCCTGGCTCTCCCTGCCTCCTCGGGGCTGGCAGAGCTGATTGGAGCACAGCACCAGCTCTGCCCACCTCCCAACGCTGGGCCGTTCTCCAGTTGGCTCCGCCAACCCCATGGAGCTCAGCCCAGGGGTCGAAGGCAGGCAGAGCCAGGGCTGCACTCTGTCTCCTGCCGGCAGGCTGAGTTCCATGGGGCTGCGAGCAGCTGGGCATTGAGCCTGGTGGAGAGAGGCAGAGCGCAGCCGCAGGGCTTCAC
This sequence comes from Crocodylus porosus, assembly GCF_001723895.1. Classification (NCBI taxonomy): domain Eukaryota; kingdom Metazoa; phylum Chordata; order Crocodylia; family Crocodylidae; genus Crocodylus; species Crocodylus porosus. The sequence continues at coordinate 38,040,332 of NW_017728909.1, forward strand.
CCCTCTTCTTTCCACTGGGCTGCAAGTCTCTGGGAATGCAGCCTGGTGGAAGCAAGTGGAGTTGGGGGCTGCACCCTGCCTGCCTCCACTGGGCTGCAAGCCACTTGGTTCCCCTACCTGGTGGAGGCAGGCAGAGTGCTGCGCCCCACCTGCCTCCACTGGGCTGCAAGCCACTGGGTTCCTGTGCCCAGTGCAGCCAGGTGGAGTGCAGTCCCCTGCCTGCCTCCACTGGGATGCAAGCTGCTGGGTTCCCCTGTCTGGTGCAGGTGGGAAGAGCGCAGCACCCCACCCACCTCTACCAGGCTGCAAGCTGCTGGTTCTCCTGTGCAGTGGAGGCAGGCAGGAGAACCCAGTGGCTTGCAGCCCGGTGGAGGTGGCAGGGCTCAGGCTGCACTCTGCCCACCTCCACCAGGCTAGGAACCCAGCGGCTTGCTTCCATCAGGCTGCACTCCACCTCCCTCCGCTGGCTCAGGTCCCAGGGCCAGTCCCAGGCCTCAGCAGCAGCCTCCTCCCCACACCCCCAGGAGGGCTGTGGGGCTCTGCTGGACTCCTCTCTGGGGTGTAGACCCGGATATGCCTGTGATCAGGGAAGGCTGCTCCTCCTCCAGTTTTGTGCTTCCTGTAATAACCTGGGAGAAACATCAAAACATCGAAACTGTTTCAATGAAACAAAACAGAACAGTACTTTCAAAATGCAACTAAACTTGAAACAAAACACTGTTCTGTCAAAATGTTGAAACAGAAGTCTAAGTGAAAAGGTACTGTTTCGCATAACACCCTGCTAGACAACCTATTTTTTTTCTTTTTGCATGACAGGTTTAATTCTTCTGATCATCCTAGCACCCTTTTCCTCCACCTGTTTTAACATGAATTCATCAGAAGAAGGTATTCCAGAAGAAGTTTTACCAGTGCTTTATACAATGGTATTAGTACATCCCCATCTTTATTGGAAATACTTTGTTTGAAACATCCTTGGATTGTATTTACTTTTCTCACATCTACATCACATTTGGAGCTTATGCTCATCATACGATGAACTAGTACAATGCAAAGCCTTATGCTCCTCAGTCATTTCCAGTTGATGAGCTCCCAGCTTATAGCAGAAAATCCTGTTATTAGACTGTAAGTGCATGGCCATGCATTTTCTGCTATTAAACTTCAGCCTGTTTATATTACTGTAGACCTAAAAATCAACCAGTTCATCTTAATATATCCAACCTCACCTGTATTGATAATGCCTACTAGCCTTGTGTTAGCATATTTCATCAGTACATTCTAACTTTTGCATCAAGACTTCAATAAAACAATAAAAATGTAGACAAGACTTGCACCAAGACTGTCCCTTGAAGAACTCCTCTAGGCTCATAGGCTAGGGACAGACATTACACATAAGCTGGTTAAAGTGATCAGAAACTGGTTTGAACCTGTAACAGAACAGACATTCACTGAACATAAACCAGTTTGAAAATGGCTGAAACTGGTTTGAGATAAACCTGGTTGAATGTAGACTTAGCTGATTTGGGTGAATCCAGTTTATTCAATATCTGTCCCAGACTCCTTCCTGGTTTAACTTAAACCAGAGTCCCCCAGCATCTCAGAATTTTTGCAGCCCTGGGCAGGGCTCTCTGCTCCAGAGAGCTGAGCTGACCCTTCCCCTCTGCTCCCTGGCTAGAGCTCTGGCAGAGACTGCAGGTACAGTAATATCTGCCTGGTTTACCCCTGCCCCCCCGCTCTGGTAAAGCTGGAATTTCCACCCCCTTCCCCCCGGACCATAGCCAACATGTCGTATGCTAGCATGTGGTGTGGTGAGCGGTGTCTGTGTAAGGCAGACAGGACAAAGACAGACAGGACAGTCTCTTATGGCTTTTTGGAGCTAAAAGAAGAGCTTGAACTAATGAGAGAGGCCATTATTTTCTTGATTAGCTGATAAACAGTATGTAACTGCTTGCTGTGTATGTAAATGCTATTGAACTCCCTGCTGGCTCCATCACTGGTTGGGGGGAACCCCTCCCTAATCAGAGCATCCCGCTTGGGCCTGGCCATGCCCCCCTCAGCTCAGTACTGTAGAAGGGAAGGGAGGGCTGCTCTAGTTCCCCCCTGGCTTCTAGCCAGAGCCACTGCAGGCATGTGCCTGCATTTTTTGAGTCCAGAGGGGATGTCTGGATGGTTACAAACTGCTTCAGCTTAGCCAGGTTAGACTAACCTGCAAAGAGTGAATGAATTCAGGCTCAGGATTTTTTTAATGTCTGTCCCTTGCCATACAGATGCCTTCATCAGAACCTGCCTACCTTATGGTTTTTCTGCCAGCTCTCATCTTTTCTACCTAATGATCAGATTCCTATGTGACATTATATTAATTGTATCTTTACACATGCTCTAGGGCTTGGGGGCAGGGGAGCTTTCTTTAATTAAAGTAGTTCCAAGTGCCTCTCTAATTAAAATACTCAGAGCATCTCATGTATTCAACGTTCCACACTTCAAAATGGCACCAGGGGTGCTTTAACTAAAGCTCATTAAATGAGCTTTAGTTAAAGCGCCCTCACCACCGTTCTGATACGTGGTGATGCTGAATACACAAGATGTGGAGGCTGCTTGAGCTGCTAATTAATATGCTCCAGCAGACTTTATTTAATGAGTGTGCTCCGCTGTGCTGTAATTACATCTTGGAACAGTGTCTCTGCATGTGTACAGGCAAATGCTTTACTGATATCCAAATATACAGCATCTAACATGTTTGGTTTGTCTAGTAGTAGTAAATTATTTTATCAAGTTAGTCTGGCATAATCTAACTTTGGTAAAACCATACTGAATTTTATCTCATGTTTGTTTTACCTCCATTAATTATTCTTTCCTTTGAATTTCTGATGCCTGGAAGGCCTAACACGTCTATTGTTTCCTTGATTATTTGCTTCCATTTCTTAAATATGGATCTAACATGCTTTGTTCTCCAGTTTTCTGGCACCACACTTGACTTGATGAATCTGTTAAAAATAATTGCTACTAGGCCAGTGACCTTTCTTTCAGAATTCTGAGGTGGGGTTTTCTGATTTGAGTGCATTAAACTCCATGAGCTGTGTTCACACACTGAGTGTGCGTAATTTCCATTTCCATGATCTCATTCCCATCTGCTATTCTACCTTTGCCCCCAGTGGCCAACATCATTATCCTGATTGAAAACTAAGGCAGAGCATTAATTTAGTTTTTGAGCCATATTTAGAATATTTTTAATTTCAAACCCAGTCTCACTGCACAGCGATTCTATCTTCCTTGTACATTTTTATTAATATGACTGAAGAACCTTTTACCAATTGTTTTAATTTCCTGTAGTAGGTCTAATTTCCTGTAGTAGGTCTAATTCATCATGACTTTTGACAATTCTCACTTTAGCCTTACACTTCCTGACCCTGAAGACATAGCTTTCTTTGTAGAATAGTCATTTACTCCTTTCCTTGAAGACACGCTACATATTTCTAATATTGGTTTTTAGGTGGTTATTCATCCAGTTTGATCTGGAGTCCTCTCCTACAGGATTTTCTCTCATTTGGGATACAGAATCCAGATTGTTTTAGCACTTTTGACTTAAAAAATTCCATGTCTCCTCCACATTTCACTCTCTGAGTCTCTCAGTCCAGTTACATTAACCTACTTCCTGAAACCCTCAAAGTTTCTCAAAGTTTGCCCTTTTGAAATTGAGAACCATAGTTACATACCTACACTTTTATCCTTCCATTGAAACCAAATCTGCTCCTGATCCCTGTATTTTCTATGACCAGCTCCTCTATGATGTCCAAAACTAACTTTAAAATAGCATTATGTCTTGGCAGTTCCATGGCTACTTACTGAATAAATTTGTCAGCTGTCACATCAAGGCTCTATCATTATTAATAGCATTGCTCCCCAAACTATATTTGAAAAATTATTTCAAATTAAAGTCTTCCCTAGTGACACAATTCTTGACAGTGTTTCTTTCTTTAATAACATCAAGAAATCTTTTTTTATAGGCCCCGGCACACATTACACTTAAGACATGATTAACCAGTTAATTACATTTTAAGTAGTTACCCACCCACATGTTAATGCAATTAATGATGTGGTAAATCAAGGAATAAACTACAAAGTTATTACACAAACTATGTTGTCCCAAGGGGACATGAGCAGAATCCCCAGGGACCCCTCTCAGGGTGAGAGCCAAGTCTGGGGTAAGCCCCCAGAAAAAGAAAACTAAAAGCCCTAAGGAAGGGGCTTACTTACCGTCAACAGGAAAAAACGTGCCACACTAAGAAAAACCACGGTTCATCAGCCGCTTTTATTTGTGGTTGGGAGCAGATGACATCAGTGAAAACTGCTACCCAGCGGATTTAAAAGCCGGCGGTACGGAAGCAAGAGGGGAGGCAGCAAAACCTGGAAGAGAGGGTGACACTGCCCCCTGGGCTCCAGGATCATCAGTGAGACAGATCAGTGGGAGTCCAGATGGAGGTCTGCCAGAAGGGTCCCAACCCTTTTAAAAGGGTAAATGCCTGGCTCAACATGGAAGCCAGAACAAGGAGGATGGTGTTGAGGGATCCAGATGACCACAGACGCTGGACCTGTGAGTGGTGTGGGCTGTGGCCTGAACCCCTGCTGTTTCTTTCTTTTCTCCTTTTTTATTCTTTGGTTTCTTGGTCAATATTGGGGCCTCAAAGGGCACCCAGAGCCTGAACCAGGGAGGCATCCACAATTGACCTGGAAGGTCAAGAAGAAGAGTAGAGGCTGCCTCAGTGAACCCAGGGGCTCAGGGATAGGGCCTAGGCAGAAGCAGAGACAGGGCCGGTCCCATACCCCGTGGATATCTGGGGTGAAGAAAGACATGGAGGGACAGGCAAGAGGGAACAAGAGCAGGAGCGAGCATCAAAGAAACAAGCCGGTGACCCATGACCTGGTTGTCCTGAAGGCTGACATATGGCTGGGGTGTAGAGAAGGTGGAGCCCCAAGAACGCCCACAAGGAGCAGTGCCCGGTCCACGAGTTTCCACAAGGGAGAGTCCCACTACTGAACAGGAGATCAAGTCATGGCAGGCGAGTGTCGGGGCCTCCCTCGGGTTTGAATGCAGCCCATCACCCAAGTCTTGGGGACACCCCCTGAGGCCTAGACTGGACATGTTCTCCAAGGTTGCTAGAGAGTGCCTACATCAAACTAGATGGGTGCATATGTGTAATAACTGGCTGGTTCCTGTCATGCCATGAATTGAACACGTGGCCAGGCTGATTAGGCTTCCTAGCCTCCAGAGTGCATGGAAGCTCTTTATTCCTGTATGCTCCCAGGGCTGAGAGTGCCGATCAGATGATAACCACTCCCAGCCTTGGGGGCCCATCAGAGTCAAAGGCTGTGGTAGGCCCCTAAGGCTGGGAGCCATGATCAGCTTGCACTTCTAGCTTCAGGAGCACATTAGAGCCCTTGACTTCTCAGCTAGGAGCAGTGGCAAATCAGGGCTGCCAGCCTTTGGGGCACAGCTGGAGTCAAGAGCTCAACTTGAGCTGGGAACTGGGAACACATTCCCTGTGGCTGGGAACTCCCATCAGCTGATCCGAGCTCCCAGCTGCAGGAGCACACAATGCTGTCCTGTGGCTGGAAGCCCTGTCAGCTGATGTTAGCTCCCAGCTGTGAGGGTGCACCATGCACTTTTGTGGCTGGGAGCCTAGATGAGCCACAGGGGTGCATGGTGTTCCCCAGCAGCTGGGAGCTTGGATCATCTGATAGAGTTCCTAGCCACAGGAGGCTGCTACTTGCCAGTACAGGGGGAGCCCAGGATCCTGATCCTGGCAATATGGTTTGATGGGATCTGCACACACACGTGCATGTCAGAAGGTGCGACTGTGGGATTGAGCCTTCGGGTCCTATTGTACCTTAAGTTGCATGTGTGCGAGGGGCCTTATATGCCCAACTATGACCTTAGGGCTTTATAGATACTTCCAGCATGATTCCAACAGAACCTCTTTAACTATTGTCTCAAAGGGCCTTTCTATACATTACACTGTGAGTCATACAAATGTTGATTGGCGTCATGTTAGCTTGAAGTTACACCTTCAACTTGAGCAGTACATCTGTGGGAAGTGCCCACACCTTAATGGAACAGGAGCTGGGTTATGCTCCTGGATTATCAAGAGATAATCCTGCCCTGCAGTGGAGTAACTTTCAGGTGTATAATGAGTGCTTTAAGTTGTTATCATACAGAAAATCCAGGGTTTAAGAGCTCCAAAAACCCTCCAAAATTGACATGTAACAAGGTCCAAAGTGACTTTGACCCAAACAGATTCTGTTTTATCTGTGCTATTCTTTCTTTCTTCTTTATGGTCACATCATTAACATAGCATAACATACAGTGCATCATCATTATTTCTCTCTTTCCTGAATGTCCTACGTCTTTCAGTGCTTGTGGAATATAGAACTTGTATAAAAGTTGCAGAATTGGACCCACTGGTGATGCTGCGGTGCTTTTTCCTGATTGTTGTCCTGGTTCCTGGTTCCTTCTATTTGTATACAGGTCACATTGGTGACTCTATTTTTGGCATACTTAATTTCTTAGAACTGTTTGTATTTGTGCTTCATTATTTTTTCCAACCTGTTTTTATGGAACATACTAGAGAGGTCTGGTATCTTAGTATCTACAGATGCTAAGAATTTGCACTGAGAAGGAAAGCCAGTGCAATTTGTACAGTGTGTGCTAATAGGGTATCCCTAAACAGAGAAATATTTGTTTTTGTATGTTGTGCAGACAACCACCATTTTACTTTTGAGGGAATATTTCATCTAAATGTTCATCCAAATGTAGCACAGGGACTTGAGTAAATTCCAGAAGTCTTTTACTTTAACTTGAAACATGTTTTGACTTTTCTCTCCCCATTTGGTTTATAGGCTCTTGCTTTCTCCTTTTTTATACTATTGCAGCAAGCTCTGAGTACCAGTCAAGCTCAGAGTCCCTTTGTGTTGGGCATTGTGCAGGGAACAGCAAAGAAGCTAATGAATGCCTCAGAGAGCTCACAATATACCTGTCACAAGAAGCAATAGGTGAAAAAGAGAGACAATCAAGATAGGGGCAGAGACAGAGCCGAGGAGGAAACAACACCACACACTGTATTTTCCTCCTGGCAACAAGTAATCTATGGTATCTGTGCAAATCACACTGCAGGAGAGATTATAGGTATGCCTCTGCAATTCTTGTAGAGATAAAATTGAAGCCTGGACAGTTTTGTCTTGTGAGAGAAATACCAGGTTTTCCCATTCTGTGGAAAATATACAGGGATTCACTATGGCCACTCTGTATCATATTTCCACATAAAAGTCTTAGAAAATCTAATGCTTTACTTATGTAGATGCAGGGTCTGATACTGCAATGGAACACCAGCAATGTGCAGAGCACATAAACTTTATTGAAAAGCGAGCTCAGGATTTTTCAAATCTTCACCTTAGAAGAATACACATATTAATGTGTGCACATTCAAGAATTATTTTGGCTATTCAAGTATAAAAGTTGCTAAAATCTTGTACACAGATAGAACACATATGTCATTAATGGTCCATACATCCTCTCTGAGTTCAGCTTTAGGCTTCAACAATACAATATCACTAGGTTTTGCTGCTGCAACTACCTTTTGTGCTGTAATATTAGTGCTATTTAGTTTTCTCTGACATTTCTTCTATATCCACTTCCCTGATGGATTGAAAGACATATTTTACTTGCTCCTGAGAGAGATCTGATATAATGTGTAAAATGTCAAGACATATTAAGCTACTTGGTTCTCTCTGTCAGAAGACAAGCTTCAGAAAGTTAAAGTTTCTGGTTAGCTACAAAAAGCATGGCTGTTTCTATTTTTTTTTCAGTTCTTTTCTCCTTCCCCTGCTTTTCCCTTCAGTCTATAGGAATATCCTTGTTTGGGGAGAGGCATACTGAGACTTCTGTTAGTCTTCCAGGTGCCCAACCCCGCACCCCATTACAGTTGTGCTGCTGGGCAGTTGTATGGCTTCTGGGACCTATAATAGGGCATAGAGCCTCTCAGTAGCAGGGTGCTAATTTAAATTCAGGCCAGAAATGATCAAGAGTAGTTTCCATCTGATGGGTGCTTGGCTTTCATGAAAAGAGTTTGGTGGTCTCAGTCAAGTTCCCCAGTCAGCATGTGGCACATTCCAAATTTCAATTACCACAGGTAACATTGAAGTCCTGATCATACAAACATATAGCCACATAATTAATTTAAAGCAGATGAGTAATACCACTGATTTTATTAGCTCTAACCATGTGCTTACATTTAAGTACTTGCATGAATGTTGGCAGGAGCACAGCCTAAGAAACTTTGAGGGGGAGAGGGAGGAAGCCTGAACTGCTGCTTTCTCTGTGAGGAAGCAGCAATCCAGCAGCTTGTCGTAAGTCCTAAATCCCACTTCTTGGCCACATAAATTAATGTTTTCAAGTATTTTGAGATCTCACATGGAAAAGCTTTATTATGTATTTTCTGGTACATTAGTTCCAAGTTGCAACTCTACTCTGTGCCATACTACCTCATACATATTTTTCTTATCTTGCTGCCTGATCCTTAATGCATCACATGTGTTTCAGTTCCCCTGTGACCATTATAAGGTGCAGCACTATATATCATAGGTGTACTTCTTGTAGCCACTGATAGAGCCCTTCATCATCAACTAAAGTACAAATCTGTAGTCCATGACAAGGACTAGTGTAAAATAAAAGGCAACATTTAGCATAAATAAACATCTAATTAAGGCTCAGAGGTAGATGTCATCAACTTTCTGCTTACGTGGAAGTTTGCAGGAGGGTTTAATTTATCTGGTTTAAGGCACAATATATTACTAAATTTGGGACTTAAAAGATTTGTGCTGCAGTATGACTCAGCCAGATTTCTTCTCTAGGCTCCTGGGAAGTGCACAGTTTGGAGGTAGCTCTGCTAGATTAAATTGGGTTCAGACAGCTCTCTCATGGACCTACTAATCCTGCCCTAACTTTGCAATAACACACCATCAGCCTGTCCCATGTGGGGAAGCTAGTTCCAATCTCAGCTTTCTAAGATGACCCTTTTCTTATGTGGTTAAGGTCAGGGGAACATTGTACACATGCCCTATAAAAAAGTGGTTGTAGAAGGAGTAGGGAGACACAGTAAACCCTAATATGGAAAGCCCTATTATAATTCATTTCTTGCAATTCAGTGGGGCAGATTTTGTGTTTTTGTTTTGAGAAATCAGGATGTGGAAAAGGAGGAGAATGGACATAAGCATTCTGATGTAGTTTGGGGACTCCAAGAAACTGCAGAAATTTTCTGGTACCAGACTAACAGGATGGAAATTACTGTCGTTGTTCAAGCTGAGTAAAATCAGAGAATCCAGGAATGTACTCTAAACAGTAAAGCATAGATCCAATTTATTCATGATTGCAGTATTCATCATTTTGGATGGTGTTTCTAACAAAGGTAGAGTTATTTTTAAGACAGGATGAACTAAACTCAGCTATGCACCTTTATTAAAGCATTTTATTACATGTTTAAAAACTGGTGGAACTGCTGTAAATCTGCAAGGGGTAGGAAAACTTTTACAGGTTCTTCACTGCATCTTAATAAGATTTACATGCTTTGTTCACCAAAAAAATTTCACTTTTATTATGGACATAGATAAATGTGAAGGCCATCATTTCACTTGGAGACTACCAGAGTTGTTGGTTTAAAACAAAAGACCCAAGCCTTGGATAGGGCAAAAAATGCACAGAGAACAAGCCAAAGCCAAGTCAGTAAGTGCTGTTTAAAGTTTCTTGCTTTCTGGTGCTGTTCTTTATAAGCTATGTTCATCAGCTGTAAATTAGAATAGCTCCAATAATGCTGGATTGAAATAAGGTCACAGGAATGTATAGCTGGAAGAGCCTTCATGAAATCATCTAGTCCAGGTCCTGCTCAAGGGAGCATCAGCCCTAACCAAGCCAAGTGTCTGTGTAACTTGCTTTTGAAAATTTCCAGTGATGGAGAGTCCATGGCCTCTCTAGATAGCCTGTTCTAATACCTGACCACCCATATCATTAGGAAGTTCTTCCTAATCTCCCAACTAAATTTCCTTTGCTACAGTTTCAGCTCATTGCTCTGAGTCATATCATATACAGCCACAGAGAAATTGCCATCCCAGTCCTCTTTATAATTGCCTTTCAGTTATTTGAAGTTTGTTATAAAATGCCTCCTCAGCCATCTCTTCTCCAAATTAAGTAACCCTAGTTCTTTCAGGCTTCCTCATAAATCGCACTTCCTAAACTTTTCTAATCATTTTTGTCACTGCTGGACTCTTTCCAATCTGTTTAAAGTATGGGGCCCAACACTGGACATAGTGCTTCAGGGGAAGCCTCACCAGTGCCAAATAAAGCAAAAGAATCACTCTGTTTGATTTACAAGAGACTCTCCTGTTAATATAACCCAGTATGGCTGTTAGCTTTTTTTGAAACAACAGCACACTCTTGGTTCATATTCAGCTTTTGGTCCACTGTAACCCTAAGCTCCTTCTCTGCCATACTGCAGCCTAACCAATAGGTCCCTTGCATCCTATCTGAAGCTCAGGAGTTTCACTTGTCTTGTTGAATTTCATCTGGTTGATTCCTGACCATTTCTCTAGTCTTTTCCCAGATCTTTCTGAATCCTATCCCTACCCTACAGAGTATCTGCAACAAATTCGCTAAGCATGCACTTGATCCCATCACCCAAATCACTGATGAAGATATTAAACAATACTGGGCCCACAATAGACCCCTGAGGAATCCCATTTGATACCTGCTCCCAGCTAGACATTGACCCATTAGGGCTGCATCCCCAGGAATGGGAACGTGCTTTGAGGCGTCTCAGAGGCTTACTAGGACCTGAGGTAAGGTTGCTGATGCCAACCCGGGTGCTGGCCCCAGCCTCCTCTACCCCACCCAGGGCAATATGCCACACATCAGAGCACATGTGCAGGGACATTCCCTGAGGACAAGTAGCAGTGGCACAGCTATGTGCTGCTGCTATTTCTCTCTGGGGAAATGCACGTGCCATGTGGAAATTTCTGTTGGTTGTTTAAAGAAGGCCTTGTCCACCTCCTCTTTTTGGTATGGTGGCCTATATCTGACTTGATTAGTGTTGATTTAAGAAAAATGAATAAATATTTTGGATTATTTATCACAGCATTCATTTATAATAAGGAAGTTGAATTTCCTATGTAGTTTTTCTGTAGGTTAAGGATAATCTACACCAGCTTGATTGCTCTGAATAATTATGTTGTGCCATTTTAGCAGTTCAGGAACAGAGGCCTGTAAATAGAAACATAACCATGACTTGCTTTTTATTTTACCTCAATAAGATTTATGTAATTTATTTCTTAATTTCTAATCTTCTGTACCAACATCTGAGATAGGCATGAATGAAAGTATGTATAGCAGTCTTGTTAAATAATAATATTATATAATATAAAATACAAAATCTTGTATAACAGCAGTCAGCAACATTTGGCCTGTGGCCTAGATATGGCCTACAAAGACATCTGATCTGTCCTGTGGCAGCGTACAGTGGTGGGGGCACCTTTTCTACTCTGCTTCATGCATTTCTCTACCATGTGCCACCAATCCCCTCCACAGCACCAAATCCCCCCGCTTTGTTCCTCACACCTCCTAGTTCAGTCTCAGCTTACCTTTGCTGCTAAATTTGCTGCTTCCCATTGCCTTTTGCAAGAGGAACTGGCAGCACTTGGTGGCACAGAGCTGGGAATGCTGAGGTGCTACAAAGGACCTCCATGGCCAGCAGCAGCACTTGGGTCACAAGTGGCAACCCACCATTCATAAAAGGTTGCTGACCCTTGCTCTATAGAGGACTGTAGCGAGGTGTAAATAGGTTCAGGCACATAAAGGGTTATAGGTCTCTTATATCATGTGGTTTATCTACATAGGGTAATGAAAGAGGAAGCCAGTATGTCATAAAGGCAGAGCCCTGAAAAAGGTGGGTAAAGTAATATCTAGTTGTGAATTTATTTTTCCTTTTCAGTCTCACAGGTCTATAACACTGGACTATCCCTGCTCAGCTCAGTGAGCCATTCAGGAGGGTGCTGAGTTATCATACCCATGAAGTGTCAAGTTTTATCAATCTAAATTTACCTATAGTTAAGACGCACATTTTCTCTGCAGTTCTAGAGCTCTTTTAAGACTGCAGCCCAGATCCTTTTTCATTTCTAAGGTAATTAGGCTTAGCTCCTGCTCACCTCAAGCTCAGAAGAACCATGGTGGGTCCCTCCCTTTCTCTCAGTGGATAGCCTAGTGCACCCTGAGACTGATCCATTTTGCCTTCCAAGGAGATGCATCCACACTGATACCATTCCCTCAGTGGAGAGAATTCTTCCCTTCCTGCTTCAGGATCCAGCTCAGTCATGCCGGCTTCCTAAGGGGGGGAGGTGCCTTATTGGGATCCAGCTCCCTCAGGTGAGATATTTAGTAGTATATCTGACAAACAGAATCAATGATTTCAGTGTAAAGTAAATGGAGGACTGCTGGTGGTGCCTCTGTTTTTTGTAATATCTAAGACACTGTCCTAGATATGGGATATGTCTCCTCAGCTTCATGGGTTTTAAAAGCCAATGTTACATGCAGCACTTCTGCTAAATCCAGTCTATGGACTTGGAAAGGAAAGCAAGACTGAGAAGTGAGAGGCATGTATAACTAGCCAAGCGAGGAAGAGACTGTGCTGGAAGGGGTCATACTGCTAGGGTAGCACAGTTTTCTCTCACAAAGTAAGAGATGTGAGTTCAAACCTCTGAGGCTAAGGTGAGTACCTAGAACCTAGGGCTGCCATATCCTGGGCAAATGGCTGCTTGTTGGGCATGAGGCTGGAACAAACACATTGTGCTAGATCCTGGAATCAAGCAACTGCTGTTTGTGGTTTCCTCTGACTACAGGTTTGTGGACTCTGTTGAATTTATGCTTATTCCCTTATGGGATAAGGTCACAACAGAGTGCATATAGAGCTAGATGCCTTTGTGGCTGTAATGGATTGCTACTGAAAATGCATATGTTTCTGAGGTTGCCCTGAGATCTTTCCAGGCTGGGACAGAGGCACACAAGGAATCTAGGTACTTTAGCAGGATTACGGTTGTTTCACAGCATGAAACAGAGTCATGTTTAGTGGCTTAGGTCCGTTAAAGGTCAAATAGAATTTGGGCCTGCTTATATTTAGCCTTCCCTTTAGAGGACAGAAACTTCTTGTTATAGTCACTTAAATGCAATAGGGATAAATGGCAATTACTTAGACTCTAACTTCTTTAGGGCAGCTATCACCTCCTTGTTACTAATCTGTAGCGTGTAGCACAGGGGTTGGCATAATATGTCCTTCAGGCCAGATCTGACCCATGGAGGGGCTTTTTTGGCCCACAGTAGGTCACTCAGTCCTGCCTGGCCCAGGCACTGCTTGCCCATGGTGTGTCCTGTCACCCCCGAACATGCAGCGGGACTGGGGTGGCTTTGCAGCTGGACTGCCTTTATAGGCGGCCCAGGCAGCAGCATGTCCTGGCTGCTGCTGCCCCTGCCACTGCCCCCAGCCCTGCAGTACTGGTGGGGACCCATGTGCACAGCCCCATCCTGGCCCATCCCGCACCTGCTCCAGACTTGCCAGTGCTGAGCAGTGGCAGCTAACAGGCACTGTTCCTCAGTGCAGGGGAAAAGCAGCCCCTCCCCCTTGTCACTGCTGGGCCCTTCCTGCTGCATCCACCTAGAGCCCAGAGGCAGTTCAGGGGTGGCAGGATATGCCACAGGAAGGCATTGCAGAGCAGGGGCAGGGTGGCCTGGGGTCGGGGCTGTGTGTATGGATTCTAGCTGATCTGCTTCTGTCAGGGTGAATCCGGAGTGAGCACGGGGTGGGCTGGGGCTGCATGCTGTTGGCAGTGTTGGGGAAGTGCCACAGGACATGCAGGCTTGGACTTGCAGGGCAGGGTCAGGTGCTGACTGCCTTGGGGAAACATGCATGGTGGGGGCTCCTATGCACACACCACCATCCCCACAACTCCCTCCCCCCACAAACGCCAAAACAACACCCTCCCCCACACACAATCACACCCCAAAAACACTGCACCCACCCACACCTTTCCCCACATACACACCCACACACCTCTGAGGGGAGCTCTGCTCACTGCCGTGCAAACCCCCAACACACCCTGCCCACCACCCTCCCCCTTCACACACCCCAAAGTCCCCCACAAACCCCATACCTACCCACACACACACCCACAACTCCCCCCATACCCACCCACCCACATCCACACATACTCCCCTACCCTACCCCACATACACATCAACATCTTTATCAGTGACTTGGAGGTGGGTGTGGAAAGCACATTGTCCAAATTCACTGATGACACACAGATGTGGGGAGAAGTGGGCACACTGGAGGGGAGGGACAGAATCCAACCAGATCTAGACAGGTTACAGAGGTGGGCAGATGAGAATAGAATGGAATTCAATGCAGACAAGTGCAAGGTGCAGCATCTAGGGAGAAGGAACCTGCAACAAACCTATAGGCTGGGGAACACCTTTCTCAACAACACAGTGGCTGAGAGGGATCTTGGAGTCATTCCTGACTCCAGGATGGACATGAGCCACCAATGTGAGGAAGCGGTCAGTAAGGCTTAACTGCACCTTGTTGTGCATCTACAGATGCATCACAAGCAGGTCCAGGGAGGTGATCCTTCCCCTCTATGTGGCACTAGTCAGGTCACAGTTGGAGTACTGCATCTAGTTCTGGGCACCGCACTTCAAGAGGGATGTGGCTAACCTTGAGAGGGTCCAGAGGACGGCTGCTTGCATGGTCAAGAGGCAGCAGGCCAGGCCCTATGGAGATAGACTAAAGGGCGTGACTCTATTCAGCCTCCACAAGAGAAGACTGAGAGGGGATCTGGTGGCCATCTATAAATTCACCAAGAGGGACCACTGGAAAATAGCTGAGACTGTTCCCCTGGGCACCACCTGGGATAATAAGGAATAATGGCCACAGATTGATTGAGAGTAGGTTCAGGCTTGATATCAGGAGGCATTACTTTACTGTTAGGGCTGCCAGGTTCTGGAATGGGCTCCCAAGGGAAGTGGTGCTATCCCCTACCTTGGTCTTCAAGAGGAGGTTAGATAGATATCTGGCTGGAGGATTATGATCCCAGCACTCATTCCTGTCCAGGACAGGGGGTTGGATTTGATGATCTGTTCAGGTCCATTCTGACCCTAGAAACTATGAAACAGCCACACGCATACCCACATCCCCCCAACAAACCCCATACCCCCCTGCCCATACCCCGTGAAATATACACAAGTAAGACTTCATTGTGAGCTATTAAGCAATCACCTCTATATACATGAGGTAAACACACACAAATTAGGATTAAAATATATTTTTTAAATAAAATTAAAATATGTTATTGTGGATGTTTGATTTTTAGTGTATAATTTGGTTCTTTTTCTGGTTCCAAGATTTCATAGGCATTAGACCTGGAAGGGACCTTGCAAGATCATCAGGTCTAGCCCCCTGCCAAAGGGCAGGCAGTCAGTGGGGGTCAAATGATCCCAGCAAGATAGGCATCCAGGTGTTTCTTACAGGAATCCAGAGCAGGTGCCTGCACCACTTCTGGGGGGAGTCTATATCAGGCCCTGGGGACTTGGACAGTAGAGAAGGTTTTCCTTATGTTCAGCCTAAAACAGTCTTCCAAGAGTTTGTGAATGTTGGACCTAGTCTTCCCATGAGGTGCCCTGGTTAACAGATGTTTTCCCAGATCCTGGTGAGCACCCCGATATACTTATAGGCTGCCACCAAGTCACCCCTGAGCCTACATTTTTCCAGGCTGAAGAATCCTATATCTCTCAGCCTCTCCTCATAAGGCCTGCTCTCTTGTCCTCTAATAATTCATGTGGCTCTCCTCTGGACTCTCTCAAGATAGCACACTCCCTTTGCAAAATAAGTACTTCCAGGGGCAAGGCAAGGGACTTCCAGTGGCAAAGGTCAAGGGCTAGGGGGCAGGAATTCCCGTCCCATGATGGCAGCCAGGGGGCGGGGCACCTGTGAAGGGGTGGGGCTACCTTTCCAGCCCTTGACAGCTTACCAAAACTCATTAAGCAGCCCTTCAGCCAAAATAATTGCCTGCCCCTGGTCTAGCGCAATGGACCCCCAATTCCTTATTCAGAATCTTTGCTTCTGCCACTCTGTCTACTACTAAAAGCAGAGCTAAAACAGATCACAGCATAGTCAAGTTGTTTGACTCCTCTCATGTTAAAGGGTCAATGAAGTGTTAATGTGTGAATACCAGTATTTTGTTCAGATTGTTGTTGAGGATGAAAAATTAAAAATACAAATGAAAAACTTCATTGAAAATACAGGAAATTTGTTATAAAAGAAGTTAGAGTGACTGAATACAGAACCCTTCAGCCCAGGAGTCTGAAAATGATCTCAAATAACAAATACCAATAGGAAATATAAATAAGAAATATTTATTATTCCACTATGTCAGCTGTAGCAACAATAACACAAGGGACTTTTTACTGTAGTGAAGAGAAAAGTAGAGTTTTATTGTACTGACAGAGTAACTCTGTGCTCCAAAGAGCTTAATCCACTTTCTAGACATGAGAGGTGGTATTTTTAGGGGCTCTCATTGTTGGCCTGTCTTGTTAGTTCCAATAGAATAAATGGGCCTGGGAGTCAGAAGTGTTAATATGACCCTGTTGCTGTACAGCACTAAATAGTCAAGAATGGATCTCGAGTAGAGACCTTGGCCGGATTACTCCCATGGCAACAGCCACCATCCCCACTTCTATTATAGGGGGTGTGTGTGTGTGTGTGTGTGTGTAATAGGTACAACTAAATAAAAAAATAGTTAAAACAGTTGAAATGCATGGTATTAAGTAAGGATTTCCTGTAAGGCCTTTAGATATACAGCTTTATAGAAAAACAATGCATTGTTTGTCATCCTTAGATGGTATTAAAGATAGTATTTACTGCCCTGTTTAGGCAAAAGAGGAAGAAAATAGTTGGGGTATTCTGAAGCAGCTGTTGTTAAATTCTAGTCCTGTTTGGTTGAAGACAGAATAAGACAAATGCTGTCCCGGGGAACACAAAATAATAGCAGTGATAAAAAATGCAGCGTTTGTCTCTGATGCTTATAATTATTTACAGTTCCAGTGCTAGAAAAGCACAAGACACAGCACATGGCCATAATAGCCACTCTGAAACCTTACAAAATTGTACCAGCCCTATATCATAGAATCAATGAGTCAGAAGGGACCTAGACAGATCATCTAGTCCAACCCCCTGCCATGGGCAGGAAGGAGCACTGGAGATCACTAAGGGCATTACTTTTAGCTGCTTTCCCAATCATAGGTTCACATCAGTGTTGCAAAAGATGCAGTGTTAGCATTCTAAACTAAATTCTTACTCAAATGAATACAAAAGGAAAACAGAATGAATAAACAGCAAGTAAGGTATAAATTGTTGGAATGAGAAATAATAAGATCTTAAGGACCTGCATACAACCTCTTACAGTTTTTTCACATATTAATTACTGAATAAACAAAGGGTGATGCTATTTTACCTTTGATTTAATGGAAGTAGCAAGAACATTATACTAGAGCTGGTCCAAGAAAGTACCTTTGGATTGAATGATGATGAGGTGATTCAGTTCAATCAAGTGGAAGGACAAATGAAGGTAGGTGTGTAACTAAGATTCTAAATTTCAAAAAAGGCAAAATTGCAAAACTAAGGGAACTAGTTAGTGAAGTTAGCTGGACTGAAGTGCTCAAGGGCCTGAACTTGGAAGAGACTTAGATTTTCTTGAAGTGTGACAGTGCAGAAGCTCTGTAATTTATACTTAAGAGACAACTTTCTAAGGGAAATCTCCAGATCTAACTGGATAGCTAACCAACTCAGTAGGGATACTAGGAGTAAGCAGAATGCCATCAACAAATATGATTGATCAGCAAGGAAAGCAACATATTAGGCATTAGAAAGTGTAGGGATAAGGTGAGAATTCTAACCTGAGTTAGAACTTGCATAGGAAATTGAAGCAAGTTTTTCAGTCATCTAAATAAAAGAAAAAGGAAAAATGAAGCTATTATTAAGTGCCATTTGGATTGAGGTTAGCTACTGTGAACAAAGGAATAGAAATGAAAATTCCACATTCAAGGTGGAAGCACAACTCAAATAATATAATGCCCCCAAAATCATCATGATAAAATTCTGAAAGAAAGAGCACATTGAATATCCCTGCACCTAGTTTAGTGATTTAACAGGACCATCGAGTCAGGCATGGTACCAGATAACTGGAGAATAGACCATGTAGTACATGTATTGAAGAAGAGGGAAACTGGTGATCAAGGCATTTGTGGACCTATTGGTTCATAGTCTACAAGACTTAGAATAAATGTGAAGGAAAGACTGAAGGCGTGGAGGTCAGTGAAAAATTGGATAAAAAGATCAATGTCCATTGTTGTGTATATTTTGGGTTGGTGGATATGTTTTTGAATATTAAATCTATTATTTTATAGGTTGGATTCATTAATAAATAATGGTTGAAGACAAAAAAAAAAGGAAAAAGAAAAACCGGATAATATTCAATATGGGTTTGCCAAAGGTAGACTAACTTCAATAAAGCATTCAAAATTTTAGTAACTCATTCCAGATGATGCAACATAGAGAATCTAGTTAAGGTAGAGAAGGTTAGGATTAATACAAGAACTATAAAGTAAGTAAGAAAGTGGCTAAGGGAGAGATGAGAGCAGATGGTTTTGGAAGTTGAATTTTCACTTTGGAGGGATGTTACTAGTGGAGTTTATCCAAATTGTTCTTTGTACTGATCTGATTTGATATCTTCATTTATGACTTTGGCACAAAAGATGGGTGTGCTCTAGTGAAATCTGCAGTAAACATGAAGTTGAGAAACATTGCCAGTATGGGGGATGATTTAAAAGAACTAGATGACCTAGAAGACTGAATTGAATTAAATTGGATTGCAATGTAATTGTAAAAAATGCAAGGTCATGCCTTCAGGTATTAATTAGAAGAATTTCTGTTACAATCTTTGAGTTCATCTTTTGGAAATAACTAGGAAGAAAAGGACTTGGGTGGAGTAATTAATTATAAGGTCATAATGAGCCAGTAAAGTGATGCTGCCATAATAAAGGTGAGTATGATCCTAGGATGTATTGAGAAGTATTTCCAATTGAAGAAAGGAAAATTGTAATGCCATTGCACACAAGTCAGTGGTGAGATGTGGTATATGGTGTACAATTCTGATCACTCATGTTCAAAATATATTAATTAAAATTGGAAATATGTGCAGGGAAAGGCTACTGAGATGACGAGCTGAGTGGGAGCCTGCCATTTGAGAGGAGATGAAAAGAGCTTGGCTTATTTAGCATGGCAAAACAAAGGCTGAGAAGGTTTCTAGTTTTCTGAAAAGAATTTTTCTTCTATTCAAATGTTCATTTTGTCAAAACTAGTTTTCCATTGAAAAAAGTTAGAACAATTTATAATGGTGACTGTGCTATAAGGAGACTGTAACTAATTAAAAGTGTATACCCTTGTGGATGTTACCAAAGTCAGAAGGCTGTATAGCAGATAAAGTGTCAAGTGATCTAGAAAAGAAATGGGGAGCTTGGACTGATTAATGGCACATGCAGTGTTTTGCCTTTTGTAAATTCACTTACCCGCTGAGGTATTGTGAGCGTTACTTAGTGCTCATACAGCGCTTTGTGTATAGATGTGCTGAATAAATGTTGAATAGTATTACTATTGGGCCCCTGGGGACTCGCGTATTTTTTCTTGCTTAACAATGCCCTTTCTTTGGGTTCTAAATTTCAGCCAGCATCCTTCTTCCTTTACAAATTTAGATGGGATTCATTTTCTGAAGGCCATCAATGCAGGAGATAAATATGCTGTCTCCACAGTACTCCAGTTCATGCAACTAATATGGAATAATATAAAATAGCAAAATACTATTTAAACTGGCTGCATTCTGTAAGATTAAAGATATGAAAAAGTTGATAGTGGATAGAAAGAATCACAGGAAAGTAGGACACGGGCCTACCAGTTGAAAAGCATTACAGGAAGAATATTGATAATTGGTCAGGAAAAACACTGAAAGTGGTAACAAAAAGACAAAGGTACATGACCTATGTTAAATGGAAAAGCTGAGAAAGGTAGGTTTGTGCTAATTGGAAGTGAAGAGGCAAAAACGAATCTGGTTGAAGTGTATTTGTGGAGAGTTAAGTCAAATTATTCAATAGAGTAACCCACAGTCTTGAAGACAAAACAGAATTGTAGAGCAGTCAAATAGATCAGGAGAAAAGTCCTTATGCTGGGGGTAATGAATACCACCACTTACAGTTATAACAGTATTGATATTGGCATTGGACAAGTTAGGGGGAAGAAACCTGCCATGGTAAAGAATTCGTATATAACACTTAATTGGACATCATCTGTGGAGATTAAACCTGTAATATCTGGATCTAAAAGTATAAACTCCTACTGTTTTATTTAAAGAACTGAGTGTGTCAGCTAAGAGCCTGTGATGTGAAGGGGTTAGCATCACATCCTGCTACCTTTGACACTTCTGCCCACATTTACATCTGAGTTTACTGGGGCAGTCTATGACACGAGTACAGAGCAAGGTATCAACTCACACTCCTACCTCAACTGTTCTGCCATCTCACCCCACCACTTAAGTATTCAGTGAGATGTAGCAGTAGAGTAGTAAAGAAAAACCCAACACTGTTATATTTTAGTGTTTAGCAACACACTGCCTGAGTTAATACAGGGTGTCAAACCCACCTTGTGCCCCAGCTGGATCAGGACTGTGGAGATCCTTGTGGACTGGATCCAGGCTGGGGCATGAGGAAATGGTGGTGGAGGAAGTAGAGCATGTGGTGCTGGTAGAGGCAGCAGACACACAGCAGTGGCAACAGCAGAGCATCTGGCGGCCGCACAGCATATAGCAGTGGCTCTAGCCCTGGCCGGATGCCCCATGCTGGAGGCTGAGCTGTGGCCTACACATGCTCCAGCTCCAGCTCTGGCTTCAGAGATATGCAGCAGGAGAGCCCCTGCCTCATGTTCTGCTTTCACAACAGCTACTACCACTGCCGCCACCACATGTTCTGCCTTCTCCACTGCCACCTCACATGTCCCCAACTTCTAGTGTCCTGCTGGCAGTTCAGCGGGCTGGATAGAGTGGCTCCACAGGCCAGATCCAGTCCATGAGCCTAAATGAATGCAATATCACATGCAGGCTTCAGTCACTTACTGTTTCATCCTACTCGTCTTTAGCAGAGTATACTATTTTTTGAGCCATTCCTTTAGTCAACATGGACAAGTACCAGGATGTTCCTCATGCCATATCTAACCATGAATTTAGGTTTTTTTCCCCTGGTAGGGCAAAAGGGGAAAAATGAAACAGAAAAATAGTAAAGAGAATGCCAGATCCTTATACAGTCACAGTCCTTACATCTCTAACAGCATATAGGAGTGGAAGATGATCTTTACCCAATCCTTTCTGTTTTCCTCAGGCCTCTTATGCAGAAGTTTGGGAGCTTTATTTTGTGCGGCATGAAAATAAATCATAAAGAGTTTGTAAAGTGCTTGCTGTTGGACTGGGGTCATAGCATAATCCCCTGGAACATGGTTAGACCACACACTCATTATGTATGGAAGTGCAGGAAAACAGTATTCTGTAAAAATGACCTTAAATTTTGGAGGCTGCAAATGAGAGGAACAATGGAAAAAACATGTCATACCCAGTTCACTCTCCGTTTCAGCATCTCTCTGCCACTGTGACACAGAATACTAGGCAGGATAGACCTATTATCTGATCCAGTAAATGGCAATTCTTAAGTCCTTATGAATAGAGTAGCTTATTTCTGTAATGTGACATATCTCTTAATTAACTTATTTTTAAATAGTCCCTGAATCAGTTTTTACCAGTGAAATAGAAGATGCCATTAAGGAAAAGCTCCTTGCTTCTTTTGGAGCTGTGCATCCTATTGAATATGTACTCTAGAGCCAATGAAATGAGCTCATGGTCATCTTAGTGCAACCATTGACACTTTTGGATATTTGGAAATAGCAGGATCAAAGAAAATAAGAGATTTAACAGTCAAATAGTCTTACAACAGCATATTTCTTAATGCTGTCAACAAGTGACTTTACAGATAAATCCCAAATGGGCTGGAAAGTGAAGTGCATATGGAAGAGTACTTTTTCTTTCATACGTGCTGAAGATTGCAATGCACTGGAGACGTGTATTAGGCAGATTGCAGGCAAGCTTAATGTATCTGTCCTCATGCTTCTTAAAGAAGGACAAAGTGACTTAAGCCTTGCCTATACTTTTGGACTGCCACCAGAAGTTCTAGTGTCAGACAACGGCTGCTACTGCCATGCTGCTGGACTGTGTGAGCACCCAGGCCCTTCTGGCAGCTATACATGGCTCTGTGCCGCAGCTGTACCATCACGTCACAAAGTGAACCCCAGGAAGGCACCAGCTATTGAGAGGAGTGTAACTTCTCACCAAAGCTGTGGGATGATAGACTTCTGCTTGCAGACAGAAGGGTTCTGTCACTAGAGGAGCTGTGGCAGTTTTGCCATCAGAATTTGAGTTCTGCCAGTAAAATTTATAGTGTAGACATCATCCTATCTGAGATATGTATGTTGAAGTTTCAGACTGAATTTGACACTCTTATTTTTACTGAGTTAGGACATATCCTTTCTTTTTTTCCTACTCTCTAAACCCATAGGTTCAATCATAGCATTGGCTGGAAATATTTTCCTGTTTGCAGTCAATGGGATTTATTTGTATCTGAGGTTAGCCCAGTGCAGGGTTGACTCTTGTCAGAGAAAGCCTTTTCCCCCTGTCTGGTTGTCTTTCTTTCAGAATATAGCACTCTGAAATAGTCCAGCAACACTGTAGAGGCTAATGCTTTAGGGTTTGTTTTTTCTTTGCTTTCCACCTTGTGCTAACCATTTACAAAATGGAAGTGCCTTGCCCTCTCTTCACTTAATTCAGTCATGTATTAAATGACTGAACACAGTGTTTAGCATGCAAGATTAATTAATTATTTAAAATGAGGAATAACGTGACATCTGGGAATGATCATTCTGCCAAATTCATGATTAATAAGTGGATAGCAGAAGGTCTTGGCACAGTGGTTCTCAATCTTCAGGCTCTAGGTAACCCTCATTAGGCTCAAGACACCCCTTGGAAAATGCCAGCTCTTAGTTTTCACTCATTTTTTGACTACAGAAGAAGAATAGAATAATTCTTCTGTGGTAAAGAACTCATATAGACCACAACAGATCTGAATGTCATTAGCACTGGATTCCTATTTGAAATCTTGGTGTTTATCTTGTGAATCATGCTTGCATACCTAACAGTGCTGTCATTGTGGCACCCCATGACACCCTTGAAAAGATCTCAAGTCACCCCAGAATCTCTAGAAGAAGATTATGGCTTGTGTTTGGATAAGGGGGCTGGTATATTTTGCAGGTACATTGAGAAGATTCTTGAGATGCTAGTCTTTCTTTTTGTGTAGTGACTATGATTCTATAAATGTGTCTAGTACAGCCCAATGGAGGATTATTCTTGCACAAGTAATTTATATCACAGAATGCTTCACCATGTGTTGTGGTTACAAGGCAAAGACACAGGACACAGGACAGTGACAGCACAGTAGAAGAAAGATAAAATTTTGTCTAAGGGCATTTCTCCTTTTGTCCTTAGAGACCTCGTCATAAGCTTCAGGGCGTCCCCCATCCCCCATATTTCAGTGTTGTGTTGTGAAATCATAACATAGCATTTCATAACTCATAGCAAGTAGCTGAGAAAGTCAATGCACAGGAAGATTTTTTTTTTCATTTATAGTCAGTCCTGCCTGATTTTAGGAGAAATCCACCCCATTTTGTATAGGAGACTTTCTAACACTAAAAAAAAAAACTACAGTTTGGCTGTGCATGGGGCTGTGCAGTGGGTTTACACACGTCTACTTCATCCTCATTCAGAAAAGGGAGTTGGAGTTAAGGTTTGGTCCATGCATATTCATAAAAAGACAAAATTTCATAAGCAACCATAATTCTGGCATTTTCTACATGTTGTGCGACTGAAACCTCAGTAGTGTTCTTTAATGGAAATGTTCAGCATATGATCTTATAGAGCAGGGGTTTTCAATCTTTTTTAGTCTAAGTACCCCTGGTGATTGAACGCAGAGTGGGGTGCAGGGGTAGAGGGTAGCGCATGGCTGGATGCCAAGTAGGGAGGCGGGGATGGCGTGCGGGTTGGCAGGGATGGAGTGCTGCCATCTCCCAGGAGCAGGGCTGGCATGGGGTGAGGGCAGTGGCACCCCTCTGCAGGGCAGGGAAGCTCACTGGGCTGGTGGGTGGCGGCGGCTGCCACCACATGCGAGCTTCCCCGCTCCAGCTCTGCTCCTGGGAGGTGGTGGTGCTCCATCCCCGCCTGCCCGCATGTACCCCTAGGACCAGTCCAAATTCCCCCAGGGGTACGTGTACCCCCAGTTGACAACCCCTGTTATAGACAATCCATCCATATACTTAAGCAACACAATGAAATCTGGGTTAACACACTAGTCCACACAGCATATGTTTTCAAAAATATTCGATGTTACTTTTGAATCACCCATTGTGATATATGGTGTTTTTCTTGAAGCCCCAGTTCTTGAAGTCATAATATATTCTTAAGGGTAAGTACTGTGCCAGTTATACCTGCCTAATTTGGAGCTTTCATAATTATATCATAGGCCATTTGTATCTCAACAACAGTTTTAAATGTGGTTAACTGACTCAATGTTTTCTATCAGATTTAATTCTTTATAACAGCACTCATTGCACTGCTCCATTACAAAGAACCTACAAGGATGAAACAACTGATTCTGATATATTGTGATTCATACATTTGGTAATTCAAATATATCTTTGGGGCTTTCATACTTACTACATTTTAGAGGTTAATGTATTTATTTTTATTTTCTGCAAAGATTTTGGAGGTATGGCTTTAAGTGGGTATATATGGGGGGGTCTATATTCACACATCAGCACACATATATACTTCAGGGTGAGTGAGACAGATATCTTTAAATACTATTCATGTCCCAAAGGCTTTACTTCAATTGAAAAGCAATTTTTCATTCAGTGTTGTTGAATTGCCTGAGACTAAATTAACACCTACTCTTATCACCCTTTCACTCTGAAAAAAAGGCAAGAATTTTAGAAATAATAAGTATAAAAACTTGGGAGATATCTTATGTTTATGGCAGCACTCTAGTGTTGGGCAACACAGGGAGCATCTACATGTGCCCCTACAGTGCTGTTGTAGCTACACTTTTGGAAGTACTAAATGATGGCACAGTAACAGCCCGTATTGTGCTGTGCTGACAGTACACGGTTATTTTTCGCTGCTATATCACTGTAACAATGCACTATAGTGAGGGAGTGCATTGCTACGGTGACATAGCTGTGGCCTCAAGGTTTGTGCCCGCTGGTGCTACATTATGATGACATAGTGGGCATATCTACATGAGATGCTAACATGCAAATCAAGTGCCAAGATCAGATTACAGCCATACAGTAGTAGGCTTGGAGCAACCTTGGAGTATTTCTCCAATATTGAAAAGGGAATGTCTATCCACCTCTAAATCAGTTCAGGCTTAGCAGCTTAGACTAAACTGCAAAGATTCAATCAAGTCAGGCTCAGGATTTTTGAATGTCTGTCCCTAGCCAAAGGGACACGTAAGACTAAGATGCAGAAGGGTCAAAGAATTGGAGACAGCTTTTGTTTTTAGTGTGAGTTGTATGTATTTTATCTTACATCATTTGTAAATTAATGACCATTGGAGTACTTTGGACAGGGCTTAGGTAGTACAAATAATATCAAAGATACAGATGCCTCATGATGAAACAGTGTTATCTGTTCAGGAGCCTTCTTTAGCTAGATGCCACTGATGAGATGATACCAGTGGTTAATAACATTGGGACAGTTTGGTTTTTTTAATTAGAGCCAGGCTCCTGCATTTTAACCCTCAATTTCTCTCTCCTATAAGGAAAAAGTACAATGAAGGAGTTGCTGATTCATTTCTTCCCTCTTTAAACTTCAAAGCCATGCTAATTAAGAAACTGGCAAGATCAAGGACTTAAATATGTATGAGCAGCTTCATGATGCTCTATTTATGACCTTGCTTTGAAACAAGGCAGTGCACTGGAGGTTCCTGGTTGCCGGCTCTTGCTCCTCTGCTCAGGGTCAAAGTGATTGCCTTATTTGGGGTCAGGAAGGAATTTTACCAGTTGGTCAGATTCGTAGTAGGGGACCTTCTACCCAGGATCTCTTGAGCATATATTCGCAACATTTCATAGAAGCAGAACATTGGCTGCCATGTTTCCCCTGCTTTACCTGTGGCAGGTCAGGATGTTAGGCCTATGCTGTTTCAAATTGATGGTAGCGTTATCTAAAGCTTAGATTATGGGAATTGTATAGCATGATTTGGATAGATATAATCTACCTCAGGCAAAGGTTTGGACTATATGACCTCTGGAGGTCCCTTCCAGCCTTACTTCTCTATGATTGTGACACCTTATTTAAACTTAAGTGCCACTCATTAGGCCTGTGCGAGTCAGCAGCAATCTGATACGGCTTTGGATCTAGCTGTTTCAGATGGCAGTGATACAATCTGGAGCTCCAGACCAAGTTTTCACCTTGATCTGGCCGAAGTGGCTCCAAAGCTTCAGAGCCTCCTCGAAGATCAGGCCATAGGGTATAATGGGGAATCAATGAAATATCTATAACTTTGTTGTTTGTCTGCTTTGGATGAAACTTGCAGGGATGGTAGCCTCTGCTGAGAGCATGAAGCCTGCCAGGTTTCAAGAAGGTTGGTGCAGGGGTTTGGGGGGAATTGCTCCCCAAGCTGTGGACAAGCAAAACTTGCGATAAGGGTGACACTGTGTGCTATTGTGCAGCGGGGTGACAGCTGCAGGGATGATGGCCTCTGCTGTGGCCATGATGCCTGCCAGGTGTCGAGGAGATCGGTGCAGGGGGGTTCTGGGGCCCTGCACCCCTAGCTGTTGACAGAGAAAACTCATGCCATGGGTGCTTGTGCAACTGACTGTCTCTGTCTTGAGGCGGTTGATCATCTGCGTGGATTCTTTTCTCTCCATAGTCTGGTTTTGTAGGTGCTAATTGATGGCAATTAATTGACTACATCAGCTATGTCCTAAGTATTGAGCTGGTCCCTGAGTGAATCATAAATGATTGGTAACTGGTAATACAGTAGCTTAGCAGCCAGGCCTGCAGTAGTGTCTCCCCTCCCTACCCCAAAACAGACACAGTAAGTTGCATAAGCACCCATGTCATGAGTTTTGCCTGTCAGCAGCTAGGGGTGTAGGGCCGCAGAACCCCTGCACTGATCTTCTTGACAGCTGGCAGGCTTCGTGGCCACAGCAGGGACTACCATCACTGCAGCTTTCACTCTGCTGCGCCTTAACACACGAGTTTTGCTTGTCCGCAGCTTGAGGTGCAGTTCCCCCCAAACCCCTGCACCAATCTTCTTGAAACTTGGCAGGCTTTGTGGCCTCAGTAACAGCTACCACCCCTGCAATTTTGACCCCCCCCTGTGGTGTAACATATAGACGTGACAGGAGTTTTGCTTTCAAAAATTAGGGGTACAGTTCCCCCCAAACCCCTGCATCAATCTTCTTGAAGCCTGACAAGCTTTGAGGCCTCAGGAGAGGCTACCACCCCTTCAGTTTTCTCCCCCCTATGTTGTAACACCTAGATGTGACATTAGTTTTGCTTCTAAGAATTTGGGGTGCAGTTTCCCCAAAACCCCTGCACTGATCTTCTTGAAACTTGGCAGACTTCATGCTCTCTGCAGAGTCTACCACTCCTGAAAATTTCATCAAAATCAGATAAAAAAACAAAGGAACAGATATTTTATTGTTCCCCATTATACTATGGCCAGATCTCTGAGGTGGCTCTGAAGCTCTTTGGGAAGCCTAACGAGGCCAGCACTTCGACCCAGAAGTGCTGCTTTGGATCCCGAAGCATCCAAATCTTCTCCAGATCTGAAGATCTGTCCAAAGCCTCACAGAGCCCTACCACTCATACAGTCTTTGTGGGTAGAATCTTGTTCCCAGGCAAGTCTACTTTTTTAAAAATGCTTGCAGTAGTAGGCCTTTAGACCCATAAGGAGAATCAGTGAAGTCAACAGGGTCTACCTCGATATGGGAGTCGACTCATATGAATCTACATTTTTACAGTCCACAGCCTAGTGCCTCTTAAGGGACTTCCAGATAAGTTGAAATGTTTCCTTTTTTTCAAATGACCACAAAAGCTGGTAAGTGATTTTGAACAAGTATCTCCTGAACTGTCATTCTGCTTTCAGTTTATTCTATTTTTTTTTCAATCTTTTGGAAATAGGTTTATGTTGCTACTTTCGAGATGACTAAACAGAGATTTTTCATGAGGTATGGGTCCCTCATATCATTACATCAGCCTAAAGAACCTCAAGGCCAGAGCTGAGAGAGAAAACTGTGACATGAACTTTGCCTTTTCTAGTTTTCCATGGAAGGGAATAGGAGTTTTGGGTTTATTAATATGACATAGTGAAAAAGTATGTAATTAATTCCCCCAGTGGTGAATTCTGCTCACCAATCTTTCTGTAGGTTTTATTTATATTTGTCAAAGGGCACTGCAATGACTGTTTTTATTCTTTTCTCTGTCAGTTACCTAATCTGTAATTTAATTGTCCTTTTTGCATTAGCAATTTTAGGAGTATTTTTTCTAATAACTATGCATTTGTCTGGAGTATAAATGAGGATTTTACAGCAATTTATTATCCCATAAAACTTATGTAAATGAGCTACTATACTAATAATTTAAAGTTTGTCTTTTCCTGTCTTTAGCAGCTCTTGTCAGGTCTCTTTTCTTTGCCTCATTTCTAAATGATTACTGGGGCTTTACAGAATTTCAAGAGGAAAGTTACAATTTTTATTTCTGTGATTCCTTACAAAATACCTTATTGCGAGTCCCAGCAAGCTACTCAACAGTGTGAAACTAGCAGGCATGACTCTGACATCAATGGGTAGATATAGTAGGAGCTCCATTAAATATTTTTGGATTTTCCATATTATACTAAGATTTATGACAAAATCTGCTATTTTTTCATTGGGTTCTTGAAGCAGTAAAATCAGTTACAAGTGAAAGCCCTAGTTTATTCACTTTGGTCATGATTTGTCAGTCCTCATGATTTTTCTCTCTCACCTAAATCACTTCCCCTGTAGACAAGGGTATGTGAATGAGGGTTATATGAATAAGGGTTTCAGGGTCAGTTAAAACATTATATACTTATTTGGGTTCTGCAGTCACCTGGGTTCAGTCTAGTGATACACATACACATTTTACTATCAAATTGTCTCACTGAGGCACAGCTAAATGCATTTCTCCCCATTTAACAATTAATTTCCTGTGGCAGATGCCTTTTTCTCAAATCACATTGTGTTCCATGTGACTGTAACACACGCGGTTAATTATGCCTCAGGATCTGGAAATATTATTTCTACCACTTAGAGTAGAACAGAATCCTTCATTAGTTACACACAGGGCTACCTATGACCATTACAACATTTATTTTGCATGCCCTCTGTTGTTAGATCCAAGTTTGAGGACATGTAGGGAATAATCAGCAATAAGAAAATGAACATTTCATGAAGATTCTTTTGTCATTACTTTAAAAAAAGAAATGGAATATAAAAAATTTTAGAAATAGCAATTTCTGAATTTCATTTTTCTGGTCTATCTATAGGTATTTGACCATGCCTGTTTAGAAAGTGTCTAAATAGTTTTTGCTTGATGGAAGTAGTTAAGTTGGCTGTTTAATGTATTCCATTACTTCAAGTGACATTCCCTAAAACTTTGTATGGGTTGCGTACAGACATTCAGGGAGACATGGGGGAGGTTAGATAGAATTAAAAATAGCCACCTGATCTAAGGTAAGTTGGGAGATGCTAGTTTAGGGGAACTGGGGGGAGAGAAATCAGTGGGGCAGGCAGGGTCCATGACCACTATCCCATGCTCCTTATTCATGTGGGCACCAGTGACATGGCTCGTAGTGCTCCCAGCTGGGTCATGAGGTGCTACAGGGATTTGGGAGTGGGGCTAAAGGGTCTGGGGGCATAGGTGGTGTTCTCTTAGATCCTCCCAGTCTCAGGGTATGCGCTGAGGAGGGAGAGGAGGATCCAGGTAGTTAACCAAAGACTGCGGCGCTGGTGTCATTGTGAAGGTTTTCACTTCCATGACCACAGCCCGCACTTTGGCAAGAGAGGCAGCGAGCTGCTGGGAAGAGATGGCCTCTACTTCTCTCCAGTGGGGAGAAGGCTCTTCTCAGCCAGACTGGCTGACCTGCTCCACTGGGCTTTAAACTAAGCCCGCTAGAGGATGGGGGGACTACCACCACTGCTGGCCCGCTGAGCAACCCTTGCAAAGTCGGCAGGCCAAGGCACTTAAGGGAGCCCACCCCTGCCCCAGCCCTGGTATAATCTGTGGGCAAGGCAAGAGCGCCCAAGGGGACACTTGCCTGCCTGGACACAAATGCCAGAAGCTTGGGAAATAAGCAGGAGGAACTTGTCTTCCTGCTTAATGCAAATAATTATGACATCATAACGATAACAGAGACCTGGTGGGACTCCACCCATGACTGGACCATGGGTATAGATGGCTATACCTTGTACAAGAGAGATTGAGTAGATAAAAGGGGTAGGGGTGTAGATGTCTATGTTAAGAAAAGCTATGTGTCCCTGCAAGCTGATGTTGGCGACCAGGGTAGATGACTGGAGACCCTCTGGGTTAAAATCCATGGGGAACACAGCACAGGGGACACAATGCTGGGAGTCTACTACAGGCCTCCCACCCCAAGTCAAGAGCTTGACCAGGAGTTCTCCTGGGAACTGGCTGAGGCCGCATGCTCCAGGACTATGGATGTCATGGGTGACTTCAACTACCCAGACATCTCGTGGGAGGATCACTCAGCAAAATCCAAGTGGCGGCAAAGGTTCCTATCATGTGTGGATGACCTCTACCTGACTCAAGAAGTCTACGGGCCAGTGAGAGGTAAAGTGCTGCTCAACCTGGTACTGGCTACTGGGGATGACCTAATCAGCAACCTAGTGATCGATGGGAAGCCGGGTGATGGTGACCACAAGCTGAACACCTTCACCATCTGTCATAAAGCTGGCAAGTCAGTCAGCAACACGGAAGTCCTTGACTTCAGGAAAGCCAACTTTGACAAGCTCAGGAGGCTTGTCAGTGAGGCCCAAAGGGACCACTGACCCCAGGGGGAGGGGAGTTCAGGAAGAGTGGTTGCTCCTCAAGGGAGTGATCCTCAATGCACAAGCTAATTCTATTCCAACTTGGATGAACGGCAGCAAGAGGGCACAGCAGCCCCCTGGCTCTCCAGGGATCTAGCAGACCTCCTGAGGCTAAAAAGAAAGGCCTACAAAGGATGGAGGATGGGATTCACCTCCAAAGAGGAAAATTCTGCACTGGTCTGGGCCTGCAGGGAGCAAACCAGGAAAGCCAAGGCTGCAACTGAACCCCAACTAGCTTCTAGTATCAAGGACAATAAAAAGTCCTTTTTCAGATATGTGGGGAGCCAGAGGAAAAGCAAGGGCAACATTGTACTCCTGCTAAACCAGATGGGACAACTGACAACTGACGTGCAGGAAAAAGCCAACCTATTAAATGGGTACTTTGCGTCGGTCTTTCATCAGTCCCATGGAACGCCCATGCCCACTACGGGACAGGGAGGTCTGGGTGAGGGAGATCCCCTGCCCTCCATCAATGCTGACCTTGTGAAGGAACACGTTGAGAGGCTGGATACCTTCAAGTCAGCTGGCCCTGACAATCTACACCCCAGGGTACTCAAGGAGCTGGCGAGCATCATAGCC
>NW_017728909.1:38072719-38081869 GCF_001723895.1 Crocodylus porosus
CTAAGAGCCATGGGGCTCTTTAGCCTGGAAAAGCGCAGGCTCAGGGGTGATCTGATGGCCACCTAAAAGTTTATCAGGGGTGATCACCAGGATCTGGTGGTTTGTTCATCAGAGCACTCCAACGGATGACGAGGCCGAACAGTTATAAACTGCTGTGAGACCATTTCAGGCTGGACATAAGGAAAAATTTATTTACTGTCCAATCCCCCAAGATCTGAAATAGCCTGCCATCAGAGGTGGTTCAAGCACCTACGTTGAATACCTTCAAGAGAAAATTGAATGCTTATCTTGCTGGAATCCTATGACTCCAGCTGACTTCCTGTCCTTTGGGTGGGGGGCTGGACTCGATGATCTTCCAAGGTCCCTTCCAGCCCTAATGTCTATGAAATCTATATGGATCAGAAGGGCAGGCTGGGCTTATGGAGAGGACTGAGGGGATGGGGTCTCTTTCCCTGACACCCCAGGACCAGGCTGTTTTTAACTTCCCAACCTCCCATCCCCAAATGAACAATCCCCCATCCTGCCTCTACCTCCCCCCACCTCAACTTACTTCCTCAGCTCCCAGCTTTGGGGAACACTGATAAAACTGGCACTGGGAGTGGTTTGTGGGATTGGGGTGGGAGGGGGTGGTGGGCTCAAGGCAGGAGGGGGCTAGCTGGTCTGTGGGAGGGGAAGGCATCATCCATCTTGGAGTGGGGGGGATGGCCAGGGGGGCTAGAAATATTTTGGTGCCAGGAAGGTAAGCAGGAAAACCGCAGCCCTGGGTCTGGGGCCAGTGGTGAGCTTTCCCTGCCCTGGGGCTATGCTGGGAACTGTACAGAAGTTCAGGACAGTTAGATCAGTCAAAAAATGGCCAACTCCATCTAAGACTACCTCAGAGGTAGGATTAATTTGGATTGGGTCTGCCAATTTTAGATCTAACTGTCCTGAACTTCTGTACACATTGATCCAACTAGTGCAAGGTCCACACTTGGGCAAGCTAAGTTAGATCTGGTGGCCATTTTTAATATGATCTAACCTCCCCCTAACCTTCCCAAATGTCTATACCTACCCTATGGCATTATAGTTCTCTCTGAGTTCCCTGTATACTCCTATTTTGTTGTCATTTTCTTTATTTTGAAACCACAAGTCTGGAATGTGTGGCTCTTTTCAGAAAACATGACAGAAGTGTAAGTGTTTTGAAACTGTGCACATAAGCTGTGAGAATTGCTGATCAAAAGAAAAGTAACAAAAAAAATGTATTTTGTACTTGTATTTCCATCAATGTTATCTTCATCAAAACTCTATTTTCAGCTATGAACCTGACTTGGAAAAACTGGGAGAAGGGGAGAAGTATTTTTTTCACAAAATAATACTCTATTTTTTCAGACTTATGCTACACTCAGGAATTCAGCCACAAAGTCTGTATGTCTCTGTATGTCAAGGGAGATACAAACCAGTCAAGGACATACATCCTTACTGGGTGACTAGAAGGACATAATGGGTCTCATACGATCATTTCCATGAGGCATCATGATGGCTTTGGTGCATGCAGTCATTAATATTGATTTCACTGAAAGAAAAATATTTTGCTTTAGGAGTGTTGAAGTGAAACTTTTTTTTAATTTAAAATTTTCAGAACATCTTATTTTAGTATTTCGACTTTGTTGATTCAGCATAAAACACATATCAACATAGTAGACTCTCTCAGGGGCACTGAAATGCTGTTCTTTTAGGGTTGTTGCTGTTGTTTTTAAATTTGCTCTACTATTGATTCCTGATCATGAGGCTAAATTAAGTCAATGGAGCTGTACCCATTTCCACCAGTAAAATAACTTCTTTCTCATATGAGCAGAGTTGGTTTCAAACCATTCAGGACTCATGCAGGCTCAAATGTTTCAGGTTACCCTGTGCAATAATTTATTATCATGCTTCATTCATACTTAACATGGTCACATTGTTGTAGTCGTCTTAAACAAATGGCTAATCCTTCTATAAGTTAGGATAAATTGGCTGGAGCGAAGATGAACTACAGAGAGGGCTGTGAGGTGATAGAATATGGGAAGGAATTTTGTCTCACAGAAGATGAGGGATTCAAGAACAGGGAGATGTAGCTCCAGCTGAGAAGGTGTGGCCTTTACAGGCCAGTAGTCAAAAAATGGTAGATGGAAGAAGAAGTGAAGAGAAAATAGCTTGGCTTGCTAACTCATGAAGCAAATTTCCTGCAGCATCTCTGGCTAAGAGAGCCCAGAGGAAGACAGTGTAATAGCAAGGAATGGGAAAATTAGGAAGAGATGCCTGTTAAGGACCAGCAAGTAAACTAAAATGGGACTGCAGACACACAGTGCTGATCTTCCATTTCTTTCTGAAACCCACACACATCTGTATATATCAGATTTCAAATACTGTCTTTCCCAATCCCACTTCTTCCTTCAGTACCCTGTGCCCTTTTTGGGCAAGAAGATGATATTTTTTCCATAGCAAATGTTTCATAAAGCATGGTATGACATCAGTTTAGCCTTAACACTCACACATGAAGGGAGAAGTAACAAAGAACATGAGGAAGAACTCTAAATTTATGCTTCTTTGAGGCTTTAAGTGAGAAAAGGGAGTGGAAACCTGACGCTTGGGAGAATTGGCCTCAGCTGTGAGGAAAGAGAAGTTGTTGACCTCATCTTCACTATGTAGAGTGAAGCACAAAAACGTCTCATGACTTGTCTAGGATCAGAAGGCAAATCTGTCATTCCTCAGCTTCCATCTTGCCCTCTTGACCCTGCCTCCTTGTGTTTCCCTTCACAGAGAATCTGTAACGTAATTAGCATATGGTCTTCCTGTGTGATTGCTAATGAGCTTATTAAAAACTTCTTACAAAATTATAATTCCATGTGATTTTGCCTTATATTATGCAGGGCCACTAATTATCTTCAAGCACTTCAAAAACACTGCAACCTAACCCTTGTGATGTAAAAACGTTCCACTGTTAATTCAAAGTGGCGGTTGCAAGGGTATACCCAACCTTAGTTTGGTAGTGAATGAACTGGTTCTCTGGCTAGCATGGAGATACTTTATAATATGTTGTTTAGGGTGAATTCCCCTCTTATGTAGCAGGTCATCACAAAGAGTGCACTAAGTCAGGGCCAGTATTGCCAAACATGGTGCCTCAAAAATCAGGAGACTTCTTAAACTGTTTTTTTATTTGCATTTAAGATAAACACTGAGACTTCACATTGTTTTCAACACTGTGGATTCCTTTCTGACCTGTTGTGGTCTTTCCAAGTTTTCTGGGACAGAAGAATTGCTCGATTTTTGGAGTTAAAAATGAGTGAAAACTAAGAGCTGGCATTTTCTGAGGGGTGTCTTCAGTCTGTAAAGGCATGCCTGAAGCCTAAAAAAAAAAAAAAAAAAGTGGAAAAGCTTTAAATATCTTATTTTATCCTAAGCCTTCTTTTTTTGCAGCCAAGAAGACCAGAAAATTACATTTTAGATTAAAGCACATAGTCTCCTGCAAGCTTCTGATTTCAGGAGCTGGGGCTTTAAGAACTCCACCTATTAGACTTTGCTGAGGGTGAACTCCCCTCCTGTGTAGAAGATCAGTAATAAAACTGTAGAAGTTAGCAAAAATATAGGCCCTATGTAAGATAAGTATGTCTAGCTAAGCTCATAAGCTTAGATTTCTGTTAAGGTAGTACAGCAGAAGCTATTATGGGTGAGAGCAGACGAGTGTGCACATGCAGTTTATGGCACCTCACAGCTGTTTGAGGTGCTGCAAACTGTACATTGTACATGTGCAGGTGTTTGCTGCACTGCTGATTTGCAGCATGGTGCCAAAATTTGACACTGAGAGATCCAGTGTTGTGGCACACATGGCAGCAGTATGCACTGCCAAAATGGGGCCTGGCAGTTCAGAGCCATGCTCTGGCTGCCATGCAGGCTCTGTGTGGCTGCATCAGTGTTACCACTACAGCCCCAGGAGGCCCCCAGGACTCAGGTAAGGCTTCTGGGGCCAGCCCAGGTGCTGGCCCCAGCCTCCCTTACCCCACCTGGAAAAATTTGGTGGGCACCAGAGTATGTGTGTAAGGGCATGCTCTGGGGCACACAGCAGCAGCACAAATATATGCCTCTGCTATTTGCACTGTGGCAAATGCGTGCCCCTGCATGCAGGGACATGTCCTGTATGTCTTTTTTTAATTTTTCACCGAAATGCAGCAAACAGCAGTTTTTACAGCTCTTTCAGTAACTCTGAAAGATGCCAATATAAGAAACAGGCATACTTCTCCTTCAAAGTACAGAGAAATAATTTTTCCCCAAAATGTTACTATGCATGTTTGAGTTTGCATTGTGTTTTGATTTATTACTTTACTTGCACTCACTGTATGGTAAATATCCAGTGGCTTTGTTTAGTTCAATTGTTACTGTAAGGCAATACTGGGAGGCTCATGGTGACAGGAATTGGGTGGGCATTGGTTGATGTATCAATAGGGTGAATTATACCCTTAGTAAATTAATTATTTACACATAAGAATGGTGTAAACATCAAACATTAGTGAAGAATTCATGAAGCTATTCCTTGGTCAGTTATTCAAGGACATGTCCTTGTAAACAGGCAAGGTTCTTTGAGTAGATGTGATGTCTTTTATTAGACCAAATGAGTAGTCGGAAAAAAGTTGTTAGCAAGCTTTCAGGCACAATCATCCTTCTTCAGGCATAGGAAGTCTCTGCTGTTCTGAGACTCCAAGGAATGAGAGAGGCTGAAAGCGTGAGAGAAGTCTCAAGGGTGTAGCTTCGCTCATTCTTTGGAGTCTCAGAACAGAGGTGGCACATGTGGCAGTAGAGTGCACCACCCAAAACTGGAGCCTGGCCAGCTGGAGCCACACTCTGGCTGTTGGCCAGATTCCCTGCTGCTGGATCGTTGTGGCTGCAGCTGCTCGAGGCCCTGAGGACCCCACTTATGCTTCTGGGACCAGCCCAGGTGCTGGCTGCAGCGTCCTCTATGCCACATGCTAGAACATGCATGCATAGGTACTCCCTGGGGCCATGTAGTAGTGGCATATTGAAAATGTAATTTAAGCCTATCAAAGAAAGTTTATAATAATTCCTTTCAAAGCAATATGATATTGGGGTTTTTATTTTAAAATGGATTATACACTTGTCATAGTCATCTACACAGAGCTGTAAGGAATTTGGGGGTAATACATAATTAGTACAAAAGGTCTCAAGTATGACTGTCAGGACACTCTGGATTCACTTGGCAGAGGCATACATTCCTTGCTTCATTATGACAATTTTCTCTTGATGGTGGCATGCTTCATCAGCTGCAGAGAGCAGTAGCATGTACTCTGAGGCAGATACGGAGTACTTTGATCTTTCTAGGGAAGACAGTCCATGCCACGAAGTTCTTAAGTAGTAGGCTAGAAGTTCAGCTAGCATAAATCCATGTAGCTGCATTGGCTTGGCTTCATCTGAGTTACCCTGATTAAACCAGAGTGAATCTGTCCCCATACCCGTAAGTAAACTCGCTAAAAAAAGTTGGAGCACAGTCCTCTCTCATGGGTTACCTTTGAGGAGCCTCCAAAGTTATGAGCTGAAAAGTTGTTACTCCCATTTGATACAAAAAATTTCGCCCAGAAACTTAATATAATAGCTGTGCTATTGGGGTTTCTCAGGTTAGCCAAGATAATGCTTCAGATTTGGATAGTTTCCCATTGGCTTAATTAATTTAGGATATAGTAATTTGATTTGAGAAAAGGGTATAAAGTAGGTATCCAATGAAAAGAATTGCCCAGCAGCTCAAATGAACATATTAAGAAAACATTATGAGGATATAATAAATGTATGCAGTTGATTATATTGAAATACATTGTACAAAAGGAAATATTTGCCTTGTCCCTTATAAGGGAGTTTAATATTTGTTATGACTTTACTCATCTGATTAAATGCAGCTGACAAACATCCTAATGCCAGAATATGGTGTGCCTGCCATCTTTAAACTAGTCAAAATTTCCTAAAAAGGATCATCAATGTAATTTAGTCACAGCAGTTTCCAATTACACGCATTAGCTGGTGTAATAAGATGTGGCGGTGACATATTGCATAGGCTAGCAATATGGTTTCTGCTCATTGTTCTTCGTGGTTGATACTGCATGCTTTTATATTTTGCTGAGGGGCACCAGAGGAGGAATCGTTTGAACTGAATGATCAAGCATATTGCTATGGACAATCAGTTTTGCTGATCTAACTGAAATACTGTCATCAGAGCAGCTAATAATGAAAGCACTGAATGTTGTTGACTTCTGTGTCCTGACACTACTTGTAGAATCCTAATTCATTAAAACGTGCTCCTATTAGAAAGTTGCAATTGAATCTCAACAGCCTTTTCTTTGGTAGTTGTCATTTTCCAGTGTGTTAGGCATTTGTTCAAAGCTGCAATATTTTGTTTCCACGGTAAATATGAAGCATGGCAAATATGAGACATGTAAGAGAACATTCAGATTCTAATGTTGGTACATGGATGTGGCACCAACTGATGTCACTGAGACTTATACTCATAAATTGTGTCCCCCTTAGTTACACATCTTGATAACAACAAATAACTAATGGCTAAATTTTCCTTTGCTAGTAAGACATCTCCAATCTAGTCCCTGATTTTCTTAGGTTACTGTGACGTTCTATAGAGAGAACAGGGAAACATTCTACTTTACTGGTGAAGATGCACCACCTTTTACTTTCAAAGGGGAACACACATGCCTCTGGAGGTGCATTCTGCATCCCAGTGTGGTAGGGAGAAAGTTTTTGAAAGCAAAACACTTCAGATTAAAAAACAACAACAACACAGAAGAGGGAAGCTAATGGTCATTTATGGAAAAAAAAAAAAATCTTCCTAGGCTTTCACTGGCATGCACAAGGAAAATTCTAATTATGCAAAAGCTAAAGCAATTTTTTGTGCATTAGAGTAGAAACCTGAATCTGAGCTGACTTTAAAGAGTGAGTTTTATATATTGCATACCATAAAGCAAGGGGCTACCCTTTCAGTGCATGCTATACAATGTAATTTGAATCTCTCTCAAAAACAATTGGTAGCCTGAAGGTACTTTATTTTTCTATTATATAAATGTCTGGGATTAATGCTGCTTTGCTGTAAGTGTGGCATCTTAGCAAAACTGTCTTTGTTGATGTAACCAGGCATAAAATATCAGATGAATTATTTGGTACTTGGGTATAAATATACTAGAAGAACAGTGGTTTGTTCTTTTTTTATTTAGCCATTGTCAGCAGCATGAGGAAGTAATTAAGATCTACTGAAGCCTTAGCTTTCCAGTGTAGGAGTTCTAGTTATGCTAGACCATATTTATGGTAAGCTATAGTTAAACCAAGGCATTGCAATTTAGGAGTTTGGGAGTAGCAGGCTTTACTGATTGCCAAGTTACCTGGAAAAAAAGACAGAGGGCAAAAATCTGATTAAAGAATAGCAAAGGCAGTAGCTGAACAACTTGAGACTTGTAAAGTAAGATTTCACTACCAAAGTAAAGATAACAGAGGTGACTGAAGTTGGCAAGGGATGAGCTGCCCATGTTGGTACTTGGCAAACAGACAAGTTAAAAAGGACGTTGACAGAGACAGAAATACAAGTTAGCATGGGACAGGGCATTTTATCTATAAGTATGGGGGCTTCAAGACTCACCTCTTGTGACTTTGGTGAGTGTGGGCTGTATGTTGCGACAGGAGCAAGCTTTCATGCCCAGTGCAAACACCAGCCTGCCCCCGTCTATAGGTCAGCCACCCGCCTCTCTCACCTGCCTTGCCTTGATGTAATAATACTGATGTAATAATTAAGTGGGAGGCTTCCCATTATACACCCTAATATTGAGGGGCTATCCACAGCTTCATTCCACCCCTACACCATAGCTCAAGCCTCACAGATGGCATCTCAGTCAGCCAACTCAACCGTCCTCTTAGCCCATTAGCTGTGGCCACTTCTCTGGGACTTTCAGTTTCCCTTTAAGCTCTGGCCCTGTCTCAGGCCAGTCAGGACCCCAAGCTTCTTTGCTTTATATGGGCATCCATTGCAGTGGGTCCCTGGCCCTTTTGACTCCTTTCTAGGTCCTGACCCCAGCACTGACCAATTGAGTCCCTCAGGTTAGGTCTAAGACACCTGCTTGCATTCAGGGATCAGGGTCCCCCATTACTAGTTCAGGTGCTTCACAAAGTGTGCCTGGCCCTGCAGGGTCATTCACCCCAGCAGGCTCAGACACTTCAAGAAGCTTACCTAGCCTCCCCTGGATTAGATGGTTTATATAACCCACTGAAAGGTGAAGGCTGGGGTTAAGGCACCCCTATCCATCTTTCACTGGGGTGGTAACTGGCCTGGCATTTTCCTGGGGTTCCCATACCACTGGAAGCCCCACCAGACCACATACTCCCAGCAGGGTACAGTTTTAGGTCATGCACAGGACTAGAGCCTCCTGCTCCTACCTGCAAGATGTTCCCATACAGCAGCTCAGTCAGGCAGTGTTTCTTACCTACCTCCCAGCAGCAAACTGTTCATGTTGATATAGGCAGCCAGAGTTCTAAAATGGCCACTGCAATCAAACACCTGCTGGTTGCTTGATCTAGTCCTTAAAGTGGCAGGCACTACTGTTTCCCTGCCACACATGTACCACAGTTACCATTGTTTCTGGGCAGTTCCACTAAGATGGGCTGATTGCTACACAGGTGAGCTAACATACTGTCTTAAGAGACAATAAACCTCTCTGAGCTTTCACCCCTGAACATGAATCTGAGTTCTTAAAGTGTTGCAAACAGGCTCCAGGAGGCTGGTTGCAGGCAGTGGCCTTGTTAGAGCACACAGACCCAAGCAGCTGGAACACCAAGAGCAACAGCAAGCTTGATGCCAGCCAAGAACACTCCCACCCATGCATCAGAACAACATTCAGGTGCTCATAATCAGATCTCTTTCTCTCTCTGTGTCTCTCATATACATGTGCATACACACACATAAAGATGGCATTGTAGTCTAATGCAGATCTTAAGAACATTTTAGTGCATAGGAAATTGCAGAGGGACGCTTTAGCCTGGAAAAGCGTAGGCTCGGGGTGATCTGATGGCCACCTATGAGTTTATCAGGGGTGACCACCAGGATCTGGGGGAACGTTTGTTCACCAGAGCGCCCCAAGG
>NW_017728909.1:38081880-38129318 GCF_001723895.1 Crocodylus porosus
TGGACTCGATGATCTCCCGAGGTCCCTTCCAGCCCTGATGTCTATGAAATCTATGAAAACCCCTCCCTCCCCCAGGATTTCTGATCCCTGACTCCCAAGTTGCAGCAAAAAAAGTTTAGGTTATATATTAGGAAAAACTTTCTCACTAGGAGGGTGGTAAAGCACTGGAATGGGTTGCCTGGAAAGGTGGTGGAATCTCCATCCTCAGAGGTTTTTAAGGCCTGACTTGACAAAGGCCTGGTTAGAATGATCTAGTTGGGGCTGGTCCTGTTTTGACCAGAGGGTTGGACTAGATGACCTCCTGAGGTCCTTTCTATTAGCATTGGATTTATGACCTGGATACTTTGTTCTGGGCAGACCCAAACCCTCAAACCAACCACGACCTTTCCATTTAATAACAGGCAAATTTGATTGATATACAGTGATGGCAGATAAGAATAATGCAACAATTCTGTATCTACCAGTTCTAGAGCTATCATCAGAGGGAAGGTATGTCTGGCCAGTAAGAGAGCTTCATTCTGAGGTTCTCTCTTGAATGTCATATGTCAACAGCCTGGAGGTTGAGGCCGAGCCTCCCTCCCACTCCCAGTGGGGTGGGTGAGACATGCTGGTGGTGTCCATGGTGGCCTCAGGTTCCCCTCTCGGGGACCCTTTGCTGCTTTGAAATCCTTCCTTTTCTATTTTTTCTCCCCTTCTGATGACTCTTCGTCTTCATGCCCTGGCATCAGGCAGCTTTTCTGGGGCAGGGAGTAATTTCCCTCCCCCTGCTGCCTAGCTGACTAGGAGCACATTTACTCCCAGTTAGGGGTCTACATGTGTGTTACTGTGCAGTTACTAATCTCGAGTAAATTTGCTACTTGAGTTTGCAGGTAGCAAATTTACTCATGTTTAGAGCCAATCGCTGCACAGTAAGCATCTGTACATGTAGATGTGGACAATTACTGCACAGTAACTAGCTCTATTGTGCAGGAAAGCATGTTGTGTAGATGCACCCATGGACATCCTGGACAGAAGCTAAAGCATAGGTTCATTCCTTTTGCCTTCTGCACGTTGAATAACTTACACTAACTGCATCTATTACCTTTGTTTTGGCAGTTGTGCTTGGGAAGTCTTGGTTTGTTGTAATGGGTTGTGAGTTTCTGTGGGGCTTCAACTTTTGTCTTGTGGAAGGAGTGCATTATGTGTCCCAAACTTGTCCTGCTCCTGCTATTGGGTTTCTTTCCTTTGTCTCCCTCCAAGATCTTTCTACCTCTTTCCTCCCTGCCCTCCATCCTTCCCTACACTTTTCTCTATACCCTCTGTACCACTACAGTCTGAGGCAATAATTATTTTCTTCATTAGTCACTGGCTTTTCTATTCCAGTTTGGCTCTAAGACTCAGATTGAATAGTTACACATAAGATCAGAGTTAGTTGAGTCCAAACTGGGATTGAATGACAAAATAAGGGAAAGTTGCCAACCGTGTAAATTACATTGGGTTTTAGGGAAGAGTGATGAACCCAGGACCTCTCTGTTTAATTAAAACTAGCATTTAGGCATAGTCTAATTGGCAGAATAAGGCAGAGAAATAAGATCTTGTTGTCAGCAGGCAGTCTCTTAACTCTTCTTTGAGATATATCCACATGAATCAATGTAGTTGTATGTAGAAATATCCAAACTCTCTCTCAACAAGCTAGTTTGGGTACA
The DNA here is from genome assembly GCF_001723895.1 of Crocodylus porosus. NCBI lineage: Eukaryota > Metazoa > Chordata > Crocodylia > Crocodylidae > Crocodylus > Crocodylus porosus. Next base: position 38,083,566 of record NW_017728909.1, read on the forward strand.
AGAAATAGTGTATCTGCATTAGATTTGTCACTACCTGGCTGTTCAGCAGGGCTGGTGAGCCTGCACAGATCACTGCAGTAACAGGGCCTGACTGCTTCTGGTACCTAAGCTATTTTTACAAAACATCATCATGTGGCATGTAGACAGATATGTCCTAAGTTTGGAGTCAACTCTCTATACTGGATTTCACATGTTGGATTGGCAGGGTGCAAGTGTCACATTGGTGTTTGGGCCTGAAGGAGCCTGCATTGATGTGGCCTGCATATCAAAGGTCAAATTCTGCTCTCAGTTGTATTCATGCTTATTTCTGACATCTGGGAAATGGTAATAATGTTTATCCTCTTATGTAAATGATTTGGGGATATGAAATGAGAAGTCAGCACAGTAGCCAAATATTATAAACTGATAATAGTTTTAGTAATTGATTTGCATTCTAGTAATAAATCAGAATTTGACCAGGCTGGATGATATAAATTGCACCAACTTAAGCCAAGCTACCTCTACAAAGTAGTGCTGATGATAAGTTTTGAAGAGATCAAACCTCAAAGTTAATGGAGCTGTGCCAATAAACCCTCTTGTTTGGACACAACTGTGCCAACAAAAAAGGGCTTCTGTTTGCTTAATGTATGTCAGAGTCATGGTATAACTCTAGCAGCAGAAAAATCCTTCTATTTTTATGTACTGCATCTTCACTCACTATAGTTGCAAAGACTGAAGTGCAGACAAGTCTTTAGATGCCCTTTAACTCGCTTCTAACCTAACCTCTGAAACCTGTATAAATGTACATAGTGGGCACATGTACACATGCTGTTACTGTGCATGAATAAACTGTGGATCTTATTGAGCCGCAGTTTATCACTCCCAGGTGTGCCATTTGAATGTGGACCCAGGAACAATGTAGTCTCGCGCAGAATGCATGCAGTTTATTCATGTACAGCACATGGACCTGGGTTGGAGAAGACCCCACTGGCAGGGGGCCTCAGGACTCAGCCTGCCAGCCTGGGGCTGCTCCTTCCAGTTCAATGTGTTGTGGAGGGACTGGCTGGGGCATGAGGGACTTCAGTGTAGGAATAGCTCACAGGCAGGTCCTGCACTGAAGCACCCTTGTGTCCCAGCCAGTTCCTCTAGTGTCTACGTAGGCACTGCTGCAGAGTAAATTAGTTTACTCCAGCCAAATAGGGGTGTACATGTAGACGCCAAGACATTTACTGCACAGATAATTAGTCAACTCTACAGTAAACATCTTGTGTAGGCATGCCCAATGTATAAACAAGTTGTGGCATATAAACTTTTCCACAAAATATTTTCTTCTACTAGATTTGTCTACTCCTTCTGGAATGTGGTGAATGATCTAAGTCTCCTGTTTTTGCTCCCAAACAGAATGACTAAGAATATATTATCAGAAGGCAAGCACTGTGCAGTAAATACCTTTGTTTGCAGATGAATGGAGTGTGGCATTCATATTCCAAATAATGTAAAAGTGAAGAAAAGGGGATGTAAAGTTCATAGGAATGTTCACTGACTCCATGCTAGGTCCTGATCCCTATTATTACTGAAGTACAGTATTCCAATTATAAATTGAGTCACATTTTCAATTTAAATTTTAGGAAAAAAGAGCCGTTTCATCTGTAAATGACAGTATTTTACACTAACCTGGTCAGCATTTCTGTGAAGGTTATATATAGCTTAGTTGTCAGTAACCCAATTATAGGTCAACAGAGTACAAATGTTGTAGTTCTTTTTGAAGGAAAATAAGGGTGACTTACAAGAAGAACAATGCAGTAAATGAGAATTATGGATTTGATTGTAATTATAGCAGGACTGCATGAAGTAACTGCTCAACTAGGCCCCAATCTTGAAGGGTGGGCATGACACTGATTAGCCCAGCAGGGTATTGATAATAGTGTTTATCACCCTTAACTCAGTGTCTGTCACCCCATTAAGAAGACAACAGAGGGCCATTACCAGCTAGCTGTTGATTCAGCAGGACCATAGCCAGCATGTGGTCTGCTAACTTATACACAGACACCTCTCAGCAAGGCATATGGGAAGAGGGAATTCCTGCTTAGGATGGAGTGGAGCAGGGAGAGAGGAAGCAGCTCCAGCCTCTTAAGCTGCAGCCAGGGAGCAGAGGGGAGGGGCCAGCTTAATGGCATGATAAACACTGAGTTAAGGGTGATAAACACTGTTATCAATGTCCTGCTGGGCTAATCAGAGCTGGAGCCTGGCTATGTTCCCGGCTCAGCTCTGTGGAAGGGAGGGCTGCTCTAGTGCCCCCTGGCTTCCAGCCTGAGCCACTGCAGGCATGTGCTTGCAAAGATTGAATCAGTTCAGGCTCAGGCTTTTTGAAAGTCTGTCCCTAGCTGAAATGTTTAACAGGTGAGCTGACTGCTGTACCCACACAGAGCCCCACCGCAGCAGTCTTCTTGCTTTCAGTGCACTGCCCACTCAGGGCCTTGGTTTCTTTCACCACTTAGGTCTGTCACTGTGTAAAACATGATCTTTTTATGAAGTATGTTCTAACTTCCTATCCCCCCTATGCTGAGATACTTGCAAATTAATTATGCACAATAAAATCTGCCTAATATAGATAAGAAGTATAAACCTAGCTTTAAAGAAGTGTTTTGATTACTTTATGGTTGTTTGCTGATCGTCTTTTATGGTTATGAAGGAAGGTGGTGATGTCCTACGTGCAGATAGGAAATGTAGATGCAATTCCAGCTGCATCACTTTATTTCCTTTGAGATTTTGAGCAATCTGATTTCCCTCTGTTTCAGTTCACCCATATTTAGTTGTATTTACATTGCTTTGGAAAGAGTGTTAAGATCTATGGATGATGCATCATTTGTCTCTCAAGAGATCCTGTTATGGTTGTCTTTAGCATCCACAGAAAATTCAGTTCAATTCTTCAGGTGAGTTTGCATGAGAGTGCTGAGTTTTTAATGGAGTCATTTTTATATTATCTGAATTTGGGGTTCAAACTTTTCTTAAGGCAAATACAGGAAAGGAGCAAGTTATCTTAATCAAAGGCGTGTGAAATGTTGATGGTAATACAGAAATCTTGGAATTCATTCTGGGAGGGGCAAGAAAATGTGGAGACAGGGGAGAGGAAAGGACTTACTGTGTCATGAACACCTCCCTGATGTTGTTTTCAGCATTAGAAATAGAAGATTCATGTGGAGAATTTTTTGATTAGGCTTATCTGTCTAACATGTTACTCAGGAGTGAATCTTTCTTGATGCTGTATACAGTGCAAGATTTAATTTCAGACACTTTTTGTGAAGCAATTTGTGAGACAAGTTGGTCACAAGATTAATCGATTTCAATTTAATTTAATCTTGAGAACCAAACATATTCACCTGTTTAAAATGTTTGCCAAGAGAATCCCAGTGTGACAGAAATTTGTATGGAGGCGTTATGCTTGCAGCAAGCAGCAGTCAAATGCAATCAGACAAAATTGCAATCAAAACGTTTGATTGCATGAGTGTCCCTGAAGCAAGGGCATTTAATTTTTTTTTCAGACTGTAAGATCTGCTCTGTAATGATGTTACCTGTGTGATTTTTACTTGATTTGAAAGCAGCTTGAGAGTGGATTTTTCTTGTGGCTTTGTTCAACTATGAAAGCGATTTTTTAAAATTAAAACTATGAAGCTTTTTTCCTTTTGCTTGGGCTTCTGCTATATATTGGGTAATTTTCATTTTACCTTAATTTTAAAATAGATTTCCTTTTTTAAATATTTACCACCAGTTTCTGAAACGTTGCTCAATGTGCCTTTGTCTTCACTTACAAATATACTGTGTTCAGCTATACTTCATGCTGGAAATTGGTGCTAACAACTGGTCATTTTTCTTGGGCAGACCAGTCTTTAGTGGCATTCCATTGCTTCCACTATTGCATTTTCTTGAGAACACCTGCAATGCAGGTTGGTGATGCTTTGTATCTGGTCTTTTGACCTACAAATGTTTTATGCAGCAGCACTTACTTGTTCATAAAGTGGGGAAGCATTCTCAATGTACAGTTAAATAGATGTCCTTTTACTAAATCTCATTTCTTGTCTAATGCTTTCTCTTTCACAAGCATCTTGAATAGCCTCTCTGTCACCTCCATTCTCTGTCCACAAAACATCTTCCCAGGTGGCACTGCCGTAGTGAAAAATTAACATACATAGACTTATAATAACTGCTTGGAACTCCTGACTCCTATTTCTGGCTTGAAACTGGCACATCTCTGCATGTTTTCTCTTTCCACCCCATGCACCCTTTTATGAATGTTAATAAAATGCCACAGTCCTTCCTGGAATATTTATCTAACTCCCCCTCACACAGACATGTAAAGAAGGTGCATGAACATGCGTTTCTGGCATAAGTATGCTTGTTAAATGAACAGGTTAATTTGCACACATATTCATGTTTCATCTGAAAGACACATGAAATGAAATTTCTTGCTCAAACATTTGTACAAGCAAAAGCTGTTTATGTGAATAAAGTGTGTGTGGGGGGGAGCAGCTGAATTTTATTGAGATTTGCAACTTATTAAAGAGTAATTTTTTTCCATAATTGTCCATAATTATCTGCTAATAATTAGGGCAAATCTTTATATACGTGCATGCCTAGAACTACATTTCATGTAATCAAAGATAATAGTCCAGTAAAAAAATATTTGGGTTTTTTTCCCACTGAGATTAAATAACGCTTCCATGGAATATGTATCTCTCAATGGATGGGGAGTTTGTAGAAAATAGTAGCCTAGTTCTGGCAGAGATTAAGTTATAATTACTTGCTTGTATTCATGGAGTGGATGCGATGAACTGGAAGCAGCTGATATTGAAACTGCTTCGATACATGAGAACACGTTTCAGTGAAGAACTGAGTCACTTCCTTTCAAACCGCTGAATTGAGATAAAATAAAATAGAAATGTACCAAAAGAGTTTGTGGAAATATGCTGAGGTTTGAAAGATAGTCCAATTCTGGTTCCAAACACTTGGCTGATATGGTATCTCTCGATGCAAATAGCTCTGTTGCCCTATCTCTCTGATTATTGCTTTCCTTCCTTGTTGTATGGGGCATGGAAAGAGGGCCTCCACTAAGCTAGTAGTCCTTGCCTTGCTCTCTCTGTCTAGGAAAAAAAATACCTTTGAGGGGAATCATCACCATCATCCTCTGTTATGGTAACAGGAGTTTTACAGTTAACCTCAGTGTAGCCAGGATCTCATCCTTGATCCTGAGAGGTGAAGGATAAGAAAGATCCCTTTGGATCTTATTTAGTTTGGTACAGAAAAAAAATCCCACTAGTATACCTGGTGGAGATACATAGAAGATTAAGGAAAAGAGATTTTAGGAGACAGCTTTGCTCTTCAGTATCCATAGGGGATGTAAGCCCCTAGGTCCCATACATTTATCTAGGCAAAGAAGCATTAAAGAAAATGGGTTCAGTGCTTATAGAACTCACTAGTTGTCTGCTCTGAGTGCAGACAGAAATAACACTTAACATATTCTAAGAATGTCACTGCTTGGGAACCAGTTCACAGTTGTCCCTAGACAGAAGTGTCTGCACATACACTGCTAAGGTTCTAGGTAGAAATGTCACCTTTTAGGGGTTACACTGGTGCCAAAATGCCAATGGGGTGGTAAAGTATCCAGACCATCAAGTCTTCCAGTGCCTGGAGTTTCCTCAGGATTCCACTAAAGGCGGAGGAAGATCTGGATTGGCTAGTCACCAAAAAAGAGAAGGCGTCATGGCTCTCAATTGCAAGTCCTACTCCCTTGGCTCATGAAATGAAATAAAAAGAGCCTGTTTGAATTTAATAAAGAACATAATCAGACCTCACTAAAAATCTGTGTGGCAGTACCCTGACAGGGGATGTACAGATGTGTGTGTGAGCAGGCAGTCTGGACCCTGTCATGGGAAATGGAGCTCACTTTGTGGGATCCCAGGCTCATTTGGGGTAGGAGTGGGAATGGAAGGTTTGCCAGGTGCTGGAGTGGGGCTGTGTGGTCTTCTGCTTGTGTTTCCTCGGGGGCTTGGTGCTCTGGGGTTCCCTAAGTTCTCTGTGGCTTTTCAACTGCTGTATTGGAAAGTGGTTTGTCCACTTCAGCTCCCTGCTAGAGCCCTGTGCTCTGGGATTTGCAGGCTAATTTGGGGTAGGAGTGAGAGTCCACTTAACTTCATGTTGCCAGGGTACTGCGAGGGGCCACTACCTATTGGGGTGGCCCTACCATCTCCACCCATACACACACCAAATTAGCCTACAAAATCAGCATCTTAACACAAAAAATTAACCTACTAGAACTGGATTTCAAGCGGCAAAATCACAAGCCTCTGTGATTCTAGTGACTGTGATCAAAACTACTGTAAATTACACTGATTAAGTATCTGAAAAGCTACTGAATGGCTGTATCAACATGTTGTACAACTTACTATAGTCCTACAATGAATACCTGGCTGGCACAAAGTACTTTCCATTTTTTTTAATTTAAAATTGATGGAGACTCCAGATTTATTTTTTGTCTAAAATAGTTCAATAAAAATAGAACTGTGAGCAGAAGTACATAATTCTACTTGTGATCAGACATCTTGAATTGTTATTTCTTATTTACTCACTGTGGCGTCTGTAGTGGGCGTGGTGAGTACTGCACCATCCTCCTTTACTGGAGTGCCCCCTCAACTCTTCTGCCACAACTTGTTGTTAATGTGTAAAAGGAGGAGTTTCATGGTGTTCCTCTTCTCAGGTGACCTGGTGACAGCGGTTCTCACGTTCATGCCATGATGTTCCTCACGGCTTTGCCTCCCCTACACCCCATCCACTTGCCAGTCACTTGGGTATTGGTTTCGTTGTTCGACCATTCCCTGTAAGCCCCTTTTCCAAGGGGTCAGGCATCAGCTTCTGCACCGGTCAATTGCCTGGACGTTAAGGCAGCTGGAGCCCCAGTCCCTGGTGCCAGAGGGCTGGGCTCCCATTGTCTGGCATCCTTCTCTCTTCAGAGAGATGCTACTCTACTCTTTTAACTTCAGGCAGCTGGGGATTGATCTTCCCCAGCCCAGTGCAGGATGCTGCTCCCCCATGCTCTGGGAGCGGGCACAGCACCAGCTGCAATGCTCCTGCCAGCCTCCAGAGTCGCCGCCTGTCTGGCTCCCTGCTGGCTCACTCCATCCCTCTCCTCCCTTGCCAGCTTCCAGTGGGGTTTTTAAACTTAACGTGGCAGCATCCCCAGCCGCCACAATTAGCCTGTCACTCCCCTGCCCTGGGAGCAGCTGTTTAAAGAGCCAGCATAATGCCAGCTCGCACAGCCATGGCTCTAGCTCCAGCTCCGGCCACAGCCACGCTCCAGGAGGTAAGTTTCCTGGGGCGTGGGGGCCCTGTTTGTTCCCTGCTGGGGCTCTTGGGGTTTCCACCAGCTCCCTTAGTACCTATGAGGGCTTTTCGCTGCCACACTCATATGTACTCTCTCTTTTCTTTTTTTTTTTAGTTGAATTGTGAAGGCTCTGTGCTTGTGCAGTGGCAATTTCTACTTGTTTCTAATTTCTTTGTCATTTGGTCATTTTACAAATTTGGCCAGATTCTTCCCTCATTTCCACTAGTGCATCCCTCTTTGGTCCTTTGTCCTACAGTCTGTCCATGACCAGAGCTCCCTATGGCTATAAAAGATGGGCTTGGATATCAGTGGTCTCCTGTATAGGGTTCTGCATATGCAGAAAGAGAGAGTGCAGGGTAAGGCCTAAAATTTGCTTGAAGGGAATGATTGAAGACTAGGACCATCACTGCCAAGCCTTAGCACCATTGTGCTGAGGGTGTTAATACATTACATTTTACTGTTTTATATTTTCTGTATTGTACTCTCCAAGTGTTTAGAGTTTATGTTGATCATACATTTATTCAAGTACCCACAGTTACTCTAACCAAAAAGCTTTTTAATCTTTGTCCTTCCTAAGAAGGCTAATGATACTGATATATATGTAAACATGTAAAATACACATTTTTTAATCTAAGAAATGGTTAGAGCATTAGTCAGATGCCATTTTTTCATTCATGGAAGGAGTTGCCTTAGAGAACCAGGATGTTATGAAAGCTTTAATTATCATGACTTCAGGATCACAACTTTAGTACTTGGGTGAGTGGTTTCAAGCAACTGATCAAACCAAAGATAAACTCCATAGAGAAATCAGCTCAGACTAACCCAAGGATTTAGAGCTCAATCCAGCAGAGATTCAAGTCAATTGAAGGACTTCAGTTGACTATAGTTGGAATTAGATCAGCAGGCCTTGGAAGTCCAGCACCATATTAAAAAGCCACAGGAGCGCCTAACACTTTGGATGACATTGCATCTTCTGTCTGACATTGCTAAGGAATGAGGGTGCAAATTTTGGGAGTATTGCTACTGACTGAGGCCAGATTTTCACACTAAAAATTCTAGCTCCTGCCCTGTGCAAGGGAGGGGTTGACACACTTTCTCTTACCCTTTCACACCTGTGCAAGTCAGAACCTGGCTGTCAGCTAGACTCTTCTTGAAAGCAAGTACATAGAATTTTAGATGTAATAGTATGAAGACTGCATAATTCTCAGAGGTCGATAGGATAATTGGATGTGACAGTCTCTCTTAAAAGTGTCCTTGTTTTATTAGTATAGTAAACAAGAGGTTCTTACAAGTACAGATCATGTTGCTTCTAGAATGCAAAATCCATTTGCTGTCTAATTCTCCATATAAGTGTCAGTCCAGCTATTGTTGCTCATGAGTTCCCATCTACAGATGCTATCACAGTTTGTTAGCAAAGAAATCCCAGCTCCTGTAGGCACCTAAAGGGCTGTGCTAGAAATCAAATCAAGTCAGCAAGTAAAATGAAGGGAGACAGAAGTGAAACAATTCTGTGGGAGAAACCCCATTTTAGTGTATAGGCTTATGAATTATTTAAATGCCCTCTGGATCTTCAAGCCTTTCCATTCAGCAGCAAGTTTCTTAAGAGTTGTTAGTATTTCCATTATAATCCAGTGCAGCTGGATCTGGCCCATGGAGACATTGAATCTGGTCGATAGAGTCACAGGGGTTTGCCCTCTGCATGGGGGACTGAGCAGCTGGAAGCTGCGTCTTGTACCACTACCATTTTTTCCCCTTGTGCTGCCCCCCGGCTGTGGTGCAAGCATAGCTTCCAGTCAGAGAAGAGCTGTGCTAAGAACAGGCTGGGCAACAGGAAAAAGCAGAAGCAGCATAGAAACAGTTTCCAGTTGCACAGCCCTGAGGCAACACCTTGCTGCTCAGCCCTAACATGGGCATAGGCAGAATCAAAGCCCTGTGGCTCCCAGAATTCAAGACTCTCTCCTCCTAGCTGAGTGCTGTGACCAGTACGCTGCAGTTACGTTCTCTTGTCCTGACCCCATACATCTTCTCTGCCTAATGATGCATCTTCAACAGGAGAGGTAAAGAGTAGCTCCATCCCAGAACAGCTATGGCTTCATGATGGTGAAAAGCGAGCCTCCTTTTCCCAATTCCTGCAGGCGTGCTGTAACCACTAGAATACTGCCAGGATAGCAGTCTTCAAATATCAAAAGGCCTCTGGAGTTATTTAGAAGAACAGTTATGGGCCTCAGCCCTTAGGAAGAGTCTGCTCTCTGGATCTGAAGTAGACAGAGGTGCCTGCTTGCAGACATCTTAGGAGCTGGGGTTCTGGAGATGGGAGTGAATTCAGAGCCACACCTATATTTAAAGTAGTACTTTCATGTTTTGCTTTAGGTAGCTCTCTGCTTGGTATGCTGGGAAGCGGGGGTGTTGATCACACCTTTAGGGTACTGATTTCTGCCTGACTAAGTGCAGATATTCAAAAAGCTGAAGTGTGCATTGGTTCAATCTTTGCAGGTTAGTCTAACCTGTGTAGAGTGAACCAACAAGCAAGTGAACAGATATTCACCATTGATACTGGGAATGCAGCCACATGCCTGTAGTGACTCAGGTTAGAAGCCAAGGGGCACTAAAGTGAGCTCTCCCTTCCCTTCGGCAGTGGCTAAAAGGCTGGAGGGAAACTGAGCTGAGGGAGGGTGTGGCCAGGCCCCGGCAGGCTGAGTATAATCGGGGAGGGATTTAAACACCCTCCCTGGCCTGTGGGGACTCTAGGCGGGGTGTGCTTAGAGGTGAACAGGGAAGCAGGCCTTGCCAAGCTTGCCCCCAGTTGGTGGGGGGCATGACCAGCCAGTGGCCTGGGCAGTGCCTCAGGTAAAGGGAGGGGGAGGGAAGGGAATTAACCCCCCCTGCCTGCCTTCTCCCACTGGCATGAGACCCTAGCCTGACTTTTTCCCCTGCTCATGGCTTAGCATGGCCCAGGATCCCAAGAGTCCCCTTCCCAGCCAGCATAAATCACAAGCAGCCAACATGGATTTATTTACAACAAATCATGCCAAACAAACTGGATTTCCACCTTCAACAAAGTAACTAGAGCAAAAGCACTGTTATCCAGCATCCATGGGGAACGAGGGGTGCTGGATAAGCAAATATATCAGTTACCTGAGAAGCACGAACAGGTATCTTTGCCCATCTGGATCGCCACCCCTCCCTGGAGTCAGCGTGCCAGGGGACAGGGAGGGTGGCCCCACGCAGGCTGCTTTGCCTCAGGCCATGGTCCAAAGTCAGCCAAAGTGAGACTCAGTGAAACCAGAAGTGGCACTTCAGTTTTGCTTTTGCTGCGTCGATTGGCATGCCAGTTAAAGTGTCGGGTAACGCAGCTTTTACTGTAGTTGGGTGCATGAAAGGAAGGCAGTGGGTACAGTGTACCTGGACTTCAGCAAGGTTTTTGACAGTTCCACAAAATCATCTCATAAACAAATTGGGGAAATGTGGGGTACTATAAGGTGGATTAGGCTGGCTCAATTTCCACGAGCAAAGGGCAAATATAAATGGATTTATATCAGTATGGCAGAAGGTTTCCAGTGGAGTCTCACAGGGGTCTATCCTAGGTTCAACCCATTGATGATTTGGATGCTGGAAAAAAGAGCTTTTTGAACAAATTTGAAGATGACACAAAACTAGGAAGGATCACAAACGCATTGGAGGCCAAGAGTGCAATTCAGAAGGATCCTGACAGATTGCAAAGATGGGGTGGAGCTAACAGTGCTATAAAATGCAAGATGCTGCATGAATGGCTTGAAGTTGCAGCAAAGTAGATTTAAGTTGGATATAAGGAAAAACTTCTTCACTGTTAGAACAGCTAGGCAGTGGAATAGACCGCTTGGGGAAGTTGTGGAATTTACATCATTGGAGGTATTTAAGGGGTAGGATAAGCATTACTCAGGGATGATCTAGGTATAGCTGTGTTTGTACTCTACAATGGCTATTCCCCATGCTTCTTGGCATTGCTGGTTGCCACCTGGGGCCTGGGAAGGATTTTTTCCCCCTTCCTGCTGCTGTGTGTGTCAGGGTTTTTCTTTTTCTTTTCTTTTTGTTTTGTTTTTGCCTTCCTCAAAAGCATTCAATGTCAACTGCAGCTAAGGTGGGGAATATTGACTGGAGCATGCCAGTGTTTCTGCTTCCCTGGATAAGAGGGTCTTGCCTTTCCACTCAACATAGTCAGATTGGTACAAACTGGGCTCAGACTAAATGACCTCTGGAGGTCCCTTATGGTCATACTTTTCTATGATTCTACACTTACATTTTGATGGACTCTAGGAGTGGCTTAGACCAAGATCAAGTTGCAGCCATGCATCCAACATATGAAGTTCTTCCTGTACATCTATTTGGCTTCTTAGGGTAAAGGTGAAACATTTCACACACACATACTATCCAAAAGTCCTAACTGGCAAAATGGGTCAGATTTGTTTTAGATGAAGTCTGAACACACTACTTCATGAAATTGAGTGTGTGAGATGGATTAAGGGGAGAGAGTGTTTATTGAGAGAGCCCAGCTAAATTTGACAGTAGTGTAGCTAGCAGTGGGTAACCAAGGCACCAGCCCTAGGCACCCACTTAGAGGGTGTGCCTGAATGCTTTCTAGTGTGCTGTTTCTAGGGAGCATCTACACACGCTATTAATGTGACTTTGGTTACTGTGCAGTAAGCCTATCTGAGGAGTGCATCTACCATGCATCCTGTTGGGTACAGATTTACTCCTTATGGGAGTTGGCAGATCCAGGGCTGCTCCTGTTCTGCTCTGCCCCCTGCAGCAGCCAGGAGAAGCTGGGGGCTCTGGTTTCAGCTGCCTGGGTACCAGGGGGCTCCAGGAGCAGGCTCAGCTTGGCAGGGAGCTCTGGAGGCAGCCTCAGGCTGGCAGGAGGCCCTAGAGAGTCAGCCTCAGGGTGGCACAGGGCTTGGGTGGGGCATGCTCAGCCTGGCAGGAGGCTCTGGGGCAACCTCACACTGGCAGGGGGCTTGGAAGAAGACTCAGGCTGGCAGGGGGCTCCAGGGAGCTTCTGGGGGGCAGGTGCAGCCTGGCATGGGGCTTCAGGGGCATGGTTAGTCTGGTAAGGGATGGTGTCCTGGGATCCTGTGATCAGTGTACTATGGACAATCTGGGCATTAATACACATACTTTTTGGTCCTGCAACATACTGGAAATCTGTGTGAGTCTCAATCAATGGAAAGCTCAATTGAGTCTGCTCCACACAAGCTGACGCACACTGCGCTGCTGTGTGCAGTTGTATAAGTGGTGAAATGTGTATCAGTCAGTATGCGCAAAATGGTGGTGGTGCTTTCTTGAACTGAAGCACCTTCTATGTGTTTTAGTTTAAAAGTGCACCACCACCATTTTCTCAGCACTGACATGTGTTTTGCTGTTTATACAACTGTATGTGTCGCAGTGCCAGGTGCTTTTCAAAGTGCCCAGTGCTGTGGTATTTGCCTTGTGTAAACATGACCTCCCTGCCCTCCCCCCCGCCCAGCAGTGGCAAGCAGGGTCCTTGCAGATCACCTCCTTCTCCACCCCCTTCAGTAGGTCACCTGGGCAGCTACTCAGGAGCCCCAAACCCTTAGGGCAACTCCAAGACCACTCCCTCCCTCACCACAAAGGCCTTGATGTGCACCCCCATTCTCCTTCCTTCCCCTTCCACCACAACAGACTTACCAGATGGACACTGCTCTTCAAGCTGCTGGGCTGCATATTGGAAATGAGGTTGGTATCGGCCGATATATCTCTTTAAAAATTGTCTATCGGTATCAGCCTGAAAAATCTCTATTGGTACACCCCTAGTATTAACAGATAGTAGCTAACCACACAGTAGAGTAATCTACTGTGCAGTATAACATCTTGTGTAGATGCATCCCTAGTGGTACAGTTGCCACAGCTGGCTTGGCTCAGTCCCTGCTGCTACTTCCACCATTGCTGTCCCCTTGGGTGCAGACCTGTCTGTTACTTTTTTGAATTTCAGAGAAACAGAAAGGCCCATAAGCAAAAGGCAAGAATCCTACACTTAAGAGGACAGAACTGAATATTCCCTTTTTTTTTTTAGTGTGGTTTATACTTACAGCTTCTTGGTCAACTTGTGTCAGAGCTTCCAATATCAAATGTGAGTACATCAGTCCTGTTTAGATACAGTGATGTTTTTATTCCTCCACTAAAAAGGGAACATTTTTCATAGAATCATAGAAAATTATGATCTAGTCATCTAGTCCAACCCCCTGCTCAAAACAGGGCCATCCCTAACTAGATCATCCCAGCCAAGGTTTTGTTTAGTCAGGTCTTCAAAACCTCCAAGGATGGAGATTCCACCATCACTCTGGTAAACCTGTTCCAGTGTTTTACTACCCACCTAGTGAGAAAATTCTTCCTAATATCTAAAACTAAATTTCACTTGCTGCAACTTGAGACCATTGCTCCTTGTTCTATCATCTGCTAGCACTGAGAATAGTCTAGCTGTATTCTCTTTTGAACCCCACTGCAGGTAGTTGAAGGCTGCTTTTAAGTCCCCTCTCAGTCTCCTCTTCTCTAGACTAAATAAGCCCACTTCCCTCAGCCTGTCCTCATAAGTCATGTGCCCCAGCCCCTGAACCATTTTCATTGCCCTCTGCTGGACTCTCTCCAATTTGTCCACACCTATTCTGTAGTGGGGGGCCCAAAACTGAACACAGTACTCCAGATGTGACCTCACCAGTGCTGAATAGAGGGGAATAATCACTTCCCTTGATCTGGTGGCAACACACATACCAATGCAACCTGGTATACCATTAGCCTTCTTGGCATCAAGGACACGCTGTTGGCTCATAGTGAACTTACTAGAAAATTGCCTGTAAAAAAATGACAGTGGTGGGGTGCTGGGGACACAGCCCAGTGTTTGGCCCTTTGCCCCCATTCTCCCTGGCCTTGCTAGTCCAAACTCACCCCCTTCAGACCTGACTGTGTCTTCCCCAGCAGTTTGCATTTGGGGGCCGGGCCGCTCCCCTGCCTTCCCCCCACCTCCCACCACAGGTCTGACTCTGTTGCACTCCCCACAGCACAATGACCCTGCCCCCGCTTTGAAGCCAGGTCTGCTCCCCTTGTCCCCGCCACTTCAGCCATTCCCCACTCCCAGTCTCTCCCCCTGCCCTGAGGCTGGGCCTGTGCCTGCCCCCCCGGCTACCACTTTGGGCCTGGGCCCGTTTCCCCCCCCCACTCCATTCAGCTTTAGGTCTGGGCCCACTCCACCCTGTGGCCAACACTTCACCTGTGCCACTGCTGCCCTATGCCTGTGGGCCCGGCGGTGGCCATAGGCCTGGGCCTGGTTGCGGCCATGGGCCCAGGAGCAGTAGTGGGTACAGGCCTGGTGGCAGTGGGAATGGACCTGGTTGTAGCGGCGGCCACAAGCCCACGAGTCATGGTGGATGCAGGCCTGGTGGTGGTGGGCCTGGGTCTGGCAGTGCACACGGGCTCAATGGTGACCACCAGTACGGGCCCGGTGTGGTGGCTGTGGCCGTGGGCTCAGTGCAGCGGCTACAGGCATTGGGTGGCAGCCGCGAGGTGGTGACTGTAGCTACTGGTAACCACCCCTTTCCCTTCTCTCCTCCCCATTTCCCTTCTCTTGTTGGGGGGCGAGGTGGAGTTTTCTGGCCCCTGGCTCCAAGGAGCAAATCGGGGGTGGGGGGCAGGCCAGTGCTGGTGGCCTTGCCCCCAAGCTCCATTCCCTCTAGTATGGCAGGGCTCTGGTCCCTGCTGTCCCCCTCTGCCTCCAAGGAGTGGGTGGGGAGATGGGTAGGCCAGTTCTGCTGCTCTGCCCACCCTCCTCTAGCCCTCAGTCCCCATTGTCATGGCAGCACTCCACTGTCTATCCTGTCTGTCTAGAGCTGGCTGCTGAGAACCCAGTCAGAGCACAAATAAAGTGTTATGATCAAACAGACAGACAGGCTAAGGCTTTTATAATATTAGAACTGTCCACTGTAACTCCCAAGTTCTTTTCTCCAGAGCTGCTGCCCAGCCAGTCAGTCCCCAGCCTATACCAGTGCATTTTAAGTGCAGGAATTTGCACTTGTCCTTTTTGAACCTCATGAGATTTCTTTTGGTCCAATCCTCTCATTTGTCTATATCTCTTTTAATCCTAACCCTACCCTGCAGCATATCTACTACTCCCCCCATCTTGATGTTACCTGCAAACTTGCTGAGGACTTGATGGCACTTTATGCCGTCTTCCAGATCACTGAAGATATTGAACAAAACCAACCCCAGGACCGACCCCTGGGGCACTCCACTTGATACCAGCTGCTAATTAGACATTGAGCCATTGACTACTACCCTCTGAGCCTGTTGATTTAAGCAGTTTTCTCTCCACCTTACAGTTCATTTATCTAACCCATATTTCCTTAGCTTGCTTGAGAGAATGCTATGGAAGACCATATCAAAAGCCTTGCTAAAGTCAAGGTACGCCACATCCACTGGTCCTTCTGCTTCCACAGATTATAGAAGGCAAACAGGTTGGTCAGGCATGACTTGCCCCGGTGAATCCATGCTGACTGTTCCTAATCACTTTCTTCTCCACCAATAGTTTAGAAATGGATTCCTTAGGATCATTATGATTTTTCCAGGGAGTGAGATGAGGCTGATTGATCTGTAGTTCCCTGGATCCTCCATTTTCCCTTTCTTAAATATGGGCACTTTGCCTGCCCTTTTCCAATCATCCAGGGCCTCTCCTGATCACCATGAGTTTTCAAAGATAGTGACCAGTGGCTCTGCAATCACGTCATCCAACTCCCTCAGTTCCCCTGGGTGCATTTCATCCAGCCCCGTGGACTTGTATATGTCCAGCTTTTCCATTGGCAATGCATAGGGGGTGCATGCAGGTGCATGTATACCCCCTGAGCTTGGCAGTGCACCCCCTGCAAAAAGTGCTGCTGAAACTGCTGGTGGCACCTGCAGGTGGTTACCACTCGCCACTCCCCTGCCCTCGCCACCAACACCACCGGCGGTGTCTCTGGGTAGTCCTTAATCACCTCTGGCCACTGCTGACACTGCTGGCAGCATCTGTGGGTGATCACCCATTGCTGGTTGGTGCTTGCCCCTCCCCTTCTGCCAACACCTCCATGGCTGCCTGCAGGAACTCACTGCTTGAAACTCACCACCACCACGCTTCTGCTGTCAATCCCGCTGCCGCCTGCAGCAGCTTGCCCTGCCCCCCCAGCCTCCAGGGGCACGCGGCATTCATGAGCTTTTCTAAATAGTCTCTAACCTGTTCTTTTACCACTGCTGGCTGCTCCCCGCCTCCCCCAACTGTGCTGCCCAGTCTGGGAGCTCACCTGGCTTGTGAAGACTGAGGTGAAAAAGGCATCGAGCATTTCAGCCTTTCCTGCATCCTCTGTCACTAGGTTGCCTCCCCGATTTAGTAAGGGACCCACCCTTTACCTGATCTTCCTTTTGTTATTGTTACAAGCCATTCACATAGACTATTTTTCCTGGATACGGCATTGTTCGGTAGCTGTATTATGCGATATGCCAAACTTGGTGTTTTAGCATCTCACAGCATCAGCAGAATTTCTTGTTTGTCAAATTTCAATCTTATTGAGAGTTCCATGTGAAAATTAAAAGTATATATGGCTACCACTTTCATATCTGTGTAAATGAGCAATTAAATGCTTTCATTCATGAATGATGAATAGGGAAACTGATCGCACTGAGGATAAAGAAAAATAGCCTGAGAGTTATGAGTAAAAATAAGAAATGAGCCAAATGTGGACTGTATGTACAGTTCACTAACATTTACTAATCCTTACAGTTTCATATATAATTTTCTCTTTAAAAAACCATAGACACTTTAAATAAAACATCTCATCCTTTTTATTTTTATGGTTTTCCTTCTAAATGCACATTTTAATTAACTGTTCTGTACCCATTTTGGGAAGACAATCTAGGAAATGAAGCTGGCAATCACAAATATTTATATATGTATATATATATATGCAGAAAGTAGTGTCCTCTGGTTTTGGGTTTTTTTAAAAAACCACAAAAACAAAAACAACCTGAAACCAAAGTAATAATCTGTCTTATTCCTAACTGTGTTGTTCTTCACAAGGTAGTAAGTCAGTAATAACTTCTTTAGTCCAGGCCTGAGGACACACTGCAATACTCTGTAAGTAGGCATACACAAAGTAAAAAAAGATTAATACCAACACTAGCCTGAGAAACAAGACATGCACATAGACTGTTTGAAAAAGGAACCTTGCTTCTGTCCCTGAAAAGATACTTTTGGGTTGAATGAGTTTCATTGTCAAGGACATAATTTCTTTGTGTCTATAAGGAAAAATAGTTAACCCTTGTTGTTGTTTTGTTGGGTTTGAGAACCCCCTTGCAGCTCTGGTGCTGTCTCAGGATGGAAGGGGAGTTTCATTCTGGGGCTTCCCCAGTTGCACTGGAGTGTGTGGGGGGGTGTATTGGAGCCCCCTCTCTTTGCGGGGGGGTTCAATCCACCCCCTCCCCCCACCTCCAGTATGGCTGGGCAAATCTCAGAACAGACCTCCATCCCCAGCCTTCTCCCTCACCTATCCTGAGACAGTACCAGGGACGGGGCTGGCCCACTTCAGCCCAGCTGTCAGAGCAAACAGAAGTTAATAAAGGGGCTTTGCTTTGGAGCCCCTTCATTTGAACCCACATATAATGAGGGTTAATTTTTCACATGATTGGAGTACCCTGCAGCCATGCTTTTTGTTAGGACACAGCTGTAGAGTGTTTCCACCAACGGTTAATTACATGACAAATGCAATTTCTGTCTGTTCCTCATGTGTATTTGAGAGAGAGAGAAAGAAAGAGAGAGAGAGAGAGAGAGAGAGAGAGAGAGAGAGTCACTTTAAATTTAAAAATAAAAATGACTAAAAATAAAAATCATGCAAAAGCCTCCTAGTCCAGGTTTAGCTTGCTGTCTCTCAAAGTGCTTTGGTCTCACTTTACTAGAATCCAGGTGAAATCACAAATACAATTACTTGTGATGATTTTTCTGGATTTTACATAATTATTTCATAATTGTACTAATACATGTTGCATTTGCAGGTATTTCAGGGTAATGAAGTTAGATGCAAAGGCTTGAATACAAATCGATTTAAATGACTTAACTTCAAAAGCGTTGACTTAATCAACAGATCATATTAGGATAGTGAATTGATTTTGAAAATAAATCACTACATTGTACAAGGCTTGCTTCTTTAATAATGAGAGGTTGCTTCTTTACTAACAACTGTCTATGACAGTCCTTTACTCTGAACACTACCTGTTCTTATTTAATTTGTTTGTGTCCAGTAAGACATTTAATACTTAATTGAAGGCTTGAGCAGATAATTTAGCAACTAGTGTCCTGGGAGGTAGGTCTTCATAACCTCAGCAGTAACAATATGAGGTCCAACCAAAGACATCAGGAAATGAATAATGTTTTACCTCTGCTATAAAATACAAATTCTGTACAACTCCCATATTAATTATAGATGCATAGAATTCCTATATTGTTTATTTGGGGCTGGGAGGAAATTGGGAGAAGGTCACGTTATCACAAAATCTTTTTTTCCTTTTCTTGGTTCATACCATTTTCTTCTGACAGTCTTTTTTTAGGGAGAGCCTATAATTTTTAAGGCAGTGAGAACAGGAAAGGTAACAAAATAGGAATTGACAACTAATATGCTGTAACCCTTGCCTACCAGACTAACCTGTCATTTTTTCCTTTTGTATCCAACGCCTGTTAGTGCATCTTCTTGTTAGTGCATCTTCTTGTTCTCTTTCATTTTGTATTTTGAGTATAACCTTTCTGGGAAATTATATAGAGGCCAGGATAGAATGAGACAAGGGCTTCTAGTTGTCACAGCAAAATCGAGCATAGCAGTATGTATTTTTATGTTTTGTTAGGTTTTCCTAAGTTAAAATTTCACCATGAAATATGACTATTAGTTCTGTGGAGTTAACCTGTGTTCATGGGTGGATCTAGGATTTTGCAAAGAGGAAGGCAAATGGTATACAGCACATACTTTTCTCCAGTTAAAGAGAAACTGGAAGCTTCACTAATATATTTGGGACCTGGTGCTATATTGCTCAATTTAAGATCCAAGAAAAGCCCAATATAAATATTGGAATGTGCACTTATTTGCTCAGTTATAAAGTAAAATTTAAAAACACAGGCTAGGAAAAATATAATCAAAATAGTAAAAAAAAAAAAAAAAAAAAAAATTGTGACAGTCCTTTAGTCATTACCGTTAAATGTATATCTCACTCAGATTTGCAAAACAAAACCTAGTCTTTATGCATGTCTTGATAGTGCCCCCAATACTTGACTGTTCATCATTTCTACACCTGAGCTGATATTACTTCACATGAATTAAGGTTTCTAGCGTAAGCTAAAAGCAGTCTCCAGGGTTATGACATAGAAAAGAGAGGGTGTATCTACATGAGCCGCTTTACTGTGCAGTAGACTAATCTACTGTGCAGTAAAGCATCACCAAGTAACTGAACCCATAAACTGCTGTGTAGTAAATTAGTCTACTATGCACTTAGCTGATAACTGTAAATACTGGTACTAACTTAACTGCACAGTAGTTGCTGTGCAATACGGCTCATGTAGATGCTGACTGGGAGCAAATTTTCTCCTAGTCAGCCACACCACCAGGGGGCCTGGTCCTGGTGCTGCTCAGTTACTGACTCCCCCATTAGCCAGGAACTGATCAGTATAGGGACTGGGTCCCTCTCTACCCCCTCCTGTCCCAGAGCTGTTGGGCTCCCAGCTCCCCACAGGAGCAGGGAGCTGAGCAGTGACAAGACTGGGGAGCTCTTTCTTCCCTGCTCAGCCAGGGGCTGGGTGGACACTGTCCCACTGGTGGGGCAGCTAACACAGCCCCCAGCTGAGTGAGAATTCCCCACCCAGCTGGGGACTTACTGTTAGCTGTTCCACTGGCTAATCTGGAGCATGGGGCTGGGAAAGAGCTGTGGGGGAGGGGGCTCTTTCCCAGCCCCGTCTCAGTCAGACTATCAGGCACAGGGTTGGGAAGCAGCAGCTATGGGAGGGCGCCTGCCCCAGTCTACAAATCAAGCATAGGGCTAGGCAGCAGCTGCCCCGGAGGTGTGACAGCTTTCCCACACCCCAGGGACTAGGGCCTTACTCTGGTGCCCCCTGGCAGCCCAGGGCTGGCACCCAGGGGAGCCTGGAGCTCCCTTTGGCTGCTGTAGGGGGACACAGCAGGGCTAGAGTAGTCCTACACTGAACTTCACCTCTCAGGAGCAAATTTGTTCCTGATGGGAGCACATACAGACACCCTGCTGGGGAAAGCTTAAAGGCTCAGATCGAGCGAAAACATTTACTGTGCCGTAAGCTTTCTGGGCATTAATTGCATGTGTAGATATGGCCAGTCATTACCTGCGATGGTTAGCAGGCAAGGAAAATTGCAGAACAGAGGATAACTTGAATAATGTAACATCAAGACCATTAAAAAGGAAGTCATATACATCTGTGGAGTGGAGAGAGATTCGCAAGAATCAGGATAATAAGCCAGGAGGTACTTTCTAAAATACCAACTTTGAAAGGTAGCAGTTGACTTCAGTGGATATGTGGGCTGGTTTTAGAAATTAGAGGTATAGCCTGCCACTGTATATAGCTGAAACACCTCAGTGGTTCCAAAGCAGTTGTTTAAAAGCCCATATCATTTCAGGGGACGAAGGAATCTAACCCTTGTGGAGAATCTGGGTTTTAAGATGACAATTTGATCATCATCAAACAACTGTACATCAAAAGTGATTGTTATGGGGAATATTTTCCTGCTGATTTAATTTGTTGATTGTGGTCATTGTATCTGAGTGGTAAATAGATTTTGTAAGAATCTGTTTATGACAGAATGGGTTTATCATTATTATCTTTACTGTTTGTGATCTTCTCAGCACGCGTATAGTTCATAATCTTTCTTCAAGATGTAAATTCACTGGCTAGCGATGCCTGTAGTTCTTAGTCAAGGGTAGACTTAGGTAGCCACTGGCCACATCTACACAAGATGCTGACTGCACTTGTTTATACAAGTACTAAATGACTGTGCAGTAACTGCAGTTACTGTGCAGTCGTGCCAAGAAACAGCTTTTTCATGATGCTGACTGCACAGTAGCTTGTGATTACTGTGCAGTAGTGTCACGGTGCTCTGCCTGCCATGTGATGCTACTGCACAGTCAGTGTTTCATCTAGACATGGCTACTAACGCTGAGATCCACAAAGTCATGTCCTGGCTCTGAGAGTGGAATTCACAAGTGGGAGTTAGGTATTTAAGTTTCTTGTCCCAATGTTCAGGAAAAATAAGGTGCATAGGAATAGGATTTAAAGCAGTAGGAAGATGCTTCATTCTACCAGTGGGGAAATACCTAAGAGAAGGCTGTGTCTAAAATCCTGCTTTCCTGGAACTTTGAGTTTGGTGCCTGTACCGGATTAAAATTCACATCCTGAAATGTCTTCTGGCATTTTGATGTCTAAATAGTGCTTTACCATACAAGGGACTCTCACGCGATCATTTTGAAATATGATGGTGCCATTCTCTGACATTATAACCATTAGGAGAGAACCAGATTCAATGCTCTCTTTATGCAGAAGGTGTTCTAACCCACATTTCCTATCTGCCATGGGAGTACCCTTATCATCAGGGTATAAACTAAATTGGGGTGGAGTCAATCCTTCACTCATCTTGTTAAAGCTGAACAAAACTTTAAAGCTGAGCATAAAGGATTGAAAAATGCATGGAAACAGAGAAAAAGAGCACATGCCCTTCAAGGGATTTACATGCATGGACCCTTAATTTACAGATCCCAAAACAGGCTTAGGTGTGAAATGGGTGCCAATGTTGTGATAG
This sequence comes from Crocodylus porosus, assembly GCF_001723895.1. NCBI lineage: Eukaryota > Metazoa > Chordata > Crocodylia > Crocodylidae > Crocodylus > Crocodylus porosus. The sequence continues at coordinate 38,105,790 of NW_017728909.1, forward strand.
TTCTGAGCATATGCAGGAGAGAACTGTAGGTACCTAGTGAGCTTTACTTGTGTGAGCTTAGGCACCTATAGTCTTTCACCTAAATTATTAGGCAGAGGTTTTGCTTACAACCATTTGGGGTGGATCCAGGAGGAGTACAGTGGTATAGTCACACTCAGCTATGCACCCTCCTGCCTTTGATTCTTGCTTCACCCAGAGTTTAAAACTAACTGCCTGGAAGTGGCAGCAGCATTTCTATTCAGGCACCAGCAAGGAAATCACTTGACTTCATGACTCATAATCTGGTATCTTCATTCCATAGGTATTAATGCCTCTCTCTCCTTTTTAATGGTTTTGATGTTCCACTAATGAAACTATCCCTCTTCTGCAATTCTGCCGTCTATTAGCTGCTTCTGGTAATGTAGCTGTATTTCATAGCCCTACAGACTGTTTACCACTAGCTAAAAACATTAACTCAATGTGGAAATAACTTTCAGTGAAGTACTGGATGCACTGCCAAGATGCTCCATAAAATTATACTTTGTTTTATGACTCTGAAACAAAGAGATGTACATTTAATTCTGATGACTACAGAACTAATTAAACAACAACTTTATTTTTGCCTATTTTGTTGTGTTTTTTTACATAATATATGATATAGCAAATGAATGCACATCCCAATAAAATTATATTTGTTTTTGCTTCAATCTTGGCTGAATAATATAGTCCTGGACCCTAGCTAATTGGTAACGTTTCTAGTTTATTTTTAATGGGAGAAAAATGTGTTGTGTTATATGTGATGTGGCGCCACAACATCTTCATCCCCTTTTCAAAATCCTAGATCTGCCCATGCATGCATTCTCAAGTTGTGGTGAAGTACTTTTATGGGGCTGGTCCTGTATTTGGAACTGAATGTGCATCTGACTTTCTTTACAGTTGGCTTTGGATTCTAAGTATGTGCTCTACAATTATCAAAACAATGGTCAAAGCAAAACAAAAAAACAACTGTCCGTATGGAACAGGAGTGCTCAGACACTGACCCATGGGTCAGATCCAGCCTTTCCAGCTCTTTATGGGTCCAGAAATGTAGTGGCAGGGGAGCAATGGCAATTAATACTGTGTAATGGGCTGTGCCTCATGGAGTGGCTGTGGTGCTTCCTGGTGTTCAGACTGTGCCCATCCTCCTACTCTGGCTCCCCCAGTATGGCCTCACTTTCTCATCTGCCATGCCTTGATGTTTAAGTTAATATATTTTAGGGGGGTACCTTCAGAGAACATTTGGTGTGTTGTTTCACCCTGCTCATCATGAAGCCATCAGTCTGCCCATTCCTTACACCCTGACTTGAGCAAGCCTCTCTCTCTCTCTCTCTTACTCTTTCTCCCCTCCCAACTTTCTTTCTTTCTGGGGGCTGCAACCACTCTGAGAACTTATTCTCACTTGTCCCAGACAGGCCACCTTTCAGGGCTCCAACTCCCCTGGGCACTTATGGCACTGGTCCTCCAGCCCTGTCTTACTGAACTAGGCCTTTGGACCACAGCCCCACAATGTGGGCTAGCACCCACCTTTACAGCACCTCTCTAGGGCACCCCTTTATGGCCTCCTCCTTTCCTACAGCCACCCCAAACCCTGCAGACTTACTTTATTCTTTTCTGGGCCCTAGGTATCTGAGCCAGACTGAGTGTCTAGCCCCAGACTCGCTTTTATATGGCCCTTTCTTCTCCCCTTTCTGACCACCTGACCTCAAATCTTTAGGGCCAGGCTTAGGGGTTTCTCTTTTCCCCAGTTAGCAGGGTTATTGTTCTGGTTTGCCTTTTTACAGTCTACACTTGCTGTGCTGCTTGTCTTTCCTGTCAACATGCAATTAACCTCCTTACAGCATTGTACTCACTCATTTCTAGTAGCAGGGGTAGGAGTGCTCTGCTGCATACTTCCACCATTCCTCCAGCACCAAATTTCTAAGCCCTGCAGGTAAGGTGAGATGGCCCTGCATCAGGGGTTCGGGCTGTGAACTGGTGTGGGGCCTGATTTGGTGCATGGATCCAGGTCCAAAGTCCCGTCTGGCCCATGGACTGCGTCCAGCCCACAAATCAACCCCACATCACTCATCTGGCCTGTACAGCCAAAAATCTGGATACTGTTGGAATAGAAAAAAATGCCTTTTACCTCTACTGCAATAGAGGTTCCTGGCTTATAGCATGAAATAATGTGTTTAGGGTTTATCTCAGCTTTTAGAATGCAAATAATTCTCTTGACTTCAGCAGTATTACACATATGTAACTTTAAGCATATGTTTTAAACATTTTTCTGAATCATGCTTTAGTGCTTGGCATCTACTCGAGTTTAGCTCTAAATCTGAATACTAATACTTTTGCTCAAGAGACTAGCCACCTGTCTTTTAAAGGGGTATATTAAAGGGGGTATGTTGTGAGGATTGATTATATAATGTTTGTACAGACCTTTAAAGATCCCAAATACTGTATTAGAACTAAATATTAATAAGTCACTTATTTTATTAGTCAGAGGAAAATAGAGTCTTATATCAGAATATTTAGGACCTGAGTATACTATCCATATTAAATAATGAGAACAGAAAATTCAATCTAAGCTGAGTACTCTGCATCGTATGAGGTCCTGTTGTCTATGTTCAGCTTTTATCTGCCACTCTAATTCAAATGACCTTACTTATGTTAATGCAATTTACAGATTGCCTTCTGAGAGTGTTCTGTGGAGGCTGAGAATTTTATACAATTCCACAATTAGATTAGTTGCCAGAGCCCCACTCAGTACTGCTCATGATAACATGCATGCAACTTTGTACAAAAGACATCTAATCAGTATATCAGATTTGTTATTTGCAATAGTACCAGCAAGGTGCTTTCCAAACACTTAACCAAATTGTGAGCTCTCAGAGTAGAGATTAAGATCAGGGGAAGGGAATAATACTGGTAATCTATATACATATTCACTATAGCCAGATGGCAGAAATGGGGCTTTCTGAGGAACTTCAAATTGGGGAGGGCCTTGCGGCTGATGTTAGGGAGTTATCATCCTTCATAATGGGCGGGCAGGGAAGAAGTGACCGCGGTGGTTGTATGTGAAGCAGTTAGATGAGAAGACAAATAATGTGAACTCTCACCCTGACAGATCCCTGTCTGGTAGTGGATATGGGTCAGAGGTAGAGTGTAGAACAAATCCTAGTTTTCCCCACCCTATCATAATGGTATGTAATTTAAGAAAGAAGCTGTCACCTCAATGCAGTCCCAGCTAGTGTCAGAGCTGCACCATTTGGCTATTAGTATCTATAGTATTTGGGCTGAATTAAGATGCTCATCATGAGCAGGTAGTGGCTGTCAATTTGGCTTATACACTGGGTTTATACCATGGGAAATACTAAATTCAGTGTACCGTACAAGTAGTGATTAATTATTGATTGACTCTTCTATTTATCTTTATTATAATGTTCTATCACTGTGGTCCTTCACTATGAAATTCTCATCCTGGAGCCATTAAAACCTCTAGCTCAGTGACCATATCCACTGAAGTGTTAACAGAAATTTTGCTTGTGTAATAATTTCCCTAAGTTCTTGGAGCGTTATAGCTCCTGGTGACATCTCCAATTTGGAAAGTGACTATTAAAAACTGCCAAAATCTTTCTTCATCAAGACTTACAAAATAAAGGTAAACCATGCTACCTTTTATCAAAGAAAATGATTCTTCTCATCTTGTGAATGCAGTATTGTGGTGGTGAGGATACTGATTGGTATAAAAAATTGTGGGGGGGGTTCTTCTTTCACTGGGGAGTTTAGATCCCAGACCTCGCTGTTTGCATAAGAATTCATAAGCCAAAATGCTCACTTTAGATGATCCTTTCATTTTCATGAGTGTAACTAACAGCAAAATTTGGTCTCATGCACTTTAAATTGAAAGTAACACTAGGCATTATTTGTTTAGTGCCCGTGTTCTGAACACCATACAATATCCAAATATAAAGACAAGCTGTCCTGAAAAACATTTAAGTCTCTGGGAGTGTTTCCACTCCCAACCCCGAATTTAGAGTATCTGTAAGTGCCTCTGAAACTGATGGGATTGAGTAGAATTGAGGCACAAGACAAGTAGCTGTACATTAAAGGAACTCAGTAGTAACAACTGTGTAGGCATTTACCTTACAAACCATTTGTTATTGGTTTTTTTTCTGTTTTTCATCTAATTTTGGCCATAAAAGTTGCGAAGTGCTAGACCAGGAAAATTGAATCTAAAAATCAAATACCCGACATTTAGAAGTATCCTTGAGTGATATTGTAGCTGAACTAGTCTAGGAGTTATGTGAGGGGCAAGGATTTCTTAAGGTGTTATCTTTTATTGGACCAACTGCATAGTTGGGATAGAGTTAGACGTTCAAAATGCAAAATATTCTTCTTCAGGTCACCAGGTATCTTTGATAAACCACTCTAGAACCATCAGGCTGTGAATTGAGTTATATGTACAATGACAAATAATTCACTATCAGATTATTACTTTGCTTCATGGAACCAGTGAAAATATATTCCATTAGGTCCCCTTTCCATAGTGAAATCCTGATTATGATCATGTGTTGTTCAAGACTTCTTTGGCTGTCAATCTTTCATATTCAATCACATTTTGTAAGCTGTTGGGAGATGATTTAGTTATGTTTGCAGAACAAGAGAACATATCCCACACCTTAATCAAATCATAGTAGATATGGTCTGTAATCTTTATCTAGGGTCAAAGAACTCATAGATGAATGTCACATAAGACAATTCCTAGTTAATATGTTGATCAATTTTATGTTCAATTAAAAGTTCATTCTGGATCCTAGTCAGGACCTAAAAATTTAAGAAAGAAACAGCAGGCAGAGGAAATGCACAAACACAAGTGGAATCCTTTTTAACAGTGTTGAAATATGAGAGTGCATAGTTAAGGCATCCAAACAATCTCATTTCTGTTGTGTAGCCTATGAGAGGAATATTTTCAACCAGTACTGCTCAACCTTTCTGGCTCTGCAGGCGGGATGAGTGGCATGGGGTGGACTGATCCAGGACAGGGGTGCCATACAACATCAGTCCTCAGATGTGTCCAATACACCAGCCTTGCCTCATGCATTGAATCCAACCATGGAGCAACCCTGCTTGCTGGCCTGACTCCATGCACCTGATGTGACTGTGGCCCAGCACAGGCACAGGCACAATCCAGTACACAGGGCCATATTGTCTGGCTCATAGGGCTCCCCACAGGTCTGTAAATTTGGCATCTGGGCTGCAGTGGCATTGTTAATTGCTGCAGGTCTGGGCAATTAATATGGGGAGCCCTGTAGATAGATGACGTAGCCAGACATTGAGCACCTCTCATATAACTCATATATTTAATCTGTGATGACTATCTGTGCATTTGTTTTTAGTTTAACGTAGGGTTACAGTTATAAGAAATTTGAACAGTATATTTGAACTTTCTAGACCTGTAATGCTTAGTTTTGGAATAATCACAACTTACCTGTGATTTTTTTCTCTTTAACCATAGTTACGATGTATACTTTTGAACTTAAAAGAAGTCCGTTAGAAGAGAGTTGGACTGTACTTGGGAGAGGTTAGGAAAATGTATAGGAAAATGTATTGACTAGTATAAATCTTACCCCTCTCACTACAACCCCTAGATTTCCTGGAAAAAAAGGTCAACTAAAGGTCTAAGACTCTGTGGGCTCATCAACATGCGAAATTTACTGCAGAGCTGTCTAATTAACTCCACGGTAGAAACTCCGTGTGCATTCATTCAGCCGTATTAGGCTGCAGTAAACTAATTAATTCTGCCATAGGTTAGTACTTGTAAATACAAGTATGATCCTGCAGTGGAATTCTTTACTGTGGAGCAGTGCATGTGTAGACACTGGCAGGGCTGGCTGGGGCATGAGGGTGTTTCAGTACGGGGGCTGCCTGTCAGCTAGCCCCACGCTGAAGCACCCTCATGATCCAGCCAGCCCCTCAGCAACACATTGAGTTGGGTTGGAAGAACCACAGGTAGGCAGGCTGACCTTCTGGGCCCCTTGCCAGTTGGGGCTGCTCTAGGCTGCTCCAACCTGGCTCAGTGTGCCGCAGTCCCATGTACACATGTAAAACTTCTGCCTGGGAGCAATACACTACAGCACGATATGCACCAGAGTTTATTGCTTCAATTTAATTTAATGTGTAGACATGCCCTGTGTTAAGACCTTTAACCTAAAAGATTTGTTACTGCGTTTAGGACAGCAAAATCTGTAGATAATTTTTTACAGAAGAAAATATTTATAAAATAAAAAACAATTACTGCAAAGGAAACACTTAAAAAAGAGGGATGTAGACTTGGCTAGCTATATATATAATCAAATGTCTTTTACTGATAATTAAAACTAATATACAGCTACAAAAAATGTTACATATTAAAGTTATACAGTTGGGAATAGGTAGATGTATTCCCACAGATAGTGTTAGCAATGAAACAGCCCTGTAGAACTTTACATTTTAGCTTTTAATAACAGTTCAAGTCAGAAATAAACTTAAAACTTCTGCCTTTTGCTTGTTAAAATATACTTTAATATAAAATAACTATTTCACTGGGGATGAATTGAGGTAATCCAGCTGTACCCAACATGGCCCTCATAGGGCGTGTCCACACAAGCAAGCACATGCACTTGCAACAGCTCAGACAGAAGCAGTGCAAATTTGAGCCAGGGCTTCTTACCTCAGTGCATGTGTTCGGGCATGCACTTTGTTGTGAAGCAAATTGTGCCACTAGGGGCAAAATAAGCCTGCCTGGCTCTTCCCAGATCTGCAGCCAGAGGGAGCTAAAGCCTGGAGCCAGCACCTGTGCTGTCCCCAGCAGTATAAAAAGCTGCCCTGGCAAGTAGGTCAGGGTTACTTGACCTCAGAAGCTTCTGGGGCCCATGAGCCACTGGGGACCTCAACTGGGGGCTCCTCTATGGAGGCATCGCCATGGGCGTGTATGTGGCAAGCTTCACGGACACTGCAGTCTCCTGTTCCTTCTGCGGGCAGAGGGAGACCCTGGTGCACATGACCCTCAAGTGTGCCAGGCTGCAGCCCATCCACCTCCACCTCCAGAACCTCCCCTTGAGGTTCTGGTTGAATTTCACCCGCCCACACTTTTTTGTTTTTGGCCATCCCATCCACAGTTCTACCAAGTTCCAGGACCTCCTGGTCAACATCCTCCTGGCCCTGGCCAAGTAGGCCTTGTACTTGACCAGGAAGGAGGCTCTGGCTGGAAAAGTGCCCAGGGACTGTGGGGCTGCTTTCCTCTCACTTATCCATGTATGTTTCCAGGTGGAGCACCAGTGGGCAGCGTCCACTGGTTCCTTGGATGCCTTTGAGGACCAGTGGATGTGGCCCGGGGGCTCTGCTTGAAGTCCCCCTCAGGTGCACTTATTTTCACGTTTTGACCCTTGCACCCACATGCCACTTCTATCCTGTTTTTTTCATTAGTTGACCCAAGTATTTGGTTGTAATATTCACCCACTAGCCCCCATACAATAAGGGGTACTCATTAGCCAGGTGGGCCTTAGGGCCCACACTATTTTGAATGTTACAAATAGACAGGAGCTTCTGGGGCCCAGCCAGTTGGTATCTGGGGACACTGCCCCCTTGTGTCAGCTAGATTGCTGAAGCAGCACCCCAAATTCACTTTTTAAAATACCCCAAAATCCACATTCTTACACAGTTAGAACAAAAGAGAGAGAGAGAAAGGGGGATTGGTCAGATGGGCAAAGTTTTATTGCTATATTTACAATGTTAAAGAAATTTGGAAACCTATTAGTGTCTCTAGCATCATAATAAAAGAAATCCTAAATATATGATGTGGGGTTTGTAGGAGAGGGTGGAAAGGTGGGTGGGGGATGTGGGTGAGTGTGGAGGGATGTGGAGCGATGTGAGTCAGTGTGTGGGTAGGTGTAGGGGGACTGTGGGTGTGGGGGCTGCTTAAGAAGGGCGGTTCCCTGCATGAACATTGCATGTTCCTGGTGGCTGGTGGGGCACAGTGGCAGTGGCGGCAGCACGAGCATGGTGGCAGTGGTAAGCGGGGAGCTCCCGCAGACACTGCCAGCACTGTTGGTAGCAGCAGGAGGGATGGCGATCGGTGACCACTCGCAGACACTGCCAGTAGTGACAGCAGTGGCCAGTGGCAATCGCTGACTGCCTGCAGACACCACTGGCAGTGGGGGGGTGGGGAAACGGCAACTACCCACAGGCACCGCCGATAGTGTCGGCAGCACCTTTTCTGAGGGGATGCACCACCATGCTCAGGGGTGCACTTACACCCACATGCACCCTGTAAGTGTTGCTAATGGTCCTCTGCCCCCCACAGGGCAGAGCCAGCACATGGACTACCCTACCTGCAGGGTCCCAGACTGCCCCCCCCCGGAGCTACAGCTTCCCTCTCCAGCCCCCCCTTGCTGGTCTCCAGCCCCTTGATCATTTCCCTACTCTTCTCCAGCCTCCTGCTTGTTCCCCCATCTCCCCATTCATTCCCCTGTTCCCCATTCATTCAGCCCACCCCCGTTCATTCCCCCCATCTCCCGTACATTCCCCCCACCCTCCTTCATTTCCCCAGCTCCCTGCAGGCTCTCCCAACCCCCCCCTCCCCCCACACACACACTCACTGGCAGTAGCAGGGAATGAACAGAAGGCTGGAAAGAGCAGGGGAAGTCGCCAGCTTATCTCCAGGGACTCCTGTTCTCTCCAGCCCCCTGCTCATTCCTCTGCTTGTCTCCAGCCTTGGGAGGCTGGAGACAGCCCCTGGTGACTTCCCCTGCTCTCTCCAGCCTCTTGCTCATTGTCTGCTACTGCCAGTGATTGTGGGGGTTGGCTGGGAGAGCCAATGGGGAGCTAGGGGAACAAATGGGGGCCAGGAAGAACTAACAGGGGGTGAGGGGAACAAACAGGGAGTGGGGGGGACCAACGGGGGTGGAAAGAGCCAGTGGGAGCTAGGGGAATGAACTGGGAGCGGGGAGAACCAACAGGGATGGAGGGAATGAATGGGGAGTTGGAGAAGGTCCCCTCCCCACTCCTCCAGCCCCTAACCCCCTACTTATCTAGCAGAAGCCAGGTGCAGGTCCCTGCAGCTTGCACCACTGTGTGCCCTGCATGGGCAGGTGGTGTGTTTCAGAACTGGGGAAAGGGCTAATCACAGAGATGCTCTGGCACCGTGCCAGAGTGTCTATGTGAAGCACTGAGCTTCCAGTTGCCTCAGGGCACAGTCTGGGACCATGCCCTGACCCAGTTTTTTCCCCAGGTGTATCATTTGACCAGTGGATATCCAGGAGTCTAATTTTGCTCCCAGGGAATGTCTTTTGTTCCCACACGGGCCTCTTGCAGCATCTCAAAGGGGTTTGAGATGCTGCAAGAGGCACTTGTGGGCTCGTCTGGATGCACCCATACAGGGCTCCTGCCCTTCTGGTGCAGTCCCTATGTCTTATTAAAGTGGCCTCAGGTTCCAAAGCTCAGGTATTACCTCTTACGGCTATTATTTCAATCTGTTTTCTGATGGAAGCCTAGCCTAGCACACAGTTGCCCTTGTTTAATTAAACTGGTATAAGCCCTCTTCAGACACTGCTATTTCATTTTGAGATATTTCTCTCACTTTAGTTTAAATATCTTCCTAACAGACTTAAACTTGTCTTATTTCAGTATACTCTGAGCTGCAGGAACTATGTAGCCTTTCATACTTGTTTAATTACATCTGTTAAACTTATAATTGTAATTAAACAGGTTCAACTGTCTGACCAGACAAGCCTTTAGACAGAAATTATAACACTTGATTCGTGTTTCCAAGCTTTTCTTTGCACACGTTACAGCTAGGTGCTTAATTAAAAAAAAATTAAAAAACAAAGAAAACTTAGATTCTCAACCCCTCATGTGACTGCAGGAGCTAGGATCTTACTGTTTGCAATGCCTTATGCTTTAACCCAGTCCTGATTATAGTCATGCTTCTGATGGATCTCACCGTTTGCCATTTTCTACATCTATTAGATTGTAGATTGTAGTTTGTAGTTTTCTACATCCATTAGATTGTAGTTTGTAGACTGTCAAAAAGCAACAGGAAAACCAGAATGACTCTGATTACTTGAAAATAACTGTAGTTTCTAAATCACAGCTGAAGGAAAATGGTAACTAGTGTGCTTAGTCACCATCCAATATCTAAGTCTTAGCTTTAGTAATTGTTTATAATCAAGATGCAACCAATACAGTTTCCCTAAAATGCTCCCTTTTGTTAAAAATGTGAGTAAACTCTGTAATAATGTTTGGTTAAAAGCACATTCAAGTTAGAGACGGAGACAGAAATGCTTAATGTAGAGCCTTTTTACATAAAGTAATTGTTCAAAATAAATTCATATAGAATTTCTTTAATACTTGAGTCACTGTGATCTCCTGTGAGTACATCATAGTTAAGGATAGTTAGAATTTTAAATATTCACTTGATAAACATTTGTGCCTTTGGATCTGTGTAAAAAGCTGGCTTATTTCTTAATTATATGTCCTGGGATTCAGTTCTTTGTTAAAAATATATTTTGGTATTTAATGGGAAAACAGGCCTAAATATAATGTAATTATCAGCAGTACAGAGTCACAAAATCCTTTTCCTCTAATTGTCTTTTGCTTGAAGTTTGCATGTAATTTGTATCCCATAATCCGCTGGCCCACCTGCTGGTTTTGTCTGATAAGAACATTAATACTGTAAAATGAAGGATGTTGATAAGGAGAAAGTAGGACTGAGAGATGTTCTTCTTCGCTATTTGAAAGGACTTTTATAGTTAGATATGGGGCTAGGGGAGAATTGCAAAATAATTGAGTCTGTTTAGTGATGAGCGACCTTGGAAGCAGTGCTATACTTTATAGAGCCTCAAAACTGAGCTGAAAGAGATCTTGAGTCTTTTGGGTTCAAGTCCATTAGGGAACTGGCACATTCTGCAAGGAGAGTACTGTAGCTGCACAGCGGGCATGCCCTTCTGCAAGGAAGATAAAGATGGTGGTGTGGTGATAGCTTGAAATGATCATCACTTGTACAGAATCTGCAGAGCACACTATAAGCAAGAAGGATGGATAGGCTGACCACCCTCCCAACTGAAGAATGGATTTACCCAGTTTCAATTAAAGGGTTACCACTGCTTATATTACCCACTTCACTAATTTCCACAGAAGGTTTCTAATTCTTACTTAAAGCATTTAAAGCTAAATAGGAAACAATTGCCACCATCTAAAACTTGAGAGATTTTTTTTCTTTTAATAATTTTCCTGTTCCACAGCAGGTTGAATATAAAACCTTTGGGAGTTTGGGTAGGAGTCTGAATGTCTGCAAAGTAGGCCAGTGGTTAGGACACTTACTTAGAAGAACCTAGACTTAAGTTCTGGCCCAGGCAGAGCAGATACTTGAATGTAGGCCTCATACCTTCCAAGCAGATTCTGTGGTAACCGGGGGATGACTGTCTCCATCTTTCTTGTAAGAGATGTTCCACATCCTATATATACCTATTGGAACTGGAGTTTGAACATGTGCCTCCTTTATCCCATGTGAATAGCTAAGGCCACCAAGCTGTTGGCCATCCTAGGGTGGGTCTCTGCCTGGTTTTGACCATGAGCTCCATTATGACTGATGTGCTTTTTTTCATTTGAAATTTTGTTTAAAGCCATTATGTTTCCATGTAAACTTTCAGTTTGGTGAATCAGCAGTTTCTGCTGAAAAATAAATTAACAAAATTCAATTCTAATATTACCAATGCTACCTTTCCCTTGCCTCCAGAAGTAATTGAATAATAAAAGGAGAGTAAATAATAAATACTGTAACAAGCAAAAGCACTTTGTTTCTTTTACTCTGATTCATGGGAACATATTACACTGCATTTATAAGGACCCAGACAACTGCTGATCATTCAAGAAAATACACCAATTAAAATAAGATTGTCATTTGGAAACTGTAGGATATCAGCAGTTTTACTTGCTTATTCTGTGGTTCTAAAGCTCAATGTGCTTTTTTTCAAAAATGGATATTTTCTTTCATCTCTTTCATTGGTTCAACCAAACAGAAATTATTTTTGGTTGTTCATTAAGTTTTGATCCAGGAAGGTGCTGAACACTCAGGCTCTGGCACATGACCCCATTTTTAACGTTAGGCATATTCAAATATTTTGCTAGATCTGGGCCCCAGCATGAAGAAACTTGCAGAATTATACCCTTGCTTATCTATTTTTCAGTGTCTGTGAATATTCATGTACTTTTGATATTTTTAAGTGTTAGCCATACCTATATCATGGAAATGGGATCCTAAGCTCCCTAGTAACTCAGACTAGTCTTACAGGGCTTCAAATCCAAATCCTGCAGAAACCTACTTTAGAGATTACAAAGCTTCCAGGCAAGGGGTTCTGTATTCAGGGGTTTAAACATTTAAAAAATAATGCTGCACTGAAAAAGATGTGTCACCCAAAATAAATACCTAAATTGAATGCCCAAATAATTGGCTTGATTTTCCAAAGTGCAGGGTACCACCAAGTCTCACTGAAGGTAATGGGGACCTTTGCAGGCTTAGTTCTTTGGTATATCAGGCTGTAACTTTAGGAACTGCTTTTAAAAATCTTGTCAGGCATGGTTGTAGCCACATGTTTGTGTATGTGTATGAACACAGAGGTTGGTTGCAAGGGCCAGATCTTCAGCTGCTGTAACCTGGTACTGTTCCTGTGTGCTACCTTAAGGAACTGTACTACTTAGTTAAAATGACAGTTTGGTCCTACATACATAATAGTTTTATAGAAATCAAGGAAGTAAAAAAAAATCATTGTGCTTCTTTCAGGTTGGGACCTTAGTTGGCCGTCTGCTTACAAACTGCCAGTAGCAGTGTAAATGTTTGTTCAGTGAGGAAACTACTGGAAGCTCTCAAATCTCTTCTGTTAAATCCTCCCTCCCTTCCCCCCCCTCCCCAGGACAATAGGCTGCTGGTAAAAGTACAACTATAGATTCTGAGAAGGTAAATACTATTATAAAATGTATTTCAACAATATCTGATCCAGTGATTTTTAATTCCATTGCCTCTCTGAAAAGTATTAATTATAACAATGATGTCCAGGTTATGAAAGCAGAATCCACTGCACAATAACTAGGAGTTTTAAATAGCAGGCATGTGGTGGAAGACTTAAATTTTCATTTCTAATGAAAGGAAAGGAATATTAATAGATCTTATAATCCTTTTGATTTCTAACGAGGCTCTGTTATTCTCTAACATTTTAGTTTAAAATTGCAAAGGAGTCATTAGAATTGCTAAGCATGATTACATACATATGCTAATACCATACCTCTCAACCTGCCAGAGCTCAAAAATGTGAAATTAATGTCCAAACCGAGCCCTGAAGTAAGATAGAGCAATTGCTACTGAAATCCATCATAGTTGTATACTGACAACTGTATTGTAGGGCTGAATTTATTCCAAAGATTCCATATAATAAAAACAGAAATACAAGGACAGGCAGCTTAAAATACCTTGGGATTCATATATTAAACATACCTAGCATATTTATAACTTCACTCTTATTCTTTTTTCTGCTTGTGCATTTTGAATAATTTGTTGTGTTAAGCTATAGTAACACCAAGTTTATGCCTGGTTGAGATGTATTTAGTGTAAGGTGATATTTATTTACCTCATGACAACATAACAAAAGCCACATACACCCTTTTAGTTGTAATTTTGTTTCCTAATACTGGTATTAAGGAAGTGTTCTAAGCTAAACAGTTAAGCACCAAATAATTTTATGCCTAAAATTATAGTCTGGAATAACAAAGTTTGGATTGGCTCAATTATTAGTAATTGTTCCAAGTCAAGAATATGAATTCACAATGCAGTGCTGAGGTCTTTACCATTATTTAGAATAAAAAATTATTAATGATGAATGTATTCACAAAGATAAAAATAAAAACAGTAAAACCAGGTTTTTATTCAGTTTAATTTTTTTTTTTTTTGGTTTCATGGTTTTCTTTATCAAGAAATTCCACCAGCAATGAAACCTATCTGAGGGTGATACCCACTGTCTCTGAGATGCTAATTTTCTAAGCCAGGAAGGGGTCTGGGACAGAAGTTCCATAAACCGGTTTGACCTCAATCAGTTAAGTCTGATACTACATTCAACCAAGTTTATCTTAAACCATTTTCAGTCATTTTGAAATTGGTTTATGTGCATTGAACTTTCATAGATTCCTAGGTTGTAAGGCCAGAAGGGACCTCAGAAGATCATTGGATCATCAGGCCCAGCCCCCTGCACCAAGCAGAAAAGGTAACTGGGGGTCAGGTGACTTATTCCACAGCATGGACACTCTAACTATGAAGAAGTTTTTCCTAATGTTGAGCCTGAATTGATTTTCCAGGAGTTTTTGGCCATTACTCCTGGTTTTCCCTTTGGGTGCCCTGGTGAATGGATGCAGTGGTGACAGCAGTGGAGATGCAAGGCAGCCCTGCATGAGCTCTGGGCAGCTGTAGCAGGGAGCAGTGGGCAGTGGTGGGGGGAAGGGCTGCTTTTCCCCCATGCTAAGTAAAGGTTTCTGCCTGCCTGGTGCTGATCCTGCTGCTGCTGCTGCTGTTTAATGTGAGCAGATGAGTCTGGAGCGGGTACAGGATGCACCGGGTCAGGGCTGTGCCTGGGTTACTGCTGTTCCGTTCCTGCCAGGGTGAGTCCAGGGCAGGGTGCAGTGGGGCTGCACACTGATGGCAGTGGTGGGAAGGTGCCACAGGGTGTGTGGACTCCAGGCTGTTGTGGGGTGGGAGCAGGTGCTGACCAGGGAAGGGGGGTACACACAAGGGGCTGCCATGCACAGCCCACCGTATCCACAAACCCTTTCAACCACACTCTTCCACACACACAATCATACTCCCCACAAACACCACATACCCCCTCAGACCCCCACAAACTCCACACCCCTCCCCCACCACACATCCATGCATCTCTGGGGGAACCTTGCTCACTGCTATGTGTGCACCTACACCTCCCATGCACATCCCTCACCCCCCTCACACACACCTTCCAGCTACCCCCCTCCACTCAGCCCACAAACCCCATACCCACCTACACATTCCCTCGACCCCCTCCAGTACCCCACATAAACACACATTCACACTCATCTGCACACAAACACCCACAGCCTCCCACAAACCCTATATCTCCCCACCCATACCTACCAACACCTACCCAAACCACCGCAATATATAAGAGTAAGACTTCATTTTGAGCTATTATGCAATCACCTCTATATACATAAAACAAACTTACATAAAACAGGACAAAATATTTTTTATATAAAATTAAAATATGCTATTGTGGATGTATGATTTTTAGTATACGATTAGTTTTTTTTCCAGTTCTAAGATGGGGAACCCCACCTTCCTAAATGGAGTACTTCTGGGCCAAGGAGAGGGATTTCCAGTCCCAAGATGTTGACAAGGTGGCAGGGCACCTGTCAAGGGGCAGGACTACCTTTGTGGCCCTCAACAGCTCACCAAAACTCATTAAGCTGCCTTCCAGCTGAAATAATTGCCCACCCCTGTATACTCCGTTAGGCAATGAGTGCATAGCTCTAGGAACCACTACTGTGTACCACTGCTCTTGCCGCAACATTTTCCTAACTATATTGTCTGTACCAAGCCACTGGAAGAGAGATGCCACTGCAGTCACCTAAGGTTTCTTCTACACAGGGAGTGCTCTAGTATCAGGGTAGCCCAGCTTTAAGACAACATTATTTTGGCAGAAAACTGCAACAGCACATTTGAGAATGTGATTTATTTCTTTCTGTAGTGAAATTTTTTGAGAGTATTTGGTGTTGGCTTAATTCTGCTCCCACTTAAATCTTATTGTCTAAAACACTGTGCCCGTTGGTCAGCATGTTTAATACCATTGCCCTTAAAGTTTACTATTTTAAATAGGTAAATTGTAGCTTATTCCATTAACAGTCCTGCACAGTCCTTTTCACTGAGTCTGAATTTAAGTGAATTCCATAATGATTATTTTCCATTTAATAATTTTTGGTTAAATTCTTAATCAATTAAAACATGAACCTTTGGTTATAACCGTCTTTCTAGTATATTAAAATGTAATTTTTGCCATAAAATAAAATCAAACAATTATAAGGAGAGCTTTATATACCAAAATTAAACATAAAATTAAGAAAATAAGCAACTTAGGCCCCCCTCTACACATTACAGGTATTTCACAATTAACTGCTTAATTGTGCAATTATCTTAAGACCAGGTACACATGCAAAGTAGCTATTATGTGATAAAAAGCTCCAATAAGCTATAAAGTTAGATCTTGAAAATATGTACTAACTTTATAGATGGTTGCTATCAAGCTTCTATTTTAACATATAGTATAAACTGATATTTATAGTTGGTTGCTATTGAGTTTTATTTGAGCACATGTAGCAAGGTCTCCCCTGCAGCTGGGAGCCCCATCAGTTGTAAGGGCTCCCAGCCACAGGGATGCACCATGCCCAGTATGAAACCCTCAACCCCCAGGGCATTGCAGCAACCATGCCATCTGCATTCATAAATGCAGTGCCCTGGTGGTGGGGGAGGGGAGGAGTGGCATGGCTGTGCTGGCAATGGCAGGAGCATGGTAGCAGCAGCAGGAGCACAGTGGCGGCAGCAGGAGCATGGTGGTGGGAGTGCAGCAGCAGCAAGTGCGGAGCTCCTGAGGAGCTCCTTTAAGTGTCTTTAAAATGCGGGTTCGGTATTTGTGAATATTTGAAACCGTGAATGCTGAACCGGTGAATAGTGAGGGATTTCTGTACTATGTTTGGTCATATCTTGAGAAGTTATGGTCACAGTTTTCACTAGCTAAACCTGCTCTTAGCTAATCAGAATACAAAGATTTGAATAACACTGTATGATGATAATATAACACTGCAAATTTTTCAAGGGCGGAGCTCTATTATCATAGAGATTTCCATCAATATAAGTGTTCTTGGCTTCTCTCTCTATTTTTCTTTCTCTTTCTCTCTCATCTGCAAGGATTCAGGTTTTCTGTTTCCCATGGAAAAATGGAAAAAAAATATGGATTTCCCCTTTTAACCGAGGAAAAAAAGCAGATTTTCATTTTAATGGAAAAACGCACAGATTTTCCACTTTTGTAGAGAACTCTCTGCAGGCTGGCAGAGTTCTAGTCTGCAAGAGCTTCTTGCAAAGGGATGGGAAACCCTAAGTCCTGTCCCAGAGGGGAGGGAGAGGGGGAAGAGGCAGAGCCTGAGACTCTCCAGTCAGCTAGGGCTTGACTCAGGCTTACTTTCCCTCCTGAAGCCTTTGGCATAAGTAATTCTTGCAGGGGGTTGGGGGCCAGATGGGGCAGGCAGGGGGCTGTGGGTCAGGAGTGAGGGGCACCAGCAGGGTTGGTGGGGGAGGGCCCTGTGGGTTGGGTGTGGGTGCAGGTGACTGCCGGGGCTTGGGGCTGTGGGAAAAGCCAGCTGAGTGAGTGGGACACAAGGTAAGGGTGTGTGGGTGAGGGCTGGAGGAGCAGGGTGGTGTCCATGAATAATCTTAGGCCAGCACGGGAGAACCCAGGCATCATCCCCATGCCCTGCTGAGGGTAGGGATGAGCAGGCAGGCAGGGTCTCTTACCTGCATGCCTAGCAGTATTAAACACCAGGGGCACCTGCCCTGCTGCCAGCTCCCTTAACGAGGAGGCTCTGGTCACAGTGCAGTGCTGCAGCTCAAGGAATGCTGTGGCATGTTGGAGGCTGGGGAAGGTGCTGAGCTGCTGCTGCCATCCACATGCAGTTGGGCTGGGTGGGCTCCGTGCCTTCATGTGGGGCTTCCCACTGGAGTGCTGGAAGCTCCACGTGGAAGCACAGAGCCTGGCTGGCCTGATAGCCTATGGCTCCCAGTCTACACACTGTCAGACTAGGTTGGCCTGCTTTGTGCCTCCAAGTGGGGTTTCCAACACTCCAGCAGGAAGCTACACATGGTGGCATGGAGGTTGCCTAGATGGATGGCACGTGGCTCCCGCCTGCGGTGCTGCAAGCAGCACATGCTGACATGGAGCCAGCCTAGTTTGGTTCAAAGGAGCATACCAGCGGGCCAGGCCAGCTCCATGCCAGCATGTGCAGGCCCTTGGGCTCAGCCAGGAGTATGGATCACTGGGAGGTTTGCCTGCAGTCACCATGAGTGCCCCAAGGGCCCACTCCCTGCTGCTGTTGAGTCACCAGCAGTGGAGCTTGCGCACTACAAGCCCCACACCTGCCTACAACCCCCGTCACACACCCAAACCCCTTCGTAACCCCCCCAAAACCCTACACCTGCCCACAAACCCCATATGCTCCCATAACCACAGCCCCATCAAACCCCACCCCCACATCAACCCACAAACCCTGCACATCCCCCACATCCCCTACACGTTCACAAATCACGCACACACAGCCCACCCCCAACCCCAACCATAAAAAGTACCTACATATATTTATAAAGAAGGTTCAAATTCTGTTATATTTATTTTAATTTGTAATGATAATAATAATAATTTTGCATAATTTTGAGTTTTACTGTGCATAATTTTGAATATTTCTGCATATAACTCCCTGGGCTGTACAGAGTGGTCTCAGCAAGAGCTCTGATTTTCCATGATGAAAACCCCTGAATCAAATGCCAAAATATATAGGTATTTAGATGTTTTATTATAGTGATTGAGGCACTGGTAGGCTTCCAGATTGCTTCAAAACTGTAAAAATATCAATAAAACATTGTGTTCAACTGCTGCCTATATCAACTGATGCTTGTGGCCTTTCATTTTAATCATGGATTTTTGGTTTTTAATCACAATTTTTTTTAAATCAGAGGATTTGCATTTTTTTTAAACAGAGGAAACCAGGATCCCTGCTGTCAGGGTGGATTGGGGTGGGGGACGAGGGGGTAACGTGCAGCCCCTCTTTGCCACAAAGCTCCATTTTCAGCATGCCCACATACATATACAGTGAGCTCACCATTGCTGCTGCACCCTTCTTTTTGCTGTACTGTATCAGCGATTAAATATACCTATCTAGCTCTGGACACTACAGACACATTAATTAAAAAGTAACTTGCTAAAATGTTCTTTGGAGGTAGTCTCCAAGAATCAGGAAAAGAGATATTTTCAAGACTGACAAGGCTGAGGTTGCCAGGATGGGGATGAGGTTGTGAGAAGCTCAGTCACATATTATATGATATACTGATAAGGAGAAAAAATGTATAAGTAGGTAGAATGCAAATATGATAGGACACAAGTGGATATTTCACTATTAGAATTAATGAAAGTGCTTCCTTTTTAATTGATAATTATCTTGATTTTCAAACTCTAGATATATATATTAGTACAGTGTATTACTGTTATCACATAAAGAGGAAGAACCCTTACATCATTGTCTGATTATCTGGCCAGGTATCCAGCCATTTTTTCATATGTTGCATAGAGTCAACTTCTAAAGCTGCCAAATGAATGACAAAAGGCTTTAAAGGAGAAGATGAAAAGTCATGCAAAGAAATAAAAGCTTTCACACAGCTGTAGAAAAAATAGAGGTCTCTTATAAAACAAGAACACATCTATTTTTAGGTTACTAAATGTTCTGTGTATGGGACAGACACTTTTAGAAACTCCATCAGATTGCAAATGCCCTTAGAGGTCACCAAAGCCAGTGAGAAAGACATGCATTGTAAGGTGGCTGGGTCCTACAAAGAGTAAAAGGAATCATTCCAACTGTGTCTTATTATGAAGGCTAGAAACTATTATTTAAAAAAAAAAGGAAAAAAGAAAGTTGAATTTTTCACTGATGTCATGATTCCAGAAGCAAGAGAATTTAAAACAAAATCAAGTTGCACAAGGCTCACAAGAAATTCATGAGATTTGACAATATGGGTTCCCAAGTGGCTTAATTTGGCTGAACTATACAGAAAGGATACTTGAAAAAAAAGTGATTAACATTAATCAAAAGGATACATTTGTGTATTTACTGATAATTTCAGCTGTTTGGGGGTTTTGTCAGAATGATTTTCTGTAACATTAATATTTTCTGTAACAATTTAATTTACAAAAAAGGGTGGAAGGGAATGGTTTGGACAGTATTTTATTTCAAGTCAAACACATGCTCAGTTGTGTTGAACTTACTAGAAACACACTTTTTTTTCCCAGTGAATTCATCATTGAACTACATTTCCTTGTTTTCCTTACACTGCAAAGTATTTTGTGGGAGTTATAATCCAGAACCTCTTCTCTTCCATGGTGCTATGCTCACTAGAGGATTAGGTTGCCTGTAAAGCAGGGGTAGGCAAAATATGGCCCATGGGCCAGATCTGGTCCACCAACTCATTGGATCTGGCCTGTGGGCAAGCACCCACCAATTAATTGCAGCCAGCCCTGGGCTGTCCCCATGGCTTTCTGCTTGGGGTCAAGCCCTACCCACTTCCATCAGGGACAGCTCACACTGCACTCTCACCCATGGCCACTGACAGCCTCAGCCCACGCACAGCTTCCTGGTGGGGTTGCTCTCAGTGTGGCTGCAGCCACCCAGGTACTGCTTAGCTCCCCTCACCTCCAAAACCTCCCACTCCTTCTCTTTGTCCTTCCCCTGTTGTGCTGCTCTTGGCAGCAAGTAACAAGGGAAAGTGGCAGCAGCCATGGGGGCACATGCCAAGCACCGCACCCCATGCAGGTGCAGGGAAAGCTGCAGCCGGGCAGCTTCTGCCTTAGTACATGGCATTCCAGTTTTAGCTCCTAGCTGCCTTGCACTCACTCAGATGCCTGCATGTAGTTGCTCATCATGCCAGGCAGATGGAGTAGGTGAAAGGTGGCTAGGAGCTGGAGCTGGAGCCCCACACACTGAGGCAGGAGCCGCCTGGCTGCAGTTTCCCCTCTGCCTGGCTGGGTATGCCGTGCCACATGTGCATCCCCACAGCTTCCCTGCATTACCTGCTGCCTGGAGTGATGAAGCGGGGCAGAAGGAAGAAGTGCTATTGGCAGTAGGGATAACTGAGAAGTACCTGGGTGGCTGTGGCAGCAGCCCTGCCAGGAATCTATGTGTGCTGGCTGGGGCTGGGGCTGGGGCTGGGGTGGTGCTGTCTGGCAGGAGTCAAGTATGGTGGTCCTTAGCCCCATGCAAAGCACTGCAGGTGCAGCCATGAGCTGGATGTGAGGGGTCAGGAAGACTGCACCTACACCACCTGGGTGAGGTCTGCTCCATGCGCCACCTACCCCGCTCCCTCTCTTTCCCCCACCTCCATCTAGCTCGCAAGAGCTAACATGCAGGCAGCCACCCCCGTACCTCTACCCCTCCAACATACCCATCTCCCCACACACATACCCAACACTCCCCCACACACTCACCCCCCACATACACCAACACCCCTCACACCCCCTACATTTCCCAATACAATATACAATAGTAAGTCTTTTGTTTGAGTTTATGTGCAATTGCCTTTATATACACTACTCCAAAAAACATAAATCAGGACAAAAATAATTTAAAAAATAAAATTAAAGTAAGTTATAGTAGATGTTTGGTTTTTAATATATTACTTGTTTTTTTATCTATAATTTGTTTAAATTTTATCTTCTGAAAGTTTTTATGTACGTGACCCTCAAAAGCTCTCAAAAACTCATTAAACGGCCCTCCAGCTGAAATAATTTCCCATCCCTGCTGTAAAGCAATGTGAGACTTATGTCTTAGCAACTTAACACTGTTTGCCTTACTGCTTTCAAACTCAGAGATGAAAAGCAAATCATCAGTAACACCAACCCCTCCCCCCCCCCCAAAAAAGGTAAATTGTATATCATGAGAATCACAAGTCTGCATGATTCATGCAAGATTTATTCCAGCTAGGTAGATGGTCTTATAAGGCAAAATATTTATATCAGAAAAATCAGTTCAACTGAATAAAGCAGAACATTTCAATGTCAAGAATGAAAAGATTTTTCTTTTGTACATTTGAAAATGTCCATAATATCTCATCTTGCAAATGTTTCAATATTTCAAATTTATTTTTCCTTTTTGGATTAAAGGCAAACATTGATACCTCCCTTGGGACAGAAATTCTGAATTCAGCTCAGCTCTCCTGATAAATACAGGTTTCCCTTGCTTTATGCTGTACATGTATTCCTGGAAAATGGTGCATAACTCAAATTTGCATAAAGGGTACCCACTTTACAATGTAACAAATAGGGATATGTTCCAAGACTTCAACTATACTGACCCCCAGGCCCATATTTATAACTTTTACAAGAGAATTTTGGTACTCATCAACAACAGACAGTGCACACAAGCACAGGGCACAGGGTCTCCCCCAGCCCAGCAGGTCAGTCAGTGGGGGATCAGAGGCCTGGGGGACACATGCAGTGGGGCTCAGGGAACAAAGCCCAGCCCTCAGTGAGAACTGCCTCCACTGCACATAAGAGGGAGGGCACGTGTCCTCCCAAATGCCAGGCAACACCAGCAGCTGCAGCCCCCGTAGGTAGTGGGGCTGGAGCAGGTGCAGGCCCTGCACAACCAGCATGAGACAGGGATTGGAGCTGTGAGTGGCTCATCCTGGGGGCACGGGAAGGGGGAGCATGCAGCCTGGGAGGGCATGGGGGGGGTGTGCTCCTGGATCTGCTGTAGGGCAGGGTAGGATGGGCTGCAGGCTGGGTGGTGCTGTGCTGTTCCTGGCTGGGTTCTGCTTGGGCCCAGTAGCAGTGTTGCAAGCGAGGGCATGGAGGGGGGCTCTGCCCCCCATAAACCCCACTCCCAGCACTGCAGCCCACCTGCCCCAAGCACAACATGGGCCTGCCCCGGCAGGAACAGACCAGTGCAGTCTTCCAGCCCGCAGCTGTAGCCTGCCCTACCTTGCGCCTACCAGCCCTCTACCCCCATGTCCTTGGGGGAGGGGAAAGGGATGGGGGAGAGGGGAAGGCTGTATCTGGCTGCTCCCACTGGATTTGGCCCATGCTGCACTTGAGGTGGGTGGCTGCAGCACCAGGAGTGGGGTTTGGGGAGGCTGTGGCCCCCTTTTTCTGGCCTTGCAGCACTGATGCTGCTGCCAGACCTGAGCACAGCCCAGTTGGGAGCAGCCCAGTGGGAACAGCCCACAGCCTGCCCTGCCCCATGGGCAGATCTGGGGGCATATACCCCCTGTGCCTTCCTGGGCTGCATGCTCCCCCTCCCTGTGCTCCCCAGATAAGCGCTCATGGCTCCTTCCCGCACCCTGTGCTGGCTGTGCTCTCTCCTTCACCACTGTTGGGGGGGCAGATTGAGGCTTCAGTGATGAGGGAGGGAGTGGGGGCTAGGGATGGGGCCTTGCTCTGCCCCCCTTGCCCCCTCCACAGCCCTTTCCTTGCCCCCCCGACTTACCTGGTGGGCAGGGGAGGGAGGGGAATAGAGCTTCTGGAGGGGCTGGACGTGTTCATGTCAGTGGGTCCAGATGCTCTCCACCCCAGGGTGTTGAGGGAGCTAGCTGGGGTTATTGCAGGGCCCTTGGCACGGCTTTACGAGTGCTCGTGGATGCCAGATGGACTCGAGGGGAACGCCTCCAGA
>NW_017728909.1:38130698-38132332 GCF_001723895.1 Crocodylus porosus
TAGGGAAGTGGTGCTGGCTCCTACCCTGAGGATCTTTAAGAAGAGGCTTGATGACTACCTGGCTGGACTCATTTGAGTCCAGTCTTTTTCTCCCGCCCAGGTGGGGGGTCGGGCTTGAAGATCTACAAGGTCCCTTCTGACCCTACTTCTGTGATTCTATGATTCTATATTTTAAATTTTCCTTTTAAATTCCAAAAGTGATTGTGGACCTAAAAGGTTGGGGACCACTGCATTAGAGGGAAATAGGGGTGCTCTAGGAATGCTGTAGGAAAAAATGTAAGAAAGGGCTAAATTTCAGGGAGAAGGAGAGAATCTAGGGACATGTCTTACAGTATGTGACTGTCGCAGTGCACATGGGTGCCCTGCACCTAAAAGCAGAAAGGGCAGGAGTGACCCCTAGTGGTGAGAAGGGGGAGGCTCAACTGTCAGTCACCAGGGCACCACAGGTGCTGGTTGCCAGGGAAACCATGGGGGCCAGCTGACAGGAAGGGGCAGGGTTTGGCCCCTTCTTAAGCCCAAGCATAAGGCAGGAGAGCAGTTCCTTCTCTGGTAGCCAAGGAGTGAGGAGCTCAGCCAGTGCGGAGAGGAGGCCAAGGTTTGGCTGCATGGGTATCCGCAGGTTGCTGATTTTTGCCTGGTAGGGATTAACTGTTGTACCAGATGGTTTAACTTTATGTTATAGCCTGGGGGCTTTGTGTTTTGTGTTTATTGTTAAACCGAAGGACCGGGTGAGGCTATTAGGGGTGGAGGAGGCCTCATAGGGATGCCACGGTAGTGTGGGGTTTCCTGGCAACAGAGAGGGCACAGCATTGTTTGGGGGCGCATTGGCCCTAGCCCTGTAGCCCCGGAGTGAGAAGGGGCAGTAGGGAGCAGCCCCGGAGCAAGAGGGGGCAGCAGAGAGGAGCCCTGGAGCAGGAGGGGCAGAGAGGAGCCCTGGAGCAAGAGGGGGCAGAGAGGGGCCCCAGAAGTAAAGAAGGGGGCCAAGGCATAGGGCAAACCATATCAAGTACCATCTGCAAGGCTTGGGCTGCGGTGTAGGGGAGGAAAAGGAGCCACAGGTATCGCCCCCTGACACTGGGCTTATAAAGTGGGCAGCCTCCCGCTAATTACATCACTCAATCAATTAAGATCAAGGTTTGGCAGGAGAGTAAGCAGGTGGTTAGCCCAAGACAGGAAGGTGGAGCCACCAACAGAAAGGCTCCAGTGCGCTAGTCCTGTCACAGTGACTATATTATGTCCCCAACATATCTGGGGAAGGATGTTCCCAAGTGTGCCCCACCCACATGCTCCTGTTCACACATGTTGACTTGAACATGTAGTAATAAAGGGATAACTTGCAGGAGAATATGGCCATTCTTAATCATTTCAAAGGTAGATGTCTCAAGTCATGTTTCCAGGTTTGACATATATAAGTGGAAGCTGTTGAGTAGGGCATGCTCATGGATATGCCAAGGACATGGTGTAGACATGCACTAAAGAGATATCGAAGCACTATATTGGTCTTTCCATAGAAAATCGGACCCAGAGGGTAGTAATTCATGGCAGTCACTCATCATGGTGTCCTGTGACCAGTGGGGTCCCCCAAGGCTCTGTCCTTGGACCCATATTGTTCAACATCTTTATTAATGATGTGG